>NC_139709.1:35511227-35751227 GCF_964188405.1 Protomyctophum parallelum | reverse complement strand
CACTCATAATCAAAATAAAAAAGAGAGCACTTAAGTTCTACAACCACCTAAAGGAAAGTGACCTAGATGCACTCCATAACAAGGCACTCACACACAGTGAAACTCTAGAGAGATGCCCCCTCAGCCATCTGGCCCTGCATGGAACTCCGGGCACAAACACAAACAGAGCCACGAGATAGAAAACCCATTGGACTAAACCAAATTATAAAACAGCAAAAGGAAAACTATCTGACACATTGGAAAGAAGCAACACAAAAACAGAGTAAACTAGAATGCTATCTGGCCCTAAACAGAGAATACACAGTGGCAGAATACCTGAGCACCGTGACCGACCCAAAACAAAGAAAAATCTTAACTAGGTACAGACTCAGTGAGCACAGTCTCGCGATCGAGAAAGGCCGTCATAGGCAGACCTGTATCCCGAGAGAAGACAGACTATGCACCCACTGCACACAAAATTAAGTGGAAACCGAGCTACACTTCCTAACCATCTGTCCATTGTACCAAGACATCAGAGACACATACTTCCCACAGATTACAACCACACACAGAGATTTTGAAAACATGACCAATGACAAAAAACTCCCATATCTGCTGGGCGAAGTACAACAATGTGCAAACACAGCAGCAAGATTTGTGAGTTGCTGTGATAGGAGAAGGATATCAAATGGAACACAACCACCCTAAAGACTAATCATTGTGTATATTCCTGCACTATACCTGCATCGAGTGACCTTGTTACATAGTATTTGATCTATTGAAGATTCTGACCTTCAAATGTACATCATTTTCGTTTTGATTGTATTGCTGTATTGTTGTATTGTTCTTTCTGCTTTGGCAATGTAAACGTATGTTTTCTCATGCCAATAAAGCACTTTGAATTGAATTGAATTGAATTGACTCCTATGGACTATCTGAACTGCTGGGGCCCAGCATATGTTTACATTATATATTTATTAAATATTATAGGTTAACACTGAAATAAGTCCCCTATCCATCTGATTAACAATTTTCTTACTGACAGAGCTTGTTTTTCTTTTCCTTTTCTTTATTGCTCTGTAAAGCACTTTGAGCTGCATTTTACTGTCCGCCACCACACCAGACACCAGTTGATTGCAACAGAAATTGAATTATTATGCTGCCTGCATACGGTTATTGTAGACATGTGTCAGCGACGATACAGTACAGACTCTTGGTGTTACATTAAGGCTCCATTTGGTACAGCTGTAACCAAATTACCCCTTGTGCGTCCATTTGTTTGTCATGATCAGGGCTCTAAAGAAAGCCTCCATTGAAGAGAGACAGCAGCTGAACACTCACGCAGAGATGCATCAAAGCATGCCATCCACATTATTTCCATGTGCAGGCCATGCGTCACGCACTGATGCATGGCAGAAACTCATCGCAACCTCATGAAGGTCAAACCAGAAAATCGGAACGAAAACAAAATAATAATTTCGTGAAGATCTTTTGGGTGCATTTGGTTCCATTTGTTCTCAGATTGAAACTTAGCCCTGGTCCAGTGCTTAGACTCGCAAGCACTGGACCAGGGCTAATTGAAACTGAGACTGCGCCAAGTTCGGACCTTAATCTTTGAACAGATTAACGTAAAAGTAATACATTTTATGCAAAGCTTTTATAAGGGGCTGGAAAGAACTGATTGAAATTGACAACTTGAACGGCCTGCAGCAGCAGCATCCTCCTTCTGGGGGGAACATTTGCCAAAAATAGCAACTCCATGCACACAAAGCATTATGTTGTGGCATGTTGTGATGATGAAGATTGGTGTAGATTGGGGAAAAAGTGGTGCACCATGAAGTGCAGTGCAACTCTAAAACCATAGGCAGTGCTTAAAGCTGAACTCAAAAATCACACTTGTGTGAAGTGAGGGACGCAGCAAGGGCAGTATTTATAGATGACATCTTGCATTGTCATTTACTGCCCTAAACAAACATTAAAGTCCATAGACTTGGTTGGTGACTGGTTATTTTTAATTAGGCTCTAAACAAACATTAAAAGTCCACAGACTAGGCTGCCACATGACGTAATTTTGGAAAGCCATGCATTGCGAAGAGCTATAGAACCCCTCAGAAAATGGTCTGGCCATAGAACTATAGACATTATGTCTGTCTGACATCACAGGACAAACGCCGGCGGATATCTAAGCAGCGTGTTTTCAACGGGTCGTTCACATCCTCTCAACGTGTGCCCCCACAAGATTTTGATTCGATCTGTGTGTCGACTTCAAAGGAGGGAGGAAAGAAGACGCTACACGAAGCATTCAGTGGCCATTAGCAGGCGAAACATCACTTCACTTCACAACACATAGAGGCATGTCGATGTAAACTCAGGCTGCCATTGAGGACACAGCAGAAGATTTCCCCCCCTGCTGCGATATTACAGTACGTACAGAAAGGTAATCCTGTGAGGCGGCCTGTTCCGACAGGAAGACGGACGGACAGACAGACAGACAGACAGACAGACAGACAGACAGACAGACAGACAGACAGACAGACAGACAGACAGACAGACAGGCAGGCAGGCAGGCAGGCAGGCAGGCAGGCAGGCAGGCGGGTATCAGAGAAACAGACAGGCAGGCAGACGGAGGTGAGACAGTCGAAATCAACTTCATTGTCACGTTGCACGTTTAGTCGTTTACAGTTGTGGTAAGGTGAAATTTGTTTTCCCGCAAGCTTCGACGGGCGAGCATGTACTTTTGTGGGTGGATTGTGCGCTGGGTCGGTGTCGTCGCGGCCCTGGCCGTCTTCCTGACGGTCAGCGTCCTCGTGCTAGGCTACTCGTGGCTGGAGGCCGCCATCTTCCTGCTGGGTGTCCGGCTGCTGCCCAGCAGGATGGCACACGCCTTCGCCCTGGTGGGCGTCAGTTTCCTGATCCTGAAGCTCATGGGCGAGTGGGGCTATGCGTGGCCGGAGGCCACCATCTTCCTGATGGGCATCGTGGTGGCCAACTTGCCCGAGGAGATCCTAGCGAGGAAGACCACGGGCATGGCGGTCTTCCTGGGAGTGAGCTTCCTGGTCCTGTCCAACATGCTGGGACAGGCCAATGCCGCCGCCTTCATCATGGGCATCATCGTGGCCAGCGTCACGGTGAACACCTTAATAGGATGACTTTAAAATAAGCATATTTTCTTTTTGGCTAAGCCAAGCCAGCGGTTCTCAACCTGTGGGTCGGCGTGAGGATATTGCAAGTGAGCCCACAAATACTTCATGATAATATAACATAATACCAGTAAGACGCCTGAGGGCCTCACCCTGAAGGGCGAGGTCGCGTGCACGCATGTGGGGTCAGATCAACATATGGAATTAATTCTGTACTGCACATATGGAGCGTGTCTTGAGTGTACAGGGTTTGATGAGGTCAGATCAACATATGGAATGTCAGAACAGGTCAGCTCCATAGGAGATCTAACGGGGGCAGTGTCTAAAGTGTACAGGGTTTGATGAGGGCCCAGGTAGGGCCGGGCCTGTTGAGAATGTAAATATTGATGACATCAGGGACCTCCATATATGGGCTTAATTGCAATAGCAGGTCGCATTTATCAAATAATTTAAGTCTAAATCAAGCCATTCAGGATCCTGGTGAATCATGAACATAAAACATTTGATTCTCTGAAAAAAGGGTTCACACCCGTGTTAAGTGAGGGGCACTAATATATGAAAGTCTAACTCATGTTGATATGGTGATGTAATGGTGATGTAAAACAGACCTTAAACGCCATTGACAATAAAGAGACAATATGACATAATGAGGCACATTATGACGTGCCTTCATTGTCAATGGTGTTTACAAAACAAACATTGAACTAAAGACAAACATTAAACCTGTATATTGGAGGGGCTAGCGCCCCTCAAAAATATATATAAAAAAATAAAAACAGCAAAAAAATTAATTATATAATTAAATGTTTTCATTATTGTTATTTTTACAGAATCAAATGTTTTGTGGTCATGATTCGGGTTCAATGGGTTCTGGAACAATGGCACCTCATATGCCTCATATAATTGTGGATCAGGAGTGTTCTGAGCTCTGTTACTGTAAATGCTGATACTCTGACTGCTGTTATTCTGAATCATCCTATTACACTTCACCCCTGACTGGATATTAATAATTTCCCCCTGTGACCGACTCGTCACTACCCAGGGCAAGGAACGACACAAGACAAGGCAGCTTCCTTAAGTTTGTCGCTTTATTCCTCCAAGTCAAGGGTATAACAATTTGAAAGCATCACAATAATAGTTTACACAGGAGAGCGGATGGCTCTCCACTGTCCGGACAGAGGCTCTCTTTCCAGTGTTTGTGGAGATGACTGATTTAACCTGTTGTGCCTTGATCAAGTCCATGCACAACAGGTGCGCAGCCACACCCAGCTCTGAGTCCAGTTCTAGTTTGACTCAGGCCAGGTGTGACTGCTTAAATCAGTCACCCTCCCTCTCACACCCCACTTAGATATTCCTTAGATATTAGAGAATCCCTGTTTTAAGGTCATATTCTAAGGTCATGTTATGAACCAGGCATATGTGATGACGACACATGACGTCTCCATGCGGCAGAAGTGTGTGGAATAAATACTGCCATCCGTCTATCTCCAGAGGGACACGTTTATTAATTTGTGAGATCAGCGCCACAGAGACCAGTATTAGACAGACAACCGAGAGACCTGAACACCTTCCACTTCTGTCTTTTGATTAGTGGACCCCTAAAAAGCTTCCAGTGTTCTGTCTTCTGAATAGTAGACTAAGTTAACTCTTAAGGATCAGTTATCATGGCCGACACTAAGGCTAGATTTGACACGGCAGCCGACGACGTGAAGCAGCTGAAGACTCAGCCGGCGGACGAGGAGAGACTGAGGATCTATGCTGCGTTCAAACAGGCCACGGTGGGAGATGTTAACACGGTGCGCCCCGGCATGCTGGACTTCACTGGCAAGGCCAAGTGGGACGCCTGGCAGACGCAGAAAGGAAAGAGCCAAGAGGACGCCATGAAGGAGTACATCGCCTTGGTGGAAGAGATGAAGGGCAAATATGGAGCGTAAACCACTTTGAACCATTATCTAGATCCGGATCAGAAGCAAAGCAACTCGATCCCAACCCAGCTAGTCTACCATTATAAATAAACACTCATGAAAATAGTAACTAGTTACTTTACGACACTGTCTACAACTCGTTGTGATTTTGTTGATCGGCTATTTTTGGTGAAGACAGAAACACCTTCCAAGTACAGAATGTAACACTTAAGTCCGGTTACGGAGACTAGAGGCCCGGGTCTCGGTGCAGGTTCTGATAGCAATGCATACAATGTGCCCCGATCGAAATTTATCAAAATATCGATTAAAATATAATAAAATACTAAATATTGAAACTAAGAATATGACAAAAACAATAAATCACACATTGTAAAACATTAAATGTAAAAAAATATTTAACAACAACATGGAAGTTACTGCACACAGGCGGAGCACATATAGCTGCTCAATGAGTCCAAATGTAAGGATATAATTTTGGGGGATTTTTTATTTAATAGCTTTTTTTGATAGCTTCCTGATATCTGCTGTTATGTGCAATTGGTTACAGTAGGTGGGAGCATACTCTGAACTTTTTCTGTACTGTCTTTCTTTTAATATTTATGTCATTTACTCTTTCTGGTTGTTTTTAACTCTGGACCAATCTCTCCACACCATCAGACTGTCCTTTTGATCTGAAACAAAGAGCAGGCAAGCTATACAATCACCATTGGCTCATCAAAACAGCCCTGGTCTTTGCATATCTTTTGTTTATCTTTTTTTGGCAAGGTCCCCCTGGCGAGTGGCAATGGAAAGCTGGACAGTCGCTCTCCTGGCTTTGGTGTGTGGTCGGACTGGCCAGACCTAAATGACATGTGCTGCTGAGCTGACGTTACCCTGGAGTGTGTCTAACTCTGAGGCAGTGGCTGCCTCAGAGAATGTTATATCTGACCCCAGTATCTCTGTCAGAGCAACTATGACTGTGTGGAACGGCGCATCAACTTCCACTGACTAATGCCTGAGGTCGCCTCCTATGGGCACAACAACAAAGGCAGCGACAACATTGGACTGAGTTGAGATTACAAGGAAAGACTGCATGTCTTCCTGCTGCAGACCATTCTGTCTCTCACTCTGTGTTAAAAAAAAATCCATTGATGATGCATTGTTGTTTTTACTTTGAAAGCAAGATTACAGGTTCTACCTTCTAAACTTAATCTCTCCATCTGGTTTCCAGGCAATCATACTCCTCACTGTATTCATCATGACCATGAACAAATAGCTGAAACCATGTCCCACATCTTAAATGGTTGCCATGTTTACAGGGGCCTCTACATAAGTAGGCATGGCAGAATAGTGGATTTGATATCGAAAGACATCTCTTCCATTTTCAGGTCCTCCATCATGCTTTATAAGCACTCTACTGTGAAGCCGAGGATGACATGTTTAACCTGTGTAATGATGATTCTGTGTTCTCTAACATTTCAGCATAACACCCCTGATGTCAATGTCAATGATGTCAATTTAAACCATAGAGGTGTTCATTCCCGAGGTCGGCTGTACCTTTGACTATAGCCTGGAAGAAGCTTACTAACCAAAGTGCTGAAGTATCAGCAGCTAGTGCAGACCATCTCACAGCTAGGCTACAGATGTAAACTTTTAGTTTTTATCTTTGGCAGCCTAGGGCATGTGCATAAGTTGGTTGTGAGAGGCTTACAAATGGCCGGCCTTTCCAAAAGGAAAGCCAAGCAGTTAGCGAGGTACTGCTCAGTTTCAGCCATTACAGGAAGCTACTCAATTTGGAGGAGGCGTTGTTTCCTTTATCCATGATTGATGTCTGCTGCCCTGTGTCCGACATGTCAGCTGTACTGTATGTAACGATGCTTTGCCGTCCATGCACGTTGTATCTGGCTGCTGCGTGCGTGCGTGTCTGTGCGTGTGTCTGTGTGTGTATGTCACTATATAGATTTACCACAAAAGGGAGAGGCAGAGAGAGTGAGATTGATTGATTGAGATGACATTTAATTGATGTTAGACAGAGCAGGACAGTATGCTGAGTCAGTCAGGTGACTCGGTGGTGTCTGTCTACGTCTGCGTTTCTCTCTACGTTAATGTCCATCTGAAGATGACAATATGTGTCCATAATGGGATGACATGCTGGTATTAAAGGCACACTGTGGGACGAGGAGGTCACCGCCACACCTTAAAACTGTAGAATCCTGTTCGTCTTACTCTGAGGTTGTACAAATGGACCCTTTCAAGTCCATTTAAGTACACTGACTTAAATTAAAGTCCTTCCACGTTCCCCTTTGTGTGGTTAAAAGAAGAAGCCGGGGAAGAAATAATAATCTCTGTTCAATAATGTAGGCCCACATGTGAAGCATTTCTCTCTCCCTATAGAAGCTTTATGGTGCTCCTCTATCTTTGCCCTCATTTAGTATGCTGGGATGAATATGCAAATGTGCCCCCCCCTGTGATCCTATTCAGGTAATAATCATTAATAATAATCATCTCCGTACGTGTTTGAACTCTGAGCTTTAATTATTTTTTCTAGTGGACTCTTTTGGATGACCTTTTGTGCACACGCACACGCACACACACACACACACACACACACACACACACACACACACACACACACACACACACACACACACACACACACACACACACAGGGGTAATAATAGTTAATAGATTTAATAAAGAATTCAAAAGACCTTTATTATTTATTATCAAAAAACACATGATTAATATCTGCTTATACATGCCAAATAGATGAGCTTAAAACACTAAATTAAAACTTCAAGCACATATTTAATTGTTCTGGGCCTAAAGCATATTATGCAGTTCAGAATCGCACATTTCACCCCCCAAAAAACAACAGCTTTTCCTTGCAAGCTACAATCTCATGCACAACACAATGTATGTACATTACATATTCCTGTATTAGTGTCAATACAGAATGTATTATGCGCATTCATATCCCATACCAAACAGCGTCCAATAACCACGGTTCAGTTGTTGTATTGGATAGCAGTGCTTCTCTCAGGGCCCAGACCTATAGTCACATTACTGTGAAGATTGCCTGTAATACACTTTACCTCCGCAAAAGGTCTGAGCGGCTGTGAACCGTACCAACGGGGGGGAAAAACTGAAAAAAATAATATCTATGAATTTTTAAGCAGCAAAGGGCACATACAGTACGGTACAGAATATTGCATTATATAGGAGTACTAGTTTCAAAACGCATTAATCTTATGTCCAACACAACCTAGATGCTCATGAATCCTATATGCTTTTTGGAGGAGAAAAAAAAAGAGCATATCGTTGCTGTCGCATGGAAACCTTGTATGTCCAAAATTGTAAATTTTCAGGAACAAATAATATGTGTTCCAATGTGTTCCAATGGATTCAATTGTTACTTTTCATCAACACAAATCCAAACTATTTTGCTACTGCCACTGTACTTATACGGTAGTAGCTATATTATACAAGTACTAAGTACAAAGCAGGGCATTAAATTACAGGAAAAACATGAATAAATAAATACAATAGAATTATGGAGATCCAAGGTTTCTGTCCAACCGTGACGATATAATAGATAATCTCACGGTCGCACTAGTGTCTATAATATTTATTTCACACACATACGCATACTATCACGGCACACACACACACACACACACACACACACACACACACACACACACACACACACACACACACACACACACACACACACACACACACACACACACACACACACACACACACACACACAGTAAATCCTTAGTATTAATTCATTTGTACATTTAAGAGTGTTCAAATGTAACCAAATGGACCCTTATGGGTCAATTTCATTACATTTGCATACTCTCCGATTCAGATTTCTACTGTGCAGATTAAGATTTCTACTGTGCATTGAGGCTGAAATAAGCCTTGCATATACCCACTCAAACAACTTTGATACAATTATTAAAAACCTCTGCCTAAAAAGCTGCTACCAAAAGGGAAAGCACATGCAAATCCTTTTGTTCTGCCACTAAGCATGTGCCATTAACCACGCTTCATTAAACATGATCATTAACTACGCTAATTATACCACTCATTAGAAGAATCCCCTTAACACCATCTCCTCTCTCTCATATTAGACTACAGAACCCAGTCTGTCTGTGAGCACATTTGAATGACTACTATTTCATTCTACCTTTGAATATTTTCTCTTTTTCTATCAGACATCTCAGATACCAGCTGAGGTCTGTGGTGCTGACCAAAATGAAAATTTTGTTTGTTTAAAAGTAAAATTAGACTTTGGTAGAAGTTTGAGTAATGTTATCTTATGTAACTTTATTAGAAATGGATAGCACTGTGTAAGTTGACACAGCATACTTTATTACAGTAAATATAATTTAATACAAATGCCTCATGTTGATTTGACAATTTGAAAGATCTGTGTCTTCAAATAGAAAAATCAACATGAATTTAACTTATATATCCGCTTGCGTTTGTTTATATGCTAAAAGTGTGACTTTAATACTGTGCTACAGTGTGTAAATCAATGCGGACATTTTTTAATATCCATTTCTAATCAGCAGAGATTTGAAAATAACCCACCAATATAACTAATATAACAAAGTAACTACACAACCCAAAAATCTGCCAAAGTGAAAATTTGCTGTAATGTTCCATTATGTACAACATTATACATTCGATCTAAGATCGATATCATATACAGTACATGCAGATCCCATTATAAATTGCCATCGCTTTAGTTGATTTCATTACAGTACATTCAGTATCGTTTCCTTTCCTGTTTATTCTCTTTTCACACCATTTCACACCACTTCTTGTATCTCATGCTGAACAGACCTTTTTCACAGAACAGATGGTGTTTACCAAACTATTTCATGTCAAAATGGCTGTATTGCCTCTGGCCACCTTGTGCAAACAAATCCGAGCAGCTTACTTACAATTTTTATTCACTAATAAGTAAACCCTTTACAATCACGTTTCAGTAGTTAGGAGGACTTGGGGTCCGAAAGGTGAGCCTGTTGATTGTGCAAAGTCTTCATTGTCGTTCTTTGTGAATTCTTAGACTTTCCTTAGTTTCGCATGGATTGTTCTGTAAGTTTGTTTTTCATGTTGTGTGTTTGTTTGAGTACCAGTTCTAAGCACTGAAAATCCAAAGTTGAAACTTTGAACATCCTCTAATGTCAGTCCATGTAACTCACACATCCGTCTGTAACATATAATACCTAATTTATGTGTCATATGCTGAAAATGTGCAGAATTACAAACTCACAAGCCGTCACATCCGTGACGCACTCAGACAGGTGATGTAAAGGCTCAGTGTCGTTATGTTCCATTTGAACACATTTTGTCTGTAAAAGTAAAAATGGCCATCGTTGATGTTGACCAATCACAGACACCCCCCACTCTCTCTCTCTCTAGCTCTCTCTTCATCCCGGGCATTACAAGCTCCCTCATCCAAACACTCCCCCCAACTCTTCAGATCTCTCACTGGGTCGTGTCCTCCGACTTTTCCGCCTTCCCTCCCCAATACCTCCTTTACTCCTTTCCTTCCTCCTCTGCTATCCGGGTGGCTCCTGCCTCCTCCACGGGCCCCTCCCTCTCTGCCACCTCGGTGTTGGCCACGGCGGGGCTCTTCCTCCCCTTGGCCCCGCCCTCCTTGGCCGCCGCCTCCTCCTCGGCGCCCTCCAGGCCCTCGGCGCCCTCCTGGCCCTCGGCGACGGTGCGCTCCTTCTTCAGCTTGATGTGGAAGGTCTCCTTGGTGGGAGCGTGCTTCGCTATGTTCTCCTTCAGCCTGGTGCTCGCTGCGTGCATCTTCTCCCTCTTCTCTGGTGGCACCACCTTGCAATTTTCAATTGAGACATTTTAGCGGATGTTTTTACACGTGTGACATCAGCATAAGCAGAGTCAGGCATGTCAGCATCAGCAACTCTAGGCAATAAACAACACGGTAAATAGTCACATAACAATGAACCTAGCATCTATCTAAACCGGTGGTTTGCCAAGGACCCCCAAATTGATATGTATCTGTAAAGATTTTGTGCCAGTGTCCTCGATAAAAGAATATTTGTGTTAAATCGTTTTTAAATGATTACAAAAATATATATAATATATATTTCAAAAGTTCACAACATGTCACATTGTGAGATTGTAGATTGATCTTTGAATAGCTGAAAACCTTATTGTGATTCTATATTAGCTAAATGTATAGCACTTTGAGAACCACCGGTCTAAACAACATCTAAAATAGCATTGTGATACAATGCTATTTTTGCTACTTTAGAATTTGAATCCTGAAAAGTAACAGTTTTGGTCAAGTGAGGTTTCCAGCTGACAACAATCTATTATACAACAGGTCGTTTCGAGGAAGCAATGATTGGTTGAAACAGCCTTCTAGCCGAGCTTCAAACCAGCATCACGGAACACCAGCCATGTTGTTCTCCTAGAGCGCAGCAGACTCGGTGGCTAGGCTAGCTAGTTTCTTGGGACATTTGTGGTCGTAGTGGCTTCATCTGTCATTCAAAAATGTCGATTTTTTTTGGCTAACTGTATAATCAAGGGTGTGCGTTACTGTCATTAATGGCACTTCTGCGCTGCTTACGGAACTCGCTTCGGCTCGTTCTTGCAGTAACGCACACCCTCTCGTGTAATATTGCTTAAATATAACAGACATGTGTGCACCTTCTCTCCCAGGTTGTGCATCTTGTTCCCCAAGTTGCCCCGGGTCTTGGCCATGTTCTCCTTGGAGAAGGCGGACCTCAGGCCCTCGGTTGACTTCATCATGGACTTCTTCATGCGGGCGCCGCGCGTGGCGTCCGGCTCCTCCACGGCCAGGTACTCCTCGTCCGAGGAGAGGTCGGGAGGGGCGGCGTAGGTGTCGGCCTCCACCTCCACGCCAGCCAGGCCCACGCCTTTAGGCACCTTGTTGACGGTCACGGAGGGGATCTGCGCGTCGCCCTGCGAGACAAAGGACACGTGAGTTTAATTCTATACACTCTATATGAATACTGAATAGCAGATAATTGCCTTTCCTTTTCAGCTTCATCCAATCAGATCTTACATGATCTAATACACTATATATAATGTTCCAGTTCCAATTTAGTCTGCTATTGTTTTTTATTATATATATATATTTTGTCATCATTTTAATTTACCATATCCGTTTCTCTCTCAATGGATAAAATTGGTATCCCAAACTGAAAGTATTTTTTTTGGAGAGACAGGGAGAGGAGACTCAGTTAAATTAATTATCTAGACCCTCCAAAAAAACGTGATTATACATACTGTAGCTACCAACTTTTGAGGTGTATTGAGATACTACTGTAGTACTGTACTGTCCTCATCATCATCAAGATTAAAACAAAGCAAAACAAAACTAAACTAAATCTGAAATATTTCACTTTAATGTTTCAAGAATAATATATACGTTTCCACAATATTCAACATCTCTTTGCTGAACATTGCAGATCTATAAGTTCACGACACGTTGACCAAATGTCTTTGTGTTGTGAGCTTATAGATCATCTATTTTCACTGATTGTTCACCACAAATTAGGGATGCTACAGTATATAACATTCTTCTTAAGTGGATAATAAGTGGAAATGGTGTTGTATGGACTATTTCTGCTATGAACATCGGCTCTTAACTCTGAACACTATATATTGTCTTTTGACAAGCTGAGCCAGAGCCTCTGGCTATTCGGGGGCCCTTGGCGTGCGGGGAAAGGTTCAGGAACCCCTGTGCTAGACATGTGATATTCCATCCAGCTTCCTGCTTGTGAATACATGTGAGACCGTGGACATGGCATCAGTTGGAGCTATTTATACAGTTCACTACTGGGAGTTGATACAGTAAGAACATCCTAATGCATAAGATAGAACAGGATCCTCTTACTTTATATTCAGTATGTGCAGAGGCACAGGGCCTGCAGGTATACAAATACCCTCATTTCACAGAAAGGATTCATAACTAATTAAGGGATTGTGTGAATGTGCAATATTAAAAGTCTGTTATCTGATTACAGATTTTTACTTGCACGGTCAAATCGACCAACGGAACCGGTATTGCAGTACAAGTTTCCAGTAGGGTTTAGTTATACAGTGACAGTTCATGCAGATGCAGACAAAAAAGGGGGAA
Organism: Protomyctophum parallelum; assembly: GCF_964188405.1. NCBI lineage: Eukaryota > Metazoa > Chordata > Actinopteri > Myctophiformes > Myctophidae > Protomyctophum > Protomyctophum parallelum. Next base: position 35,738,043 of record NC_139709.1, on the reverse strand, counting down.
AAAAGAAAAGCTTTTTGAAAGTTTCCCCAGAAAACACTGATTGTATCAGCAGCCTTCATCATCAACAAAGGCTTTTTCAGCTTCCCATTCAACCATAAATATTGGTTTTACCGTGAACATTTTAAACCAAAATCTTTGCTTCTGGGGGTCCTGGAACAAATACATATAATTGTGGGGGTCCTTGCCATGAAAACGTTTGAGCAGCACTGATATAGCAACTTAATGCGGGTTAATAACACACAGAAGCATAAAAGAAAAAGTCAACTTCAAAATCTGATCTTTTTGGCAAACTACACCATCATACTACAGCGTATAACTTGGGCTTCACATGTTCTTTTGTTTCAACAAAAAATACTTGCTCTGCTCCTCGCCAAAAATCCTTTCCCCTCACTCAACGGGCACACGCCCACAGTCACCTCCCACGTCCCGCAGGTGACTTTGGTTTCCAAAGCCAATTCATTCTAATTAAACCCCGGCCACTGGCGAGGAGCACGCTCATTAATCAAAAGCAGGAGTCATCAGAAAGGCTTGCTGAATGACACCATAATTACACCAGCAGGGAACGGGGTGCCGCTCAAGGTTCTTATTCAGAGCCTTTGAGCGGGGAAATGGCCCAGAGCGTGACACGTTGACAAAAAAATCAGTCTGAACGTCTCACTAAGCGAGCAAGGAAACGCAGGCAGAGGAGGAGGAGGTCAGCGAACTTTGTGGAAGAGCGAGATGTGTCCCTAAGACATTTTAAAGTGGGCTTCAGTTCAGTTGAGGGTAATGCACAGTGAGGGGGTTATTATTGAGACAGGGTCGTGAATCAGCCAGAGGAACTTTTATTTCTCAATAATGACCTCCTCTCTGTTCATTATCAGGCTGCCACCCAATATATAGGAGAAACGTTACCATTGTAAGTTTCTGCATTGTTGGGATTAAAGAAATGCAACGCTTTGTGTGCTTTGCGGAAACATTCGTGACATCTCTGGCGACCAGGCTCACTTATTACATGGCTATACTTAAAGATGAAATCAATCATTTTATACAAAGTGTAATGACAAATTGAAGAAAATCACTGATTTAACCATGTAAGCCCTATATACTTAGTTGACCGGGGGTCCCCACTACACCAGATCTGTTTACCGAAATCAGGTTTATAGCTTGTAGATCATCTATTATTGCCAGATGTGCGCCCCCAGAATCTGTATACAGTATATACGCTGCTAGGATTTAAGTGGCTAATGTCAGACCTAAAAGCGTCACAGAACATCATGAGGGAAGGCTGGTTACTTCCACTCTAATGACCGTACATTTGAAGTACGGGGTGGTGGTGGGAGGGGGGGGGTCAGCCCACATGGTGGCATCTGGCCGGAGACCCCTGTGGTGCCCGTGTGTCCCCTAGCTCCCCTGCTGTTCTGTCACATTGGAGCAAAAACTAAGCTTTGTCCTCCAATGTCCTTTTTGGTCACCAGAAGCCACTTCTCCTTCCTCTGCTTGCAAAATAAGTGATTTATCTATTTCCTGTTAACACCCAGTGTATAATGGACTGTGGTGGTCTGTTATGAACCACTTTAAACCTCTATTCTTAGAGAAACCGACTTGAGTTACAACTGTATTTGGATCGCCATCTCTTTGCCAAAAATAGCCAATCTAGAAGCTCACAACGTGCTGCAAACTGACCTTGTCGATCAGCAATCTTTTGGCTAAGGTTTTGCCCAGAATACGGATGCTGGGGTTCGAGCGGTTAAACTGTAATTAATCTAAGCTAACAACTAAGATGTTCTCAGGTATGGTACACACCTGCTTGCTATGTGGCCCTAGCGACGCGTTGGCACTCTTTAGTAACGCATGTCTAACCTCATGTACATAACTGCTGCTTTTTTATACTATACGTGTATATACATTATGTATTAGGTTGGCACTCTTTAGTAACGCATGTCTAACCTCATGTACATAACTGCTGCTTTTTACATTATGTATTAGATTTTCTGTCTTTGACATGTTTCCTTTTCTATTTTTTTCCTCTTTGCTTTCTGCCCCCCTTTTCTCTTTCTTTCCTGCAAACTACAAAAATGATGGAGAAACGAATTTCACCAACTGATTTGCGCACCTGTGACAATGAATCTAATTCTGATTCAACAACTTACACAATTTAGGCATTTAGCGGACGCTCTCATCAAGAGCGAATTACAAAAAGCGAGGTAAACATACATAGAATGCAGAGAGACCGTGTGCCTCACTAAACTGGGAACACAGTTAAACTAAGAACCTAGGCCTGGGCCGTGGCTCAGCGGTCCAGGCACCTTGGCCGGTAGCACCGAGTCTGGCAGTGTGCCACGGGTTCGACTCCCGATCCCGACGGCCTTTACTGCATGTCACTCCCTCATCTCTCTCCCCCATTTCCTGTCAGCCTACTGTCTGTCCCTCTATAAAAAATATAAAATAAATAAATAAATAAATAAATAAATAAATAAATAAATAAATAAATAAATAAATAAATAAATAAATAAATAAATAAATAAATAAATAAAAATAAACATCAAAAAATGATCTGTACATTGAAACAATCAATGGGTGTGTGGGACTATCGTTGTGTGGTATTGCATGTTTTGCAGGGTTGCATGGCTGCCACTGCCTGCAGCATGAGATGAGTCTATATTAGGCCATGAATGTCGGAGCGAGGCGCAGCCCCTCAGAATAACCAGGAGCACACATCCGTCAATGTGGAAATTATGAAACCCTACACTAAACGCTGTCTCTGCTCGCTCTCTCGCTGTCAGCCTCCGAGGGGGAAGAAGTACTGTACGCCTGTATTCACAATTTGACAATTACAAAAGTATTGGCATCAAAATAGTAGCAAAAGTAAAAAATACTCATTATGCAGAATGTCCCACTTAATGGGGCATTCTGCATATATTAAAATACCCTATGGGGTGGTTCGGTCGACCAGACTGCAGACCGTGGACATCACAAACACTGTTCAGGGGACTGGCATGATGACAATAGTCAAAGTAATGGCCAGTGACCCCCATAGGTCCTGTATATGAGACCCTATAGGGGCCACAGGCACACCATTGCTCCAGCAGTGTACTGTGTCAGAGCAGTGTTTAACACTATAAATGGCCTCAACGTGGTGAGCATTGCTCTAGATTTGAAGGCTTCAGTGAAGCACTTTGAATTGTTAAAGTGTGTTACAAATACACTTGCCTCTGTTTGCGTGCTGTATTTGAGATGCCAGATATACACATTTAGCCCATGCAAGAATGTTGTGACTGGCACGGGCCACTGGCCCAGTGGTCCATGCACCTATAGGGCCTCTGGCCCAGTGGTCCATGCACCTAGGGCCACTGGCCCAGTGGTCCATGCACCTAGGGCCACTGGCCCAGTGGTCCATGCACCTAGGGCCACTGGCCCAGTGGTCCATGCACCTAGGGTCACTGGCCCAGTGGTCCATGCACCTAGGGCCACTGGCCCAGTGGTCCATGCACCTAGGGTCACTGGCCCAGTGGTCCATGCACCTAGGGCCACTGGCCCAGTGGTCCATGCACCTAGGGCCCCTGGCCCAGTGGTCCATGCACCTAGGGTCACTGGCCCAGTGGTCCATGCACCTAGGGCCCCTGGCCCAGTGGTCCATGCACCTAGGGTCACTGGCCCAGCGGTCCATGCACCTAGGGCCTCTGGCCCAGTGGTCCATGCACCTAGGGTCACTGGCCCAGTGGTCCATGCACCTAGGGCCACTGGCCCAGTGGTCCATGCACCTAGGGCCACTGGCCCAGTGGTCCATGCACCTAGGGCCACTGGCCCAGTGGTCCATGCACCTAGGCGGCCATGCAGCCTGATGACAGCATGTAGCGGGTTCCCGAATCCCAATCCCGACGACCTTTGCTGCGTGTCACTCCCCATTTCCTGTCAGCCTACTGTCTTGTCAATAAAGGCAAAAAAGCCCAAAAATAAATCTGAAATCAAAAAATGAATGTTGTGACTCCGTTCATCAAAATGGTGAATGGTAAATGGTGCATTTATATAGCACCTTTATCCAAGGCGCTTTACATAGATTGTGCATTACATTCACCCATTCACACACACATTCATACACTGATGTCGGCGGAAACCATGCAAGGCACCAACCTGCACATCAGGAGCAATTAGGGGTTCAGTGTCTTGCTCAAGGACACTTCGACACTGACTCTGGGGGAGTCCGGGTTCGAACTGGCAACCTTGCGGTTACCATCCGGCAACTCTACCCCTGAGCCACCGCCGCCTGTCCAAAGATGCTTAATTTAGGAAGACAGGCCATCCCACGTTTCGCTACTAGGTGAACATTGTACTAAAAAAAAGTCGGTAGTAATTACAGACAGAGAAAGGTCGATTACAAAACTAATTTTCTCCTGATTTGTCTCTCTGGGGGGGGGGGGGGGGGGAGCATCTTGGGTATGGTTAAGATCTATTTGGAACACAGGTGATTTGTTGTTCCATTTCCTGAACAGTAACAGTTTGTAACTCCCCACCAGTGACAAAACTAAAATGTGATGACTTGACCTTATCCTCTCTAAACTGCATTGGGAGGCGGTTTTAGAACCAGGTCAGGATGATTGACAGCATCCCCCACAGCCCTGTCTTTCTATTATCCCCAACTACATGCACACACACACACACACACACACACACACACACACACACACACACACACACACACACACACACACACACACACACACACACACACACACACACACACACACACACACACACACACACACACACACACACACACACACACACACACACACACACACACACAGGAACCTGATTTCCTGACAGCAGTTTATCGTGTCCCCAATGGCTTCAGAGGAAAGGATGCTATTAACCTCTGTCTGTCTGTCTGTCTGTCTCTGTCTGTCTGTCTCTCTGTCTCTCTGTCTCTCTGTCTCTATCTCTCTCTCTCCCATGGAGACAGACAGCTGGCTCCACACAGCAGTGCAGTGTGTTTACTGCTCCTCGAAGGCTGGAAGTAGTTTAAACACACAGCTTGCTTCCAATTACACTGAGTGAATGAATAGTGCTGTTGATGTGGAGAGATACACTATACTGTAGTGTACACTATAATGAATAGTGCTGTTGATGTGGAGAGATACTGTACACTAGGATGTCTGCCTACCATATGCCTTAGCACAGTACTCTGTGGAGCTCACAAATTACATTTAGCTTATAGCTCCTCATACCTCTGAGAACTCTGAACCACATCACTCTGAGAGTGTACAAATGGAACCACATGGACCTGCACGTAGTCGTAGCACGTTGTTTCCAGTGAGCCAACGTGCACAATACCAGCATGCTGAGTCTCTGACTCTGTTTGACTAGATATTTGGTGTAGAGAAAAAAACACTCAAACCCTCTATGGTTGACTGGAGTACCTCAGGGCTCTATACTAGTGTGTTTTCTGTTTGTTATTGTGGGGAAAACTTCAGCTGAAAATTCTGCTAAAGATTTCCCACAATATGAATGCTGGGGTTTAAGTGGCTAAGTGCATTTACTAAGTACTTTACTTGGGAAACAAACAAAAAACAAACAAACAAACAACTTCAATAGGCCTATACTCACTTGAATATTTACACATTTTAATTCTCTATAATCTCAGAGGCACTCCACTGCAATTATTTTTGCAACCTCACATTGTAGTTACTTTGGAGATTTTGATTATTAATATAAATGATACATCAACTAATGAATAAGGATAGTGTTATAGACTATAAGCTCCCCAGCAGCACAAAGTCATTACAAATAAGCTCCACCTTTTACCAGGTGCAACATTAACGTGATGAACACATTAATGATAACGATGTCATTAATATATAATATCCTGTTAGTCATCCATCAGTATATATAATATACTGTGTATACTGTATAGTATATCATCGCTGTTGGGCATAAACCTTGCATGTCCATATTTCATCCTTTTCTCCCCCTTCTTTTCTTTTCATAAAGATGAATGCCCTCTATCAGCGGTTCTCAAACTCAAAATGATCATATTTGAAATGCCGCCTTGACAGGCTCATGGAATTGTAGGAGTTGTCTCTTTTTTTGGTTTTTGACATCTTGAAAGCTTGACATCTTTTTTTATATAATTATATAGTATAGTTCGTTCATTATTTTTGACACAGCCTCATTTAATTTAATTATTTAATTTAAGAGGTATTAAAAAGGTGTTAAAAGTCCTTGGTTTGTTTACTATTGAGCGAGAAAACAATGTTGCACTTGCAATTAAGCTAATGGACCCCCCCCCCCCCAAAAATAATTTGGGCAACCCATGGGGTGTGAAAAATCTTTGCCATGATAATTTTTGCCAATAATGAAATGCCCAAATTAGAGATGCCAGATTGAAAGCAGTTACGAATACGTTTTATAAATATTGAACCAATATGAAAAGTATTAACATTGGATCCATTCCCTGTAAAGTAAAGTTTTTTGGCATACAAGATTTCCACCCGACGGTTACCATGCATTGACACATGCATGCATGCGCGTGTGTATGTGTGCGCGCACTCGCGCAGTGCACGCACACATACACACGCGCACACACACACACACACACACACACACACACACACACACACACACACACACACACACACACACACACACACACACACACACACACACACACACACACACACACACACACACACACACACACACACACATACATATACACACACATGTACATGTGTGTGTACGTGTGTGTACACTACAGTAATGCCATGTTACTGTAAGCACGTCCGCGCAGCAGTTTCTCCGTACATGCATTGCATTCGGACATTAAAACAACTATAATTTTCATGGTTTTGACTCTGGGATGGCCTTTATATGCTCATAAATGCCTGAGTATATTTATATTCCATAAGTTACAAAAATGCAGTCGATGATGTCCGCTCACACGTTCCACCGAAATAAATTCCCGGTCATTTTGCTTGTACATGCTGTGTCATGCAAGATGCAAAATGCATTTGACGGTAAATCTTGAATGGTAAACGACGTCTATATTCCTGTCTCTCCATAGCTTTGTCTTGGAGTTATGAAGGGAAGCTGGAAAAATGAAAATACTCAAGTAAAGTAAATGTTACTTGCTGAGTTATAGATGTATCTAAATGTATAGCCGAGCCTGAACGCCAAGATCAAATTCAACTCACATTTTTTATAAATAAAGCGTTATTAATGTTGTCAATCTATTCGTGGGTATCTGACTGAATTATAATAATGATTATTATATCGGTACTTGGTTGAAATTAATTTCCACCGCTGCATGCAGCTGAACCTGTGTGATGTCGTTGTTCAATTAGGATCAAAGGCTGCTGGCTGTGTTGACGAGAAGATCCTGTGAAGTGCCGTTATGCGGTGGCGATAAGAGCCCATAAACAGCATGCAGAAACCTTTGTGCCTACACAGTCTAATATAAACCACCTCACTGCTGCTCCCGGCTTAATGAAATTAGTTATATGAGGTCTCTCTGTTCTCACTATGTAGGCGAGGCTCACACACAGTGGAAAAGCATATATTAGAGACATGCACCAATCAACGGTAACAATGCCTGTCTTTGAAACCACCCACACATCTAGTTAGCCTGGGAATTCATTACTGACAGTTTCTCCTGTTTCCTTTCTGTTCCGAGTAAAAACCTTGAAGCAGCCAAAGTAGCCAATGTGCAATCTTGTAGATTGCCTACAAAGAGATTTGATGTATAAAGTAAAAAGGAGTAGGCCAAATACAGGGCCCTGGGGGACCTCAGTATAGGGTTAATGGTAGATAGAGAGGTTATGACATACGTATTTTCTTTTTTTAAATCACTCCTTAGACAGAGACAATTTTCTTTCTTTCTTTTTTAAATCAGTATGCTCACACATTAAGGTCATAATAAGACCATCGTCAGTGTCATGATGGCACTGAGACCGAGACAGATTCTATAAATGCCTTCTAAACCAGTAGTTCTCAGCTTGTTCTAGTCAACGACCCCCAAAATGATGATGTATTTGGAGGCCGACGCCTCATCTGAAAAGGTTTTGTGCCAGGAAAATAGTAGGTGAGCTTGTAGATCTGCTAGTTTTGAATAAAATCAAATCAAAAATGGTTTTGTGGTGTGCGAGTCTTTCACCTCTCTAGCTACCTTTCATTTGTAGCTACAGTAGGACAGTCTAACCCTGGACGTTACCTGGTAGATGACCACGCGGAAGCGGTTTCGCGTCAGCAGCTCGTCCTGCGTGCTCTCCACCCTCTTGACACGTACGTTCTGGCTCTCCACGCGTGCGCGCACCTCCTTCACGTTGGCGCTCACCTTGCGCGTCTTCTGCAGCAGCTTGTCCACCGTGCTGCCTGTGGACGCGTGGTCCTTGGCCAGCTTCAGCACGTCGCCCTGGAGACGCAAGGGTTAATACATTAAGACATGATAGAAAAACAATACAAATAAAAATATATTGCTCAGTGGTGCTGATAGGAGGACCCCCAGCGTAATATGCATCTCAAAATATTTTGTTCCAGGGACCCCCAGAAGCAAAGATTTGAGTTAAAAAAATCACACCAGAGTGAAGTGAGGGGCGCTAATATATTAAAGTCTAACTCATGTTGATTAGGTGATGTAATGGTGATGTAAAACAAATGGTGCCAACACAAACATTAAATGCCATTAACAATAATACCAAACATTTGACTTTTTAATTGATGCACGTTGAAAATAGAACAATGGCTTCTATTCCATTGTGCTAACTTTCCAGTAAGACTGTAAGAGAAAGGCTGTATTAGCTTGGAATCCCCAACAATGACATCATTGGTAGGCACCTAGCTGTAGTTAGTTTTGAAAACAATGCAGTTTCAGTTTAAAGTTTTATGTAAAGCCTTCATTTTTATTTATATTTTTTGTTAAACTACGTATTAAAACTACGTATCTTCATATAATTGGTCCTCACAAATGCTCATTATAAGATGGCACCATTTCAGTCTACTCACTCTGTGTCTCAGAGGAGGACTCTGGACAATCCAGAAACATGATTTGTTAAAGGGTGAGGAAATAGCTCATCCACAACACATCACAACGGAAATAGTACCATCTTATAAGTTATAATACCAATTATATGAAGATACAGTTGAAAATGGGTTAAGTATCCCTTTAATCATTCATTCATGGTTCATTAGTTTCTAGCTTTGGTTGTTTGCTTAGTTACTGTAGTAAGCTTGCCTGGATGTTTTTGATGTTGTTCTCCAGGTCTTGCTGGCGCTCCTCCATGCGCTGCTGACTGCTCTGCACGCTGTCGATGATTCCCGCCACGCGCTCCAGCAGCGACATGATGGTGAGCGCGCTGATGGGGTTCCCCGCTCCGTCCTCCAACGCCGAGATCTCCAGCTTCTCCTGGAGGCCGGCCGCCATGCGCAGCTTCTCCATCGCACTGGTTCGAAGGCGAAAGGTAAGTTCTATAGGAGCTGTAGTTCGGAGATGGCCCGCTGGCTATAGGGCTAGAAAAGATAGAGAGATATATAGAACCCAGTACTTGAGTCAAAGTATCTATAATCCTGATCAAATATGACTACAAGAGAACGTTGCTCTGTTGGTAAGTAATGAAGTAATTGCTTTTAAAAAGTACTCTAGAATTCAAAAGTCCAGATTACAAAAGATTTTCAAGAAATTATCAAAAAGATAGAAGCTGATCTACAGTAGGCCTACGAGCTCCAAAGCAACATGTCATAAATGTTGACTCGGCGCCATTCAATGCCGTGGAGACAGAATGGTAAATCAAGCCGTTGGCATGCGACGTCGCGGGTGTCCCCTCATGTCAAATGTCTGTAGCGTGAGGCAGCTTGACAAGTGCATCCACTGGATATGACGCTAGTAAGTCACATGGACTTACCCCCAATCCCACCCTTGATACTGAGAGCCAAGCAGGGAGGCATTGGGTCCCAGTTTTAAAGTATTTGGTTGGTAGATACTACCCAAACGGGGATCGAACCCAACCTCCCAGTCTCAGAGTGGACACACTAACCACAAGGCCACTGACAGGCCATGACTTGCCCTCTCCGGGAGGGCGTGTGTGTGTGTGTTCTTTGGCTGTGTACAGTCTATGGAATACATGAAAGACGTAATATCACAGCCACTATAAGGCTAATGTAGGATAATCTCTACGTAAATGTACTGCCACTGCATGGCTATTGTGCACAGTAATGTCTATTAGTATTGTTGTCGTTAGTCAATGTCGACTATGGAATTCGGCATGACCCCACATTAAATCAATCCACAGATAAGAGAGAGAGAGAGAGAGAGAGAGAGAGAGAGAGAGAGCGAGAGCAATGAGGCAGATTTCATCCAGTCAGGAGAGAGAACCCATTTCATAATTGTGTTATGTTCCAATTATTTCTTTGTGTCAGCACTTCTAATTTGACTATGAGTTCTCTCTCCTGATTGGTAAAATTGGTATCCTATTAAACCTGAACATTTATTTTCTCGTTATTAAAGAGCTGGAGAGACGGCGAGATGTGTGACAGACAGATGTGTTACAGAACATATATATCTATACCAATTATTACAATCAAAATATAGAGCTACTACAGTAGCTTACCTTGAATACTTTCAAAAGCTTTCAATAATAGTTGAGCTCACAATGTGACACACCGTGAGCTGAGCTTGTACAATTCTTCCAACAGATTAATTACTACGGATGAATGGAAAAAATATGGTTATCGCAGATAATTCTGCAATTGTGTAATAAATGCAACAGGCCTACCGGCTGGCTTTCTCTTCCTCTCGGACGTTCCTTCCACTTGCCTTGAGGCCCAAAACCAGAAGTTCCTGGAGATGTGGTTGCCTGGATGTGTGGTCCCAACCTGATGACAGAACTCTCTCTGTCCTTTAGTTCTTGCACTTCAGTGGACCGTTTCAGAACCTTGGCGAAAAACCCAAATGAACTCTTAAGCCCCAAGCCAAAGTTTCCTGGAAGTTTTGTGTTGCCTGGAGGAAGCGTGGATTTTGGGGAGGTTGTTGGTTTTCAGAGCCTGGGGAAAGAGAGCGAGAACGTCCCTAAACCGCGGTGACCCAACTCAGGTCTGGGACAGGAGAGCAGAGGGGAGGGGAGGCTCCTCGTTACTCCTTTTTAGATCACTGCTGGGGGTCCGGTTCCCAGCGCCCCCCTCCCCTCCCCCATGCACAGACAAATCTGGAGTGTTAATTTCACTCCTACAGGGCAACATATGAACCTGTATGGGTCAGTTTAATATGCTCTCCGGGTTAAATTAAGGTTCAGGATTCAGGGCGGCGGGGTATGGTCGGTGGTTGGTTGGGGGGTCTGACAGGGGGTGATTCAAAGGGGTGCGGCTGTGATGCCTCCATGACTAAAAATACCCCGTTCAGTCTTTGTAAGATGATCCTGGGACATTCTGGGAAGATGCAAAAAGCAGCGATGGGGCGTCGGAAACCCCCTGGACAGCTTTTAAATATAGAGCTGTTTAACAAAGACGCTGCTGTCAGTGTGATAGATAGATAGATAGATAGATAGATAGATAGATAGATAGATAGATAGATAGATAGATAGATAGATAGATAGATAGATAGATAGATAGATAGATAGATAGATAGATAGATAGATAGAGATAGATAGATAGATAGATAGAGCAAAAGTGGAACAATAAAATCGAAACAAAATGTATACACACGCACGCACGCATGCACAGACAGACAGACAGACAGACAGACAGACAGACAGACAGACAGACAGACAGACAGACAGACAGACAGACAGACAGACAGACAGACAGACAGACAGACAGACAGACAGACAGACAGACAGACAGACAGACAGACAGACAGACAGACAGACAGACAGACAGACAGACAGACAGACAGACAGACAGACAGACACACACACACACACACACACACACACACACACACACACACACACACACACACACACGTACTTAGTTTAGACATTTTTTGGTTTAGACTAGTCATTGGTTAGACCAGTCATTAGTCCTACAACTACAACCTATCTCAAACCCTCACCCTAAACCTAACCTCCCACGGGGCAGCACACCTAAACCTGTATAACCTTAACCCATGTCTAACCAATGACTAGTCTAAACTAAGTATGCACCCCACGTGCCCTGTACAAAGTGTACATCAACGGCCTTGCTAAAGAGCGGTGACACATTGGAGAGTTTAGGCTGGGACATCATCACAGTTGTCTTGTTGTGAGGGCACTATATTGGAATGTGTGTGTGTGTGTGTGTGTTAGTTAAAGGCGGCACTGCCTTGTTCACTTTCCCCCGGGAAAGCAGAAAGTCCAAGCATCGTCCAGGAGTGAGATCACGCTGTTCGTTTAACTCTGAGAGTGTACAACGGGACAATTTGGTTCTGTTAGGGTGCATTTGGTTCCATTTGTACACTCTCAGAGTTACAGACCCGTAAGTGCCATAGTAACTGTCCATTTGAATTACAAATGTACCTGCTGTAGATAACCTTTTATTTCACAAGGCTGAGTGGTACCACCTCCCCTCTGGTACAGTACCAGAAATTGGCTGGCACGGTTTTTGGCGCAAAGTAACCACAGTATACCGCTAATCAACTTACAACTACATACTCTATATAGTATATGTATATGTATACGTATGTCTTACGTCATCATTTAGAGCTAGTCATACGTATACTATATACATAATCAGTAAAATAAAATAGCAAATTGTGCCTGATTTGCTGGGACCAGAGTACATGGTGTGTATATGTATGACTAGCTCTCAATGATGATGTAAGAAATATGGTCATTTATGTAATCTGGTCCCAGCAAACCAGGCACAAATCTGCTGTTTTATTTGCATACGCATCAAGTGGCGGGTTGGCTGGCACGGTTTTTGGCGCAAAGTAACCACAGTATACCGCTAATCAACTTACAACTACATACTCTATCTATATAGTATAATGTATATGTATACTTATGTCTTACGTCATCATTTAGAGCTAGTCATACGTATACTATATACATAATCAGTAAAATAAAATAGCAAATTGTGCCTGATTTGCTGGGACCAGATTACATAAATGACCATATTTCTTACGTCATCATTGAGAGCTAGTCATACATATACACACAATGTACTCTATACCTTTTTTTTCCATCACATATCAATGATTTATTTTTCTTTAAAAAACTAAAAAGGGATCCAGAATATATCTACATTGATAAAACTGTATTTCTTATATAGATAGAAACATGAACCATACTTAATAATACTAGGTGTTTACATGCATAAAGTAGATAGGTAGCAAATAGTTACACCTAATTAGACATTTCAAACGTTCCTTCACAGAGATACTGAGATTCCACAGTTTACAGCAATCGAAAGTACTTGCTCGCTCTGCTTGCGCACTAGTTGGCCATTTATGGCCTACTAGTGTGCAACAAGCAAGTATGCACTCGACAGAGTGCAGTTCTTGTTTAATCTGTGTCCCACACTGGGCAAGACCTAGTGGATAGCGGGATTTTGGCGGAGGTACCGCTCAAGGAAATTATGTTGATGCTTTAGAAATTTGTTTACATTCTCCGTGTATAAAACACGTGTTTTGATCATTTCTCAAACTCTGAACCCTACCACACGAGATCAAGTCATTTCCCCAAAATTGGCACCCCAACATGAAAATGCATTTTCTGTTTAAAAAGCTGGAGAGACTGGGATACTCCTGTTACTGAACAAACAATCTATACTATAGCAATGAGTACTATCACAATATAGAGCTTTTTAACATTTATTTTACACACACACACACACACACACACACACACACACACACACTCAGGCTCTACGTCCTCCCAGTGGGGGTTCCTCACTGGCAGATGAGTGTAGTTCACACAATAGCAGTGACAACACACACAATGTGTGTGGGGAGGAATCAATCATCATAGCAACTAAATTGTGGAGAAAAATGGGATTAAAGGGAAAAAAGCAAAAATTTAGTTATTACAATGCCATTTAGAGTCGAAGTATACAGTGTTACCCAGGGGTGCACTAAGTATGGAGGTAACACTATGTTTAACTTTAAGTATACGGTGAGACCCAGGGAACTAAGTATGGATGTAACACTATGTTTAACTTTAAGTATACGGTGAGACCCAGGGAACTAAGTATGGATGTAACACTATGTTTAACTTTAAGTATACAGCATTACCCAGGGAACTAAGTATGGATGTAACACTATGTTTAACTTTAAGTATACAGCGTTACCCAGGGGTGCACTAAGTATGGAGGTAACACTATGTTTAACTTTAAGTATACAGCGTTACCCAGGGAACTAAGTATGGAGGTAACACTATGTTTAACTTTAAGTATACAGCGTTACCCAGGGAACTAAGTATGGATGTAACACTATGTTTAACTTTAAGTATACAGCGTTACCCAGGGGTGCACTAAGTATGGAGGTAACACTATGTTTCAGCTCACAGCGATGTGTAACAGCTGCCGGTAGTGAAGAGCCATGCAGCGTGCGTCAGGTGTCACTATACGCTGTACTGTAAAGTCACCAGTGACATTAGGAGTGACTCCTCCTGGAAGCAGCTCTGCATTCAGCTCACAGCCATCTGTGACACAGTGACAGATGGCAGGGTGTGGACGGCAGCAGAGCTTAACGTGTTATTTTCATCTGCAAGCCACAACTCATTTTAATGAATGAATAAGACGCTATTTTTTACCAGTGGTGGATTAAGTGCTCAGATGGTTTACTCAAGTAAAAGAAGCAATACCACATGATAATATTATAAAATAAATCAATTATTTGTTTTAAGTAAAAGGCCTGCATTCAGACATATTCGTTTGCTTGAGTAAAAGTACAAAATCATTCACATTAAAATAATACAACTTTTCAAAATGTTTAAACGTTTTATTTGATCTACAAGCTTGTAGATCGCTATCAGATGGGGGTATACATGGGGGGTTTTCATCTTTTTTGAATAAAACGTAATTGTGTCTAATCTGTATGTTATAGTATGTTAATACATTATAACTATACAATTGGGATGGTTGTCTTTTGTCTCCCTGCTCTTCTATTGAGACATTTAGACTGTGTCACCTAGTGTCTCACCTAGTGTCTCACCTAGACACAGGATCTGACACGATCCTATACCTGATGGTCAAAAGTACATTTATCCCCTAGCTGAGCAAGCAGGCGGGATCTATTAGCTCAATGGTAAAAAAATAAAAATAAGTAGAGCAGAGGAAAGTTGTGCAGCTTTAAGTAAATTAACTTAGCACCATAAAAGCTAAACATTCCTTTTCACAGTACAGAATCTGAATCGGAGGCCATTTCTCTCTCTCTCTCTTCTACCTAAACCCCCCACACCATCCACCCACCCACTCTTGCTGTTGCTAAGCAATTAGTAAAAAAAGAAAGAAGAAGAGAACCTTTCTCTGCTACAAAATAAGTACATTACATGCACTTATCCAATCCACAGCGGAGGATTAAAAACCTTTAATGGCACAGCTGAATCGATTCAAAAGCCAATGTGATTCATCCGATGACCATTATGCCCCCGACGAAGAAGTCAAACATTACCCTTTTTAATCGATGTAGCTAATAAATGTTTTACCTTTTTTTCCTCTGCATACAATGCCATTTGAATCATTTTTGCAGTTATTTTATCCTAATGGTTTTGTTCCCATTGTACAAGCTGCAGTAGCCTAAATATCATTACTGTCGGGCAGAAACCTTGTATTTTCACAGTGAGAAAGTACAACAAAATATCCAATTTACAAGCTCACAATGCAACACCGCGTGTGAGCTTGAATCGGCTGTATAGAGGGTATGCGAGTGACATCATCATACCCAGAAGTTATGCAGGAACGCCGCCTGAGTGGCAAAAAACGACTTTCTGGCCTTGACAGCCCATACATCCACACAGAAAAGTCTTATCTGATTGTATTAAACAATGTTAAACAACATTAAACTCACTTTGCCACTCACTTTCCCATTGACTTCATGCATGCACATACCCTCTATTTGCAATAGGTTTCCACCCGACAGCGACAAACAATACAGTACATTTTTGCATTTCTTTTTTCTACTTGTTTACAATATTTCTCCTATACTGTTAATTTGCTAATGGTTGAATTATTTATTATTGTTGCGAGTGCTAAAGATCAGATTTTGGAGAATAAAATAATGCAATTTGCCTGCAGTCTGTACAAAGCCTTTTAGATCCTTCCCCTGGAGACAGAGGGATGTTTTTGTTCCGTATACACCCCCATATCAATTATGTATCTGCTGTCTGCATTATTGTCTCAATGTGTTCTGCTCCAACCTCACTTGGTTTTTTTTATGATTATTATTTTCTCCATGGTACCCCAAATTGATATAAATTTGGCCAGGGACCCCCATCTGAAAAGGGACACCCATAAGAGAAGATTTGCATCTCACAAAGCTTGTAAAGCCACTATTTTCGAATAGCCAATTTGATCAAATACAATAGAGTTTAACATGTTTAAACTGTTCCTCATTTTGCGGGGGACGCCCTGAAACCGACTCAAAGATGCACAGAGGTGGACACCCAAGTTCTGCATTCACATTTTGAGTGAAAGTACAAATGTATTGGCATGAAATTATACTTACAGCATCAAATGTAAAGGTACACAGTATGCATAATGATGTAGATAGGTTAGATTAACCTATCTACATAATCATTTATTACTTAATAAATAAGTAATTAGGTTTTAAACTAGTATGCAAAGTAACTAATAAATAAAGCTGTCAAAACATGAGGGAGTGCAACATTTCCCTGTGAGACAGGAGAAGTAAAAAGTATAAAAACTAAAATAATGATACTTGAAATACTCAAGTAAGTGCCTCACATTGTTTTACTCAAGTACAATACTCAAATAAATGTTATTATATACTTTCCACCACTGGTAATCCATACTTAAATATTGTCTCCGTCAGGTGAAAACCTCATTATGTCCAAAATTGTTACTTTTCAGGATTCAAATTCAAAAGTATGAAAACCAGCAGATCTACAAGCTCACAACGTATTGCTTCGTTGTGAGCTCCCCCACAACACTTCGAGCTTGTGAATCTGCTATCAGCCGGTGTTAATTTACGATAGCCCAACAGCAACAATATAATTAACGATGGAGTACCGTGATCCCACCCCCCCCCAAAAAAACAAAAAACAAAAACAAATACAAAAAAGCGTATCATCAGATACTATGATTATACTAGGAGGAAGTTTCTTTTTCAAAAAAAGTGCACAGAAAGTGTTAAAATGATGTTCTGACCTGATCTGACCACACCCTCCAGTTCAGTATACTGCATGGTTTTCACCTTAGCACCACCCACCTGAACTCAAGCTGCGCCCACAGTTGTATGATATGGGGCTAGGGTTATGATGTCACTAGTGGTGTATTTCGACTGGACCTTTCAGCTTTCAGGGAAGACATACTGTATATTATACACACACCTGGGGCTGGGGGTCTATTAGAATATAATGTTAATTCCATAGACACATACAAAACAGAAAAAGTACACACACCCCTGCATCTTTAATAATTCATATCAATACCTGCATTATGTTTTTTACGAGTGTTGTAGTTTTGGCTTGTCTGTCTGTGTCTGTCTGTCTGTCGTCCGTCTCCCTGTCTGTCTGTGTGTGTCCGTCAATGCGTCTGCTAAGAGGCTTCAACATGAAGCCAGCAGCAGCTGTCTCTTAACTCCCCCACCAGCACCATGCAGGTCTATAATTACCCAGAGGCAGTGTGGTCTGGAGACTAAGTTTATACTACTGTAGTACGACGGTGTCCGCCTGCCAAAAAATAACTGATCTCCGCTCTAACATTAGCTTGTAGATCTGTTGTGTTTGGCAGGCCGTCGCACACCCTTTCACAACGCACGGATACAATTAAGCTGGAGTCTGCTGTTTGTCAGGTTTCATTTACTGTAAAGCACAATGTACTGTTTGTTTTGAGGTATTCTTTACTTTACTTGAAGGGTCGCGACCCCTCGGACCCGGGAGGTCCCGAACTTATCCCATTTTGGGCGGGAACCCATTTTGGTGTTTTAAACATTATGTTATAATTTAGCTATTGAAAAATAGCAGATCTACAAGCTCATAGCGCGCCACCGAGTGGCGCGCTACGAGCAATTAAAAAGTACCTGAACCAGTGGATTTGCGCCCTCTACCGATATTGACGTCAGACTTCGGTGCTGGTGATTATTGGTTGATGCACACGCATACATAATGAACATCCCATTGACTCAAATGAAGTCTGAAACGCTGTCCATTAAAAAAAAACATTTCAGTTTTTTTATTTTTTTTGGTTGAGACCAAAATAGCCTCTAAAAGTCCCACATGCAGTTTATTAACAACATGACAAACACATTCTACTCACATTGACAAAGTCACAGAGATGCGAAGGTCCACAACATGAAGAATAACCTTGGTCGACCACCTACGACCCAGATAAACACTGATTTACACTTTGCCATAAAATAGCCACAAGCGGCAGGACAAAGTATAAAATGAGTGGGTGTACGCCAACTAAAAGCTGTCTACAGACTGCGTCATTTTGGACGCCCAGACAAAAGGCAACAATATACTTCAAACAAACTACAACTTGTTTTCTGCTTTGGCAGGTCAATGACAACTAAATTATGCCATTGCAGAGCAAAAGAACTTCGGCAGTGTCTTGCTGACGTTCGGTTTGGCAGTTGTTGCTCCTCCCAAGATGTTCCAACTAGCCGAACACCCGCTAACCGAACATTGTGTGATTGGTCAAATACTCAATGTGCTCATGATTTACAATGTTGTATTTCTGCGACAGGATATGCCAGCAAAGTACCACACATGGTCAGTTTTGAAGAAAGGTCATCTCCCTCTCTGAGCAATAACAAGCGACCGGCAGTTGCAGTTCATTAATGGAGAGAGATATGTCACCAGAAACTGCAAAATCTCTGAGATAAATTATGACAAAGCACGTCGGAGGTTGATGTAAACAAATAGCAGAGATACGTGGAGTACTACTGTATATACAGTGGGTGGGTCTTGAGGTCAGAACCCAGAGCGGAGTCACATAGAGTGTAAAACACAACATCGAGTATAAAACACTACAACCTCAGATGAAGTTGTGCCGGTGGTAAAATATCCCAATTAACTCTGATGCCTGAGGCCGAATCTGGGAACGCCTTCTAGGGCCTGACTTAAGGTTGCTATATGTATAGCAATAGCTGACACAGAGAGCGCGTCGGCATCAAAGGTAGAACAACATATAGGTTGCACCAGGCGTCAATGTGTTAAAAACCTATTTTCCGTGGTAAACTGGCACAGTCTGCAGACATCTTAAGAAATTGTGGATGGCGATGGGAGGACTTAACGACAGGAGACGTACATGCCTGCGTCCTAGACACACGTGACCTCAGCGTGTCAGTGATTCTGTTGTCATAGATACACACAACAAAGCAGAGGATGATGATGAAAAACAGGAAATAAACAGGATATGACGACACACTCGCAAGGTTCCACCCTCTGAACCCTGGCAGCGCGATCAGATCGACAGTAGACCAAGACGGAACACTTTTATACAGGTACATTTGAATGTCTTTTTTTTATCAGCCTGTCACGTCCTATTCTTCTGTCTCTGTTGTCAACAGTTTGTAAACAGAAAGGATTACGATGTTTAGAATTTTAAGCATTATTGAGAAAAAGAGGACGTGCGCTACACAGTAAAATCCTCAGTGTTAAATTATGTGTTCTTAACTCTAGGAGAGTACAAATGTACACTCCCAGAGTTAAAGGGTCACTATATAACTTGCAGCTCTAGGAGTCACACTTTTACAACGTCATTGTTACATGAGGTAACATCACTTCTATAAGGCTGCAATCATGAAAGTCTGCAACATTGTACCAAACGCTGCCTTACGAAAATATATTCCGCATACAAAGTACCGAACCAAACAAAAATGATTAATGATTCTGACAAAATTATTACAATAAATGAAATTTTTTCACTATCATTTATTTTATTCCAAATGTTTTTAAAAGTTCTGTTTCATCAAATTGTTACCTATACTAAATTAACACTGAGGGTTTAATCAGTGTAACAAGTTGACAACAAGTTGACAACAATAGCAGGTTAACGACCGTATCGTTCCAACACCTGGCATGCCTCCACACCCCACCCTCCTGCATGGGGATCCATTAAAAAACAAAACTAAAAACTAAAAAACTAAACTAAAAAACAACGTGCTGTGCTTGGTAAGGTCTCTCTGGGCAGCAAATGTGACACTAACAAAAAACAAAAATCATGTAATTTACACATTCAAAGAGAAGCCTTGCTCACGTCCATTTCAGCAACCAAGACTTTTCATTTCCGTACCATTCCTCTGCAATGTGCAAGCCTTAACCCTATCCCTCTGGACTAACACAGACCGCAGGCCAGTGATTCTCAAACAAGTTGAACTCAGGCCTCAAAAAGAGGTGTGCATTGGTCATAAAATCTTGCACATCTAGGCAGAACGTCGAGTAAACCAAAACAAGCGCACCAATCAAACATGTCAGCCAATCGCTCAACCCGCTTGGGAATCGCTGGGACGCACGCCGACCCCCCACCCGCCACCCAGAACAACCTCTGTCCTTACAATCGTTTGTTAAGAAACACTGAATCCACTGCTTATCAAGGTGGTTGCTTTGAAGTCAACCAAAAATGATGTTAAGACTTGTTCATATTTGTGTGCTTTCTTTTTCTGAAGCATTAAACATTCCCTTTTTTCAATTGATACAAACTAACACTTCCCATACTCTTGTCTGTCATACCACACAGCACGAGTTCATTTAACTCTTAATGTGGGCAATTAAATAGGGCTCAAGGGTGTTTGCACCCCCACATGGTCTACTAAGACAATCCAATCTGTAAATTAGTCAAAATGACCACAGTTAAATAAACAGGTGTGTCTGTCATACACCTGGTTGTTACTCAGCGCTGACACCTGCTGGACAGAGTGCGTTTGTCAATGCACCTGCTGTGACAATGTGTGGGGTGGTATTTCTTTGTTAATTTATTTTTTGGTAACCACTTTCACCCTGGTGTCCCTATTTGGGGCATTTTATATGTTATCGAACATTACAGTAAAGAAAATAGTCAATCTACAAGCAGCTTGTAGACCAGCTATTGTTCCAATAGCTGAAGTATAACACAGGGTTTAAGTGGTTAAAAGAAAACCTACAACACATTGGTTATTTCTTTCTTTTGTCCTAACAGGTCATGCCATGAACTAATTAGAATGATATAAAGTAGGCCTAGATAAAAAATTAAAATAAACATTTACCCTTGTATTATTAACAAAGAAAAGTAAAAGAAAGAACTAATATAAAAAGCACATAATAATATTAATAAGTTATTAGCTTAATTAGTTGAACAGTGTGGCTTTTTATAACATAATGAGAGAACAAGTGTAAACATATCCATCTCCCTGGCTGACTCTCTACTAAAACAAATACAAACTAAATAAAAAATGCATTTGGTGAACAGCTGCACATTGTTTGTTAAAAAAGTGACAGAACAAGCGCGAGAGAGAGAGAGAGATAGCGAGAGAGATACAGAGAGATACAGAGACATAGGGGGTAGAAACAATCTATAACAATAATAAATAGCACATTCCGGTACATTCCAAAGCATCCGTTTATGATTCTAGAATTCCAGCTCAGCCAGTTTGACCAAACGTACCACATGTTGTAAAGCATTCAATGTAATGAACAAATATAGCAATTAACACAATCAACTATAGGGCTGGGCCATATTATGGACAAGATGAAATATCACAATATGTTTTGACCAAATACCTCAATATTGCCAATATTGTGACGATAATATCGAATTGTGACAATAATATAAATGTTCCTTTTTTAATTTATCAAAAGAATAGCAATCTACAAGTTCAAAACGCGGCACAATGTGTAGATCGGCTATGTCCACTATTGCAAAACATTTTTATAAATTAGGCCTTAAATTAATAAGACCAGTAAAAGACAACAGTTATGTTATGTCATATTACGATATTACGACATCCTAAATCCCAGACCTTGTCTCATATGTAGGGTTGGGATCCGGAACTGGAGGAAACGTGGGAACAGGATCGAATATTGAGGAACCGGAATGGGTTCCATTCCATTTGGAAGCGTATTTATCACACGGTCAGAGCTGGTACAGTACATGGACTTCACTTACTCAAACCTTCACCATGACTCTGAGAGTGTACAAATGGGTCCATTTGGTTCCAGTACACTCAGTTACAGACCTGTAAGGGACCATTTATAACCCAGAGGGTCCACTGGACCTCACTTTGAGAACCACTACAATAATACCTATATATGCAAAAAGGAAGGGAACCGTTAAAACCCTCATGGATCCCAACCCTAATCATATCCTGGTATTGATATGATTAGGCCTGTCACAATTATTACATCATTGCCTAACCGCAATCATATGAGATAATCACAATTATTTTTGCATAATTGTCAATCGTTTCCATGTTGAAAAATGTCCTTTTCAAACATATTTCCACATAAATACATATTGTAATGTTCCAATGTTCAATGCAAAAAAACAAAACACAATTAAATCGTTAATCACACTTATTTGTGTGACAATTAATCGTCAACTTAAATTTGTATCCTTGGCAGCCATACTACTGATATCACCATATTGATATGATATGATATGGATATATGATATATCACCACACTAATCATATCACCATATTGATATGATATGGATATATGATATATCACCACACTAATCATATCACCATATTGATATGATATGGCTTTATCACCACACTAATCATATCACCATATTGATATGATATGGATATATGATATATCACCACACTAATCATATCACCATATTGATATGATATGGATATATCACCACACTAATCATATCACCATATTGATATGATATGGATATATCACCACACTAATCATATCACCATATTGATGGATATATCGCCCAGCCCCACATCAGAAAATAACTACGGTACGATGGCAAAGTGACAAAGAGTTTTTTTTTCTTGAGTCAGTTTCATGTAACTCAGTCCTGTAAAGTGGCTTCCAAAAAAAGAAAATGTCAAAAAGGTTTGTGAAAGTCAAGGCTTGCCTCGAAAAAGGAAAAAGATATAAGGCCCCTGAAATGAATGAACGTCTCCTCCTTCTTCTGTTTGTTTTCAATTTACTCCCATGGGAAAGAAAAGAGGATACAATACATCTCATGTTAAAAAAATGGTTTCCCCCGCCCACCCGCGCCGTAAGAAAAAGGAGCTGTTTAAAAAAAATGCACAAGGCTATACCATCCTGGAGTTAGTGTCCGACGAAAAGTGTCCCAGGTTCTGTTTTTGCCGACGGCCCCGGTTGTTTTTCGGGCATTTCCTGAAAGTGATAGCATTGAGAGCGAGAGAATGAGAGAGAGAGAGAGAGAGAGAGAGAGAGAGAGAGAAAGAGAGAGAGAATATATTTTCCTGTTGTCAATTGACTTTAGCTTACAGTTTTACTGCACTAAAAATCTTTCTAGGACAGAAGTCCTAGAATGACACCATGTACTCACGGTATAAGCTAACCTTTTCATAGATAGCATCATAGACTTGTCATTGTTATTGTTATTATTATTACCAGTAAGACACCTGAGGGCGAGAAGCGACCTCTTTGAATGGACAGGTGGTCCAGTTGAGAACTCTAATGCACTAATAACTTTGGGGCAGGCCCGTCTAGAGTTTGAATGGACAGCTATAAGTCAAAGGGAGACATCGAAGCAGAAGGATGAATGGGGAAGGATCAACATGTGGAACTGACCAGAAAGGTCTTTGTCAACCATGCAAAGGGCAGGCCAACATGACACTGGAGGAGCTCCACAACCTCCTGCAGTCCGGTGACACGGCCACCTGTAAGCGCTTGTTCCACTTCGGCTCCCATCTGCGCGGCACAGCCGCTTGGAAACGTGCACAACGCTCTGAGCTACTGGACATGATGGACGCCAAGGGCCTCCCGCATTTTTTTTTTTTTTCATCCCACGATTTTGTAACCCATTTTTCACCCATGTGTCAATCATCTAATGTGATCCTGGGCTCTACACACCCTCCGCCAACCTGGGGAGAGCAACGGACTTGAACTCATGCTTCCTTCATGCCTGAATGTCCAAGTTGCTCCTTTGCACCTGACAGGGGGGAGTTTCCCTGGTTGGATGTAGCTGTGGAAGAAACACATTATTCCAACCAGTTCCTTTCCCCTCCATCAGGCGCCCCGGCTGGCCAGGGGGAGGCAGTTTAGAGACCAGGATTACTGCATTACCGCATTTATTTCTCACTTGGAGTTCAGCTGACGTGCAGTGGAACCTGCTCCCGCAGATGCTGCAGCAGGCCGAGGGGAACGGGCCTGAGCACGACGTGGTCCTCTGAACCACTACTGAACTGAACTCCATCCCTGATGTCACGTGATGTCACAAGACCTGGGCACCATATAGGGGAGCATTCCCCATGTATGGGGATTTTGAAAGATACACTGACTGCCTGACGGAAATGCACGATTTCATAGTAAATGCGACCTGGGTCGCAATAATTACATCTTTATTTAAAGAGGCAGGTAATGCACCACTAAAACCCTATACTTAGTTGACTTTATTTTCAAAAAACATCAATGACATCAATATTGTACACAATCATCCATTTTATATTGCTCACGTACCCCCTGCAGTACCTCTGCGTGCCCCAAGGGCGTGCACATGGCCCCATTTAAGAACCACTGCATTAACACAGTGGGCCGTTTTACCAGCACTGGGCCAACAATGACTTGTATAATGAAAAGGTAAAATCAATATATACATTTTATTACATTGAATGAGGCTGGCCCGCTGCCTGTGTGATAATGCCAGAGTCACCTCTGCAGGAACCAAGTCCATTCACACATATTCGGTATGGCTTTGGGCCAATCACAAGTCTCTGTTCCCTCATACTATCTTCAATATGTAGAATCAAACCACTTACACACTATTCCTTGTCATTCAACAATATCCAATCTGCAACTTTACAACAGACGCTCTTATATCCAGAGAGTGATCACATACATAAAATGAGAGAGACAGTGTAGTGCCTCAGTAAACTACTGTACATTGAAACTATAGGATACCAGGTTAACAATGAACCCAGCATACTGTTTAAATAGCATGCCATCTAGGCCTAAATAAAAGCTATCTAAAGGAAAAAACGTAAAACAAAAACAAGCCTAAGTAACAAGAAACACTCTTAGAATGCATCACAATGTATTCTGCCCCTCAGAATAGGGACGCTGGCTGGCATTAGTCAGTATGAAAATAAGGAGCTACAGCAATTTTTCAAGATTTCAAGACGGGACAATTCCACTATTTTGTTGTCGTTTTATTTAGTTTTGTAAATACAAATAGTACAGTTTCAATTAGTTATTGTCTTCTTCTATTTAATTTTTTTCCAATTATGTTTATTTTGTTAGTTTGGATTGTAATAACCCTGCACCTCATTACATTGATTGATTGAATACTATTACTACTACAGAGCTACCAACCTGCACACATTTTGTGTACCAACCATGCAATTCTAGGCGTATAGACACCTAGAATTGCGTGGTTGGTACACAAAATGTGTGCAGGTTGGTAGCTCTGCTACTACTACTCATTCATGTAGTGCAGTCACAGATTTATGCTAAAAGGATCACGTGTGGGCCTTGTTTCCATTGTGGTCCATTGTTATACTCCATCCATCAGTAAGCTCTGTCACCCTTACCTTGTGATGCACATCACCACGGCAACGATGATGGCGATCTGCACGGCTCCGATGATGGCTGCGATGAGGACGTAATGCAGCTTCTGTCCACTAGGGACGACATAGAGAATGTTGAAGTCCTGGGGCTCCTCGCAGTGCGGACCCTTATAACCTGCGTCACACCTACCAGGAGTACAGGACAGTATTAGTGCGTGCGTGTGTGCGTGCGTGTCTGTGTCTACTGTACATGTGCACGGACGGATATGTGCGTACCTGCAGGTAGCTATGTTGTGCCTGATCTCACACTTCCCGTGCGCGCAGAAGCCGGCATAGCTGTCAGAGCAAGGCAGTCCGGGGATACCGGCGTAGAAGCCATCACCGTGGTCCAAGCCTTTGGTTTCTGAACACCGCAGAGAGAGAGAGAGAGAGAGAGAGAGAGAGAGAGAGAGAGAGAGAGAGAGAGAGAGAGAGAGAGAGAGAGAGAGAGAGTTAAGGCATGCAAGTGTTGATTTCGACAGCACATTTTGATGCAGTTTTAGTCATAGTTTTTGAATAAAATTCCATTGGGTTTTAGTCATATTTTAGTCATCTGAAATGTTTTAGTTTGACTGCAGTTTTAGTCGACTAGATATCATGTGATTTTAGTCGAATAAATCTACAGTTGATTTAGTTGACAAAAATGTTTTCGGCAGGCCCTGATGGCGTCGTAATGGCAGATTTTACATTTGGTTGCATACTGAAAATAGCAGATCTACAAGATCACAAGGCATCGGAAAACCTCTCCCATATCTTAAGAGCATTCAGAAGGTGCCTTCCTAAATACATAGGCTACTTCTTTTCTCTAGGGCTAAGCTTGATGTCACATTTCTCAACCACGTTTTAGCTTGAGACCCAAAAGACAAACTTGATGCCTTTTTTTACGTTTGTTTATTTCATACTACATGCAATAGAATCACACTCTTGTGAAGTGAGCCCACTGTCGGCCACATTACTTTATCATTATCATGAACAACAATCAAACGATTTACGTCATATAAAGTGCTCTAAACAAACATTGTAATATTCTGCCAGCCAAGTCCATAGACTTGGCCTGCAAACGATTTACAACATAAGTGCTCTAAACAAACATTAAAAATATCATAGACTTGGCTGCCATATGATGTAATCTTCAAAAGCCATGCATTGGAGCGCCGATCAAAAAAGGGATAGTCTATTTTCACGTGACCCATAAAAATGGGTCCCGAACCACTGTTAGGGAAACAGTGGTCTAATCTTCGTCTAAGCCCCTGCAGACATCAGTGGGGACCAGAAAAACTCCTAACCTCTGAGATTTGAAATGGAGACGTGAACGAGGAGAGACAGAGGGAGGCCATTCGGAGAAGCCGTGTCCCCAGAGAGATACAGCTGATACCGAGGCAGGGACTGAACCGGGATCCATAAGACTTCATAAAGTAGAAGGAGTTATTTTATTCTGCCTCAGTGTGAGGTTATTACATCACAGCGTATCAAGACGTTCCACACTGTCTTATAGGCCTCTCGCAGTGACCCAGAGTTAGTGTCGAAGTGTCCTTGAGCAAGACTGTGCAGCAATGGTGTGTGAATGGGTGAATGCACTGCACAATCTCTGTAAAGTGCCTTGGATAAAGGCGCTATATAAATGCACCATTTACCATTTATGATTAGATATTAATGAATGTGATTGGGGGTATACGAGTCTGGTCTGCTCCTACAGTATAGAGTAGATTCTGTGCATAACTGGACGTGGTAAGTCTTCCTCTGCCTCGGAATGTTTTGTTATGCTCACCACGCGTTGTGAGATTGTAGATCTGCTATTTTCAGAGTGCAACCAAAATAATCTGGTTTGTATTTGTTGACAAAATTGTCCAGTGTGTACACTACAGTATTTAGCCTTATTTTTTTGTCATCATAGCTTAGTTTTAGTTTTTATGTTGTAGTTTTTGTCAGTGAAATGTCTTCATAGTTTTAGTCTGCTGTGCATGTTTGGTGCCAGTGTTTACAGATCATTGTGGACTCTAACATACTGTAGTTACAGTTAGTGCTCTGTGTCAAAGGTCCTGAACACTAAGACGGAATCAAACCCATGTTGGTGACACATCGCTGATGTCTTACCTAAAACATCAGGTTTGAACGGACTGCTGTCATCTTTCTTCCCAGCTTTCTCTCTGTCTGCTGAGGAAACACACACACACACACACACACACACACACACACACACACACACACACACACACACACACACACACACACACACACACACACACACACACACACACACACACACACACACACACACACACACACACACACACACACACACACACAGTTATGGATAAACAAAAGGGAAACATGTTTTGGCAACACCTCATACTGTATTTGAGAAACTGTGTGTGTGTGTGTGTGTGTGCGCACGCGTGTGCACGCACACATGGGTGAGTGCGTGGGTGTATAAATGCCTTCATTTGAACCCGTCATTGTTTTTTACATTAAATGAGTTATGAATGCTGAAGGCAATAGAAAAACAGTAAACAACGCATTGTTTAAAAATGTCTGTCTGTCTGTCTGTCCGCCTGCCTCTGTCTGTCGGAGTAGAAGAGAGGAGAGGATGATGTGAGAGGCAGCGTGCATGTTTGTATTCCCTGCAGATGTTGAAGGATGTTTAGCAGCTGTGTGACATCTGTCAGGGAGGAGGAGATAGGAGAGGGTGATGGATGGAGGCAGGCAGGCAGAGGGAGGTCAGAGACAGAGAGAGACACTATTAATATCTGCATACGTTTGCGTGTGTATCTGTACAGTCGTTGACAGTGAAGTTGAGCGAACAGAAGGCGTGTGTGTGGTAGCTCCGCAGGACACAGAACGCTGTGTAGAATGCTAAACAGATGGATGGGAGGTGCGAGAAACAGTAATACCGTAGGCACGCTCGCTCAAACACAACGTGCGCACAAACACACGCACGCACACACAGTCACATATACACACATGCACGCTTATCTATTTTTAATAGTAGCATCATTGTAGAGGGAATATTGACAGAGCCTGGCTGTCTCCTGTTTGCTTTGAACGTTACAACTACACAGCTCTGTGTCTGTCTCTACCTATCATCTGATGGAACAGAGAGAGAGAGAGAGTAGTCGATGGTAAAATATGATATTTTTTCCATCCAATCAAGCATTAAAACATCGTGTTCTGAAACAGCCAGCGAGTGAAGGATTAACTGCAAAACAGAGCCGGTGAATGCAGGCCGAGTGGAATAGTAAGAGAGTGGCGACACACTTTGATCTCGCCACAAAGCGGGTACCTATGGGCTATAGTTCCAAACATTGGAACTATCCCATTGAGATAGAATGAGCACTTCCGCATTCCATTATTACAGTGGGAGTCAACGCGAGTATCGCCACTCTTAGTAGATTATGCTGAATGCCGCTCTGATTGGCCAAAATTAGCTCAGCTGTTTCAAGTCAAAGTTGCAAGTCCACAATGACTCACGGATGGACGCGTTGTGAGCTTGTAGATCTGCTATTTTTTATTTTTTTTAATATTCTGTTTTTTATTTTCAATTTTTCACAAAATACACAGAACACCCGTCCACAGCCCTCCCCCCTCCCCACATACAAACCCACATACATAGAATACAACACAGTTAAAGCATAATAACAATAATAATATTATACAAAAAACGTGAAAAACAAACAAAAAACTAAACTAAACAAAACAAAACAAGAGACAAATCTACTATACACTAGAAATTTGTTTCCGGTAGCAGTCGATCCAGACTGAGATAGCTATAACAATACTGATACAGGTAAGGACAAAGTCTCCATGTAATTCAAATAGGGCTGCCAAATCTTCAAAAATTTCTCAAAACCCCTTGAACTTCTCAAAGTATATGTAATCTTCTCAAGAGGGACACAACTGTTCAATTCTGAGAACCATCTTGCGATAGGTGGGGGGGAGTCAGACTTCCACGTTATTGCAATACATTTTCTAGCAACCCCGAGTGCCACCTCTATAAAATTTATTTTGTGTCTACCTAAATTTGCACTGATTGCACTGAAGTTTCCTAAAAGGCAAAGTTCAGGATCCAACGGGAAGGGAGCATCTATAATTTTAGCCAGTGTATCACAAATATCATGCCAGAATGTTTTCACTTTTATACATTGCCATGTACAGTGCAAAAATGAGCCTTCTTCCGTACCGCACCTAAAACATAAATCTGAGATCTCAGGTTTGTATCTATGTAACTTTTGAGGTGTATAATAAAGTTGGTGGAGAAAATTATAATGAGACAGTCTATACCTAGAATTGACAGTAGCAGAGAGGCTGTCACGACACAAATCAGACCATAGATCTTCATCAATAATAATATTTAAATCTGACTCCCACCTTTCTCTAGATTTGTGTATGCCCTCCCTTGGGCATTGGCCACGCAATAGAGAGTACATAATAGAAATGAATCCGTATGAACCTTGATCATTATGTAATAAATTCTCCACATCACTAAACACAGGTAAAGTCATTTCTGGCCCTAACATCCTTCTAAGGTAATCCCTTAGTTGTAAAAAACAGAAAAAATCCCTGTTTAACAAGTCATATGTCCCCTTCAGTTGTTCAAAAGACATGAGATGTCTATCTTTATAACAATGTTCCAAGAGTTTAACCCCTTTGACATGCCAGTTCTCCAGGATTCTATTGTCTACAAACATGGGTAGAAGCCCATTTTTCTTTAATGGTGTTTTAGGAGATAAATCCGTTTTGTACTTAAGAATCTTACGAACCTCATGCCAAGTTTTAATTGAATGAATTGAGAAATAATTTTTGGACTTGGCAACAATGGTTTTAGGGTTCCATTTATATATAAATTCACTCGCTAATGTGTTTTTTAAAGCATGCATTTCAATTTGAACCCAGGAGGGGGCATCATTACCCTTAAAAAGAGAGGAAACAAATCTCATTTGAGATGACAAGTAATATATTTTGAAATTGGGCAATTTAAGACCCCCCTCACAATAATCCCATGTAAGTTTTTCCATAGACACCCGTGGGTTTTTATTGTTCCACAGAAAATCTCTAACCTTCTTATTCAAGGATTTAAAGAAACCTTGAGGTACTGGGATTGGCAGGGATTGAAAAAGATACATCAGCCTGGGCAAAACATTCATTTTAATGCAGTTAATTCTGCCAATCAAAGTGATAGGTAGATGTGTCCATCTATTCAAATCCTCTTCTATTTTATTAAGTAGCACAGTATAATTAAGTTTAAAGAGATTCTTCACATCCCTGTCTACCAATATGCCCAGATATTTAAAGCCGTTTGGGGACCATTTAAAAGGGGTTATTTGTTGATGGATTGTGTAATCAGAATTAGTAAGAGGGAGTATTTCACATTTATCAAAATTAAGTTTATAACCTGAAATAACGCCATAATCCTCAATCAGGCTTTGCAATTTAGGAAGGGATTTTGCTGGGTCTGTTAAGGTCAGGCATACATCATCGGCAAAAAGATTTATTTTATGAGTTAATTGCCCCACCTGGAATCCCTTTATATCTGTATTTTGTCTCACGGCCTCCGCCAAAGGCTCGATGGCCGCGACGAAGAGGCCAGGGGATAGCGGACAGCCCTGCCTACTCGACCTACTCAAAGGGAAACTGGCTGATATTTGACCATTAGTAGTAATTCTGGCCTTGGGGCTGTGATATAACGTTTTAACCCAATCAATAAAGGAGGGGCCAAAGCCAAATTTTTCCAGAACCTTATACATATAGGGCCATTCTAATCTATCAAAGGCATGCGACGCATCCAGGGCCACCACAATACTCTCCTCTGGTCTAGTTTTGGCCAGTTGAATAATGTTGAATAATCTGCGGAGATTATTACTGGATGATCGATTCACGACAAAACCCCCTTGATCCTGGCTGATTAATTTAGGGAGGTACTGCGCTAATCTATTGGCTAGGATCTTAGAAATCAATTTATAATCTGAATTTAATAATGAAATCGGCCTATATGATGCTGGTTTTAAAGGGTCTCTGTTTTTTTTATGAATGACAGTTATAATAGCAGTAGAAAAGGAATCGGGAAGAGTCTTGGTTTCAGATGCCATTTTGAGTACATCTATAAAAAGAGGAATTAACAAGTCTCTAAATTCCTTATAGAATTCAGCAGGGAAACCATCTTCTCCTGGTGATTTGTTAGACTGCATAGACGATATTGTTCGCCCAATTTCTGCTGCAGTGAATGGCCGTTCAAGATCATCCTGATCTTCTTGATTTAATTTGGGTAATTCAATAGTAGACAAGAATATATCAATTTTAGTTAAATCCTCTGGAGCTTCTGATGAATATAATTCAGAATAGAACTGCTTAAAGGTATTATTAATTTCTTTTGGGTCACATGTGGTCAAGCCAGCGTTAGTTCGAATAGAATTAATAGTCCTTGCGCTTTCCTCTTTTTTCAATTGCCATGCTAAGACCTTGTGTGCCTTATCCCCTAGCTCATAATATCTCTGTTTAGTTCTAAGAATAGCTTTTTCAGCTTTATAAGTACCCATTGTATTATATTTTAATTTTTTATTAACCAGTGAACGATGCACTTCTCTACAACCAGAGCGTTGAAACTCTTTTTGTAGAGTCAAGATTTCTTTCTCAAGATCCTCCATTTCCACCGTATATTTTTTAGTAAGAGCTTTTGTGAAGGAGATTATTTGTCCCCGTAGGTAAGCCTTTAATGTATCCCAGAGCACAAAACTATTGGGTGAGGATGGACAGTTAGTTTCGCAAAAAGACTTAATCTGATCTCTTACAAATGTTTGAAAATCTTCTCTTTTAAGAAGGGATGAATTTAAACGCCACCTATATGAATGTCGTATCTTTTCAGGTATTAATATAGAAAGGGTCAGTGGTGAATGATCTGAGAGTAACCTAGGCAAATATTCAGATTCCAATGCTCTATGTGCTAGCTGAGTAGATAACAGGAAAAAATCGATCCTAGTATGGGAGCCATGACGGGCAGAGTGAAAACTGTAATCTCTATCCTGCGGGTGCATATGTCTCCAGATATCTGTTAAATTCAAATCTTTCATAAACGCCAAAGTAGAGTTTGCCGCCTTTGTTCTTGTGACTACATTGGTTGATGAACGGTCTAAGATTGGACATAAACAAAAATTATGATCTCCTCCTGTCAGAATATTTCCCTGCGCCCTCGACACCTGAAGAAATACACTTTGAATAAAAGGTTCATCATCATAATTAGGGGCATAGACATTCAAAAATGTCCAAGGTTCTGAATACATTTCACAGTGGATAATCACATATCGGCCCAATGGATCACAAACAGTCTCCTTGATCGTCAAGGGAATAGTTTTTTTAACCAAAATAGCTACCCCTCTAGCTTTAGAATTAAATGATGATGCAACCACCTGCCCTACCCAGTCCCTCTTTAGTTTATTGTGTTCACTTGCTATAAGGTGAGTTTCTTGTAAAAAAGCGATATCAGTATTAAGCTTTTTTAAATATGTAAGCACTCTTTTTCTTTTTACGGGCCCATTTAAACCATTCACATTATAACTTATAAACTTTACCACATTAGTCATTTGTCCTATGAAAGATACATTTTGTAACTAACCAGACCAGCTCAAAAACTCCAGAAACCAAATATCTAGATAAATGTACGTCTCTTCTACAGACAGAAAAACAACACAACAGAAAAAACAAACATGTACCCCACCCCCCCGGTACCATCTTCCCCAAACCTATGGCACCAACCCAGACCCAAAAGGGGCCATGTGTCTCGCACTTGTCAACCATATACATGCCTGACTAACTACACACACTATCAGGTCTAAAGCCTTAAATAATATCTACAGTAATTCACTCAATCTTTAAAGAAAAAAAGAAATACCTTGAGTGCCCATGTGGGTAACTAAGAATACGGTCACAATAAACTTGACCGATTAAACGAAAAATATATATATAAAAATAAGCTATATCATAGATATAGATCTACACAAGTTGCAATTTTAGAATATAGTCGGAACGGAATTAACCCAAAAAAAGCACTTTCTTACCAAAATAATGCTGATTAATGTTAATACAAAACAAAATTTAAATAAAAGTACAGCTACTAAAAATACAAATAAAAACTATATAGGATAAGGTCACAATAATTCCAATCTGAAACTGTTATGCATATAAAATAAATAATAAAGTAAAATAAAACCAATGTCAATTGTGACCATGGAAAACTACAGAATCCAATCTATTTTATGTCCTTTTGATGTCCAAACTTCCAATAAAACAGAAAAAATACCAGAAAAAAATATGGAATAATAGTACCTCCATACCGGATTAGAGCATATTGTAAAGGTAGATGCGGAGATCAGCACACGTTTTACCCGGTCCCGTTAGCGCTGCCTTCTCCTGGGAGACCCTTGAGAAAAGCAGCCACTTCTTCCGGCGTTTTGAAGAATCTCTTCCTCCCATCTGGCATGTCGACCCTGAGCGTAGCGGGATGCAGGAGAGAATAACGGAGGTTTCTCTGTTTCAAGTCCTTTTTCACCTGGCTATACTCCTTTTTGCGTTTCAGAAGCTTGGCAGTCACATCTGGAAAGAACGACAGGTGCATCCCATTGAAAGTAATGGGACCTTTCTCCATTGACAGCTTAGTGGCGAGGCGTAGAATCTTGTCTCGGTCTTGGAATTTGAGCAGGCGAATGAGCACCGTTCTCGGGTACTGTTTTGACTTTGGGTCCGGTCGTGGACCTCCGGTCCGGTGTATGCGTTCAAATATCAATGGTTCATCAAAATGTTCCCTACCTAAAATGGATGGAATACATTGGGCAAAGAAACGTATTGGATCAGAACCTTCGCTGCTCTCTGCTAAGCCTGTAACGCGAATGTTGTTACGTCGGCTGTAATTCTCCAGCTCATCAATCTTGTCAAGTAAAAAGTCACATTCATCACGCAGCTTCACCACGACCGTGTCCACCACCACAAGTTTGTCCTCGGCTGTGCTGATGCGTTCCTCCGCCTCGTTGATGCGTGTGCTCACCCCATCGATTAAACCCTTCAGTCCAGAAATGGAGCTATTTATTTCTTCAGTTTTAGCATCCAGTTTGTCAGATAGGATCTTATTACCTCGTCTAATCTCCCGAAGTATGAGTGAATCTGCTCCAGTCTCAGCTGATCCACATGAAGTATCATCCAAAACAGTATCACCGTTAGCATCGTCGCTAACGCTAGCAGCTGGAGCAACAAACAGATGGGTAGTTCCCCCCGGAGAGAAAAGTTGGTCCATGTCGTCGTTATTCTGTCTTATTCTGGTTGAAATAGATCTCGTTTGCATAACAGTGCCTTTAGATAGAAAAATCAGCACTCAGTTTGTATTTATCATTCCAAAAGATGAGTTAAATCAGGAAAAGTTCAGGAGCTCCGGAACCTCACGTCTGTCTAGCTATGCTGCATCACGTGACTCCTAGATCTGCTATTTTTGATGCGCAAGAATTTTTCTACGGAGCAGCATAGCATGTTACGTTGTTCACAATGTAGTTGGAGAGTGGAGACTGGAGCGGGGAGGAGGAATGAACGATGCGATGTTTTTCATACAACCCTAAATGTTCAACAACAAGTTACAACCACAGTTCCTTTGGTTTTTAGAAGGAGCTACAAGCTAGGAGGAGGTTATGATTACATACTAGGTTTGCTAGCTAGCAGGCTGCCAGGCTATGAAGATGATCAACTACTTAACTCCATCGCGACTATTATAACTATGATCGTGCGGCATAGCTGTTTGTTTTTAATAATGCCGCACGCGGCACGCCTGCACTTTTGTTGGATAAGCATGAAGAAACATGAAATCACGGCAAGAGCTACTGTAGTTTGACTGTCACCAAACTGGATAATATTGGTCAGAGTGAGGAGGAACTCCTGCTATACTTTACTGTACCGGACGACGACACGTCTCCAATCTAACTTGTTGAACAAACTACAGTAATAAACTCACCAATAGTAAACGTATTTAGACACCGTAGTTGTCCCCATTGAGAGTATGAGCCTATGGGCTGTATTTTGCGTGTCTTAAGTACCAGGTCTTATTCCCTAACTTGAGTAAACTAAAGACCTGGAGGCGTGATCAATGCCATTTGGCTATTCCGAGTGGCCAAAGAGCATTGACCACGCCTCCAGGTCTTTAGTTTACTCAAGTTAGGGAATAAGACCTGGTACTTAAGACACGCAAAATACAGCCCTATGAGGCATATCGCATATGCTTTTCCCAAAGAAAATCTGTCTTGAATGCTGCTAGTGCCACCGCCGATCCGCCGCCCACCTACACCAGTGAGGGTGACGGCAAAACCCACGTACAGTAGGCTTGTATATGATATGAAAACAATCAGCCAGGAATGGATTAGTACTGAAGTTGGCGAACTACCAACAAGACAACCGAGCTCACAGCTGCATGCCTGCTGTAGAAAAGCAAAAAAAAAAAGATAGAAATTATTAAAAATAACATTAACGATTACTTGATTTTTGATTTACAGTGTCGACTACCGTTTTGCTAGTCGACTAGTCGAATAATCCATTTTTATGTTAATGCCCTATAGTGTCCACACTCACATGCACGCCTACCTTCGTGCATGATATTTCTCACACCTCCCATCCATCTGTTTGGATGGGAGGCTTCAAAAATAGCCTACATATTTGTCAGTACTCTTTTAAACTCAAATATGTCATTAAATAAATAAACATTCAAGCAGTGTTAAACATTCAAGACCTATTTTTTGCAGACTAGTTGCATTGATTTTAATGTATACGCAGCAGAAACTTTATCTCTTTAGCAAACATTGCAGGTACCGGTAATCCTTAATTCTTTGCAGCGTTGAAGGTAAAATGCCCTAAAATGGACTTTAGATGTTTTAGGACGCAATGTGGTTCTGATGTGCCCTGGGACTTTAGATGTTTTAGGACGCAATGTGGTTCTGATGTGCCCTGGGACCTTAGATGTTTTAGGACGCAATGTGGTTCTGATGTGCTACATTTTGCTTCACGGTCGCTACTGTATCATGCATGTGCAACTCTCAGAAATTAGTTGAAAAAACACCTGCGATTAGTTGCCGATTCGATTACTAAATTAGTTGGCAACTAGTTCAATAATTGATTCATCGCTGCACCCCTAGTTCCAACTATATACCTTTGGGGACATTTGACCCTCAAAAGCATAGTGCACGTACACGCACAGCGCTGTCACTACAGTACGTATACGCGCAATAGGCACTGCGAGTAGGGCAACACGCCTAGGGCCAAACAAAATGTGCCAAAAAGTCCCAAGCCGAACCTCATAATAAGAATCTTCTCTGTGGCTCCGGTGCGTAATAAAGCACACCCATGTGTGCGTCCTCACAAACGAAGAAAGTAGCCGATAATGCAGCGCTGTCGTCAGGAGGGGGGGCAGCACAAATAATATGCGAGTAGGGCCACCGAATCGTCAGCGACGTCCCGGCACACGCAAACACACAGACCCTTTTAAAGAAGAAGAAGAAAAAAGAAGCAGGTAGTCTTTGAAGACGATGAAAAGGAGGGAGAGAAGAGAACAAAGGGCAAGTGCTCGTCACCGCAGGGTCCCTGCAGTTACCACAGCCATGAGAAGCCCCCCCCCCACACACACAATGCCACCGAGCCAGTCACATGCACACTGTCGCCCACGGCAACATCACCTTCCTTAACAACTGACAAAACATTAGCCATGAGAGAGGAGGGGAGAGAGAGAGAGAGAGAGAGAGAGAGAGAGAGAGAGAGAGAGAGAGAGAGAGAGAGAGAGAGAGAGAGAGAGAGAGAAGCTGCAGTGTGTAGAATGTTCTGCCTAGTCCCGCCAAAGTCCCTAAAGCAGGTTCCAGGTGGTCCCCAGCTCTAATTGATGGAGAGTTGGAAACCAAATGGACCCTTAAATCTTAAACTCAGTTTAGAGCATAAAATGAAACTCAAGAATTTAATCATTGTCAAACATCTGCATTACTTATAGGAAGTCCACACAATTAGAGAATGAAGAATTGTTAATTTGATCACCACATCAATATGCCATGGGATTGTGGACAGAATCTCATCCAACAACAAGTCTTGGGTCTGAGAGGCTAAATCTCATAAAATGGTGGTCCGTGGCTCAATTGCTGAATAAATAATGGACCTTGATATGAAAGAGGGTCTAACCACTGCTCTAAAGCATCAGGTATAGGCATTTAGCAGATGGTCTTGATCCAGATTGATCCGATTTACAGTAAGCAAGAACAACAACACATGGTAATACATTAAATACATACAAAATTGTCATCAAGAATAATAAGGAAGAGTAGAATATCTGTACAATGTAACTAGAGTATATACACTATACACTACAGTATCTAAATTAAGTTGAGCCTTTGCATACACCTGTAAAGTCATCAAGGCTACGGCAAGTGCTACGGGCTAAGATGGAGTCTGAAGAGGTGGTTTTTCAGACTACGGCCGCAGATTGGGACTGCAGTTCTGATTGCAAGGGGAAGTTCATTCCATAGTTTTGGAGAGAGAAGGGAAAAGAGTCTGGGACCGATCAGACTTTGAAGATATGAACCTTTGGTTGCCTTGCCAACATCAGAGTTTTGTATTCATGTGCAAATTTTGGCTGTTTGAAGACCAAGCGTGCTGCAGCAGCAGTACTACAGACGAATAACAGTTTAAGTCCAAATTTTATTCTGACCCCTCCACGAAAAGGCCTTGTTGTCCTGACCCCTTATCCATCATTTATACATTATGGATAATTAGTGTGGACTTAAACTGTTTTTTAGAGGCTTAAGTGCACATTCCGGTAGGCCTGTAAGGAGAGTTTTGATATGACTGAGGACTGGATAAGGAGCTGGGCTGACTCATGGGTGAGGAATGGTCTAATCATTCGAATGTAAACCTACAGGATCGAGGTTCTTGGCTGTTGGAACCGAAGTCACCAAGGTGTTGGAAATAGTTAGCTCCTGCATTGGGCAGTACACACAGGGCTCACATCCTCCTAGCTCTGGTCCATAGCCAATGCTTCTATGATTCTGCCCTGCATTGGCTATGCTACTTTCGCTTTTAACTCTCACATGGAACTCAGACCTCTACTCTATAGCGTAAATAAAATGAACATTTTTGCTACTCACCAAAACAAAGGCGGGTTGTGTCATTAGAAAGCCTACTTTCCTTAGTGGACGCACTCTGAGCCACCACACGTATAAACGGTACTTTGTGGCCAAAAAGGGATTTTGTTTCCACCAGGATTCTTTTTTTTTAGTTACTCCAATTCTCCCTCTACCGATATTGCCCAGAGAACTGCCTCAGAGAATATTTTTCCTCCGGTGAAAAATTATCCCTTTCTGGCCAAAAAATACCGGATCAACGTATCCTTCCTCATAATCTTGCACACTAGCTCAACTTCTCCTTCCGTCGCTCCCATCACTCGCCCCTCTTCACCCCCCCCCCACATACACACCCTCAGTCGCCCAAAAACAACCTCACACCGACTCAGCGTTTCGCTTTCACCCGTCCTCCGCTGCCACCCAAACACAACAACACAGTGAGCCGACGTCACGCTATTCTGATAAATTGCTTATTTCCGGTCATACGTCAAATGATACATAATTAGGCTTTCAGCGGCCTGCCGTGACGGGTGGAGAGAAATGATTCCTCTTGATGCTCTGCTGAGCTGGCATCTGTTTGTTTTTCTTTCTGGCGAGGTGGTGGTGGTGGTGGGGGGAGGGAGTCTGCCGTCTGCTGGCTGGCGTGCATGGCTGATGGTGAGGGGACAGGTTGTCTGCCTGGCGAGGGTCTTATCACACTGCACGTACCGTGTAGCTTCGAGGGGGGGGGGGGGAGGACGCGAGGGTCCCGCATCAACACACTTTTCTGTCAGACAGGCTCTGCGTCGCTTGTGATAAGTATGGCATTTTGTGGCTGCGGCGGCCTATTTTGCCAGCGTGGAGACAGAGCGCGGCGTGGCTAGCATGCTAATGACCCCTCACATGAGTCTTGGAATGTTTTGACGTGACCCTGAGGCCGTACTGCATTCAATACTTTTTTTAAGCCGAGAATAGCCGCTCTACAGGCTCATGACATGCATCGCATCATGATCTAAAGATCAGATTTGAGATACAGAGGAGGACGCGGTATGTTGTGAGCTTGCAGATTAGCTATTTCTGGCATGCAACACTGGCATGCAGCAAAGTATAGATCAGGCATTCATCTGCTGGGTTGAAGTTCCCAACAGGCTTTCATTCGGCAAAACGGGTTTCTCCTGGAACACACAAAGAGGTTGTGACTCTTGCGGAAAAAATTACAACTCCAAACACTAGTTCCTCACGGCCCATAATGCCCTTGTGGGTTTCAATCCAGCTGAACTTTATTGATTTGTACTCTGACCCCTGGTGAAACTCTAAAATCACAGAGAGGAGAGGGTTTTCATCAAGAGAGAGATGTCATGTCTCTATCAGTGTGTTATTCAGTGGTTGAAATACTCTTGAGTCAAATTAGAAATACCACGATATAAATATACTCTGTTACAACTACAAGGCTTGTATTACATCTTTTATCTTTTTAAACATAATAATAGAAAAATAGCTGCTCTAAAAGCTCACAATACGATGTGATGAATGTGATAACAGATCAACAAGCTTGTTGATCTGTTATTTTTGAATACCCAAAATAAAAATATATAGTGACTACAGCTGTCAAATATCTGTAGTGGAGTAAAAAGTAAAAATATTTGTCCTCTGTAATGCAAAGTAGAAGTATAATGTAAAAACAAGTAAATTCTTCAAAAGTATAATCAAGTACAGTACTTGAGTAATGTGTTCAGTTACATTCCACCCCTGGTCACGAGAGAGAGAGAGAGAGAGAGAGAGAGAGAGAGCAGCTGATGTCCCTATCAGTGTGTTATTGACTCAGAGGTGGAAAATCTTCTCATCTCCGACTTCATTTGAGCTCTCAGGGCGCGCTGGAACCTTGCTGGATTTACAGCAAGAAGAACTCATTCCAAGCCAATAAAGTGTCCTATAAAATGAAATCAATTTTACAGGCCTGGGGGACACGCACGGCCACTCCACTCAATTCACCTCCACACTCCTCCGATTCTCTTTCACTGACAGTGTCACAGGTTCTTTAAAGTGCCACAAAACCGTCCTATGGCTGATTTCATATAGTTTGTCTTCCAGTTCATGTTAAAAACTACAGCAGATTGCAGTGTCGGGGCTCGAACCTGGGACCTTGTACTTCTCAGACGGACACCCTAAACCCATTCATTCAGATACTACAAGTTAAATAGTGACTTTTAAAAATACTTAGTATAGTAAAAATGGAAATGCCAATGTATTCAAGCAAGTGTTGAAATCACCCCTCCCAATATATATATATTTTTTTTTCAACCACACTATATGTGAATTATCATATAGAGCTTTATAACACTCATTGTTTGATTTGTTGATTTATTTTAAAGGGTAAGTGATTTTAGCTCTATATTGCTCAGTGATAGTACTTATTGCTATAGTGTTCAGTGGTCAGGATACCAATTTTACCCAATTAGGAGAGAGCACTTACACAGGATACAGGATTACCTAAATATTTTGTATCAGTTCTATCCATCTGAAGCCGCTTATCCTAATAAATTTCACAGATTAAGAGGTGTATCAGCTGTGAATGTAACAAGCTCCTTCCTCCATAAATTACTCGAATCATTTAAACCATTTAAGTGCTATTAATGGATCTAATTAATCACATTTCCAATTAGGATAATTAATCCAGAAACCGTGGGTGTGATGTATCTTTCCCTACAATAGAAAACTGCATTTATAATTGGATTACAACAAACAGCAGGTAATGTACACCTTGTTAAACCAAGACTAATTGTGTGGTTTAAATTGCTCGGACACACACACACACACACACACACACACACACACACACACACACACACACACACACACACGACTCATGAGTCTACAGTATGCACGCACACACACACACACACACACACACACACACACACACACACACACACACACACACACACACACACACACACGCACGCACGCACGTCCTCAAAGCCCTGAAGAAAGTTACCGGGACACA
Source organism: Protomyctophum parallelum (assembly GCF_964188405.1). Classification (NCBI taxonomy): domain Eukaryota; kingdom Metazoa; phylum Chordata; class Actinopteri; order Myctophiformes; family Myctophidae; genus Protomyctophum; species Protomyctophum parallelum. The sequence goes on along the minus strand of NC_139709.1, from coordinate 35,696,141 downwards.
TCCCTAGATGTTTATAACCCTGAAGATACCTGGATCTACATCTACATCTTCGTGCAGGGGGGCAACATGTGGTCCCTGGTGGGACTTTTGTCATGGCTAGGCCCCTGGATACTGTTTGTGCAAAGGGTTCCCCAGATCCCACTATGAGAACATTCATTTTGGTCAAACCATTTTTTGTTTTTAAATAGCCAACGCAAAAAATGTAAATGACATAGATGCTTTGCATCCCCAGATGTTTCACATTAAAGTAATAGAAGATAGTTACCCGGATACCTCCCCAGATGTTTTACATTAAAGTAATATAAGATTACCTGGACACCTCCCCAGATGTTTTACATTAAAGTAATATAAGATTACCTGGACACCTCCCCAGATGCTTTACATTAAAGTAATATAAGATAGTTACCCGGACACCTCCCCAGATGCTTTACATTAAAGTAATAGAAGATAGTTACCCGGACACCTCCCCAGATGCTTTACATTAAAGTAATAGAAGATAGTTACCCGGACACCTCCCCAGATGTTTTACATTAAAGTAATATAAGATAGTTACCCGGACACCTCCCCAGATGTTTTACATTAAAGTAATATAAGATAGTTACCCAGACACCTCCCCAGATGTTTTACATTAAAGTAATATAAGATAGTTACCCGGACACCTCCCCAGATGTTTTACATTAAAGTAATATAAGATAGTTACCCGGACACCTCCCCAGATGTTTTACATTAAAGTAATATAAGATAGTTACCCGGACACCTCCCCAGATGCTTTACATTAAAGTAATAGAAGATAGTTACCCGGACACCTCCCCAGATGTTTTACATTAAAGTAATATAAGATAGTTACCCGGACACCTCCCCAGATGTTTTACATTAAAGTAATATAAGATAGTTACCCGGACACCTCCCCAGATGTTTTACATTAAAGTAATATAAGATAGTTACCCGGACACCTCCCCAGATGTTTTACATTAAAGTAATATAAGATAGTTACCCGGACACCTCCCCAGATGTTTGACGTCGATCTGCTCCTGCTTCATGCAGGAGGCCTCTCTCACCAGACAGGGGTTGTTGTAGGAGTTGCCATCGGTGGCACACACTGGGTTCTCATTGTGCCCACTGCAGTCTATGTTACATATACACCTGAGGAGGAGTAAAGAGGTTAGTAAACTAGTTACTATACACCTGAGGAAGAGTAAAGAGGTTAGTAAACTATTTACTATACACCTGAGGAAGAGTAAAGAGGTTAGTAAACTATTTACTATACACCTGAGGAACAGTAAAGAGGTTAGTAAACTAGTATGTTACATATACACCTGAGGAAGAGTAAAGAGGTTAGTAAACTAGTATGTTACAATTTACAATTTAGGCATTTAGCAGACGCTCTTAATCCAGAGCGACTTACATTTAAGCAAGAACAAAAGCATGGGAATACATCACATAAAAGCATTTATCATGAAACATGCGTAAGCTAAGAAAGTAACAGTGGAATATCTATATAATGAAACTATACATACACTATACATATAAACTATACATATTTACTACTATGCTATACATATGTACTATGGCGTGCTGTGACTATATACAATACAATTATAGTGCTGTCTACATAACATGCTATAAGTCTGTGTCAAATGCTATCTAAGCCAACAGAAATGCTATCTAAGGGGTTAGGGTAAGTGCTATGGGCCATGTTACATATACACCTGAGGAAGAGTGAAGAGGTTAGTAAACTAGTATGTTACATATATACCAGAGGAAAAGAGTAGTGGTTAGTGCACTGCAATCTATTGCGTTATATAATTTGTTGCTGTCCGGAAGAAATCACCTCACTCCATTTTTATTCTTTTAAAATGTGTCTGTGTTAAAAACATTATTGAACAAATTAAGAGTATTAAAAAGCGCTTCGACAAAAACCTTCTAATTCCTCTTGAACTATGCTTTCTTTTTGTTAGGTGGGTTCATCCAGACAGCAGAAATACACCTGAGGAAAAGAGTAGTTTAGTATACTAATATGTCTATATCCATACCAGAGCTATAGAAGAGTTACGATATAGAGGGGGCAGAAACCGAGCGCTCGAGCGCTGTTCATGCAGCCTTGAACTAAGCCATGCTGTAGTTGGAAATACATTGTTTTCAACTAGGGCGGCGCAAACAAGAGCTATTTTAAGCATGTGTGCAACATGACTGTTTAAAGTATTGTACAGTAACAACTAAAGTCTCTTTAATGTTTATGTTGTACTATTACTACAAAACAATCTAAAATAAAGGGATTTAAGATCATTAAAGCTGGGCTGTTGCCTCAGTCTGATGCATTTCTGCCTACTTCCGGTCCAAGACTTGGCCCAGTTGGTTGTCCCCATGCTCAAAAGAAGTCTATGTAGGAGAGCCGCCATTGGACTGGCCCCATGAAGTGAACGCAGTTTGCATAACTCTGTCTATGATTATATCAGTGGCGGGCCGTGCCGAAATGAACTAGGCCTTCATACCAATGGTCTACCCTGCAAGCTTTTCTTGAAGTCCTTCCTTCTCGAAAAATGCTTTGACTGTAAATCCACCACTAAATCTGTTTCTTCTCCTCCTTCAGCCTCCTTTCCCACCAGCGATGGGATCCAAGCAAGACGTTAACGTCACCAAAGGTCAGCTAGCTGGCTCTGTTACGTGAAAGAAAACGCCAAGCAGGGCAAACTCAAAATCTGATTGGCTAAGGAACCTGTCAATCTCTATATTGCTCCCATTCATTTTAACAGCAAAGGGATTAACTTGATTTTCTGCAGGCCTCCCGGTAGAGAATTTTACCCGGAGACAACACAAGGAAATAATCTCATTGGTTAAAAAAATCCAAGGGCTGTTGTACCTGCACAGAATGGAAGCAGAGCATCCAGCCTGTCTGAGTGAGAAACAGTGCAGTGGCAGCTAAATAAATACAATATATAATATTTGTTAAAAAGAAAAACTTATTATAAAATATAAATTTCTGCATCAGGCAAGTGGGCCAGCAGAGAAGGCCTTGCTGGCCCTGACGGCCCACCACTGGTCTATATCTAAGGCTCTGATCCATACCAGGGGCCTTCAATGTTTTTTCAAGTCAAACATTGAAGATTCATGTTACTGTGTATTTTCAGATGTTTAACCACTTAACTCCTCAATACGTAGTAAACTTGACCTTTGCACTTGGTACTGAACTCTGTACTGTGCTCTTTTTCCCTTCTACACCAAACCTCTTTGCCAAACAATAGCAGATCTACAAGCTCACAACGCCTCAAGGCGGCAAGGTGCTTTCAATGGGAAGTGAAAAGCAGCTGTAGTTTGGAAGAGACAGTACGAGCTAACTTACAGGAGGTACGAATACCTCTGAAATCTCTGTCTGGTGACAGAGATTTCGGTGGAGGAATGAAATGAATTTATCTGTCGATATTTCTTTCGGGAAGCTCAGTTGAAACCAAATTGATGTTGGCATTAGGCATGTAACGATATATGGTAAATCGATTCAAATCGATTCAAACTGGTGACAATTTAAATCGTGATTATCGTATCATGAGTTGAGTGAATCGTTACATGCCGATTAAACCCCGGCAGACGGATTGTGATGTTATCGCTGAAAACCCACAATAACAGACATAACAGAAAACAAAATACACAGAGCCCTGAGGGACTCCACTCAACCATAAAGAGGTTCCATATGGACCCCTGGTGGTCCCCGGACCTGGCGCTGAGACGCGGTGATTAAGACGACTCGACTCACCAGACGTCTTCGGAGTCTTCGTCGCACTCGGCTCCGTATTTGCAGGTCCCACACTTGGTGAACTTCTTCCCCACGTCGGTGGTAGAACCCTCATAGTCTGAGAGAGAGAGAGAGAGAGAGAGAGAGAGAGAGAGAGAGAGAGAGAGAGAGAGAGAGAGAGAGAGAGAGAGAGAGAGAGAGAGAGAGAGAATACAAAACCATACGAAATAAATACAAATCATTGTGTGTATACTGTTTATACCCTACAGCCTACACTGTGACCTCGGTACATAGACATTCTGTTATATAAACAGAGCAACTAACTTTATTCAATCACATCTGAATAAATTACTGCTACTTGTCGCAAATGTTTTTTATACTAAGTGACAAAAATATTGAAATACTGCTGTCAACTTTCCTATATAACCATCTCTGACAGACAATGCACAATCTTTTTATAGTTTACCAAGTGTTCCACTTTTGCTTTGGCAATGTAAACATACGTTTTCTCATGCCAATAAAGCTCCTTTGAATTGAATTGAATTGAGAGAGAGTTAGAGAGAGAGAGAGAGATTTACATCACAAATACAGTTTGCTTAATTCATTATCTGATTATATTTCATTTCCTAATTTAATACAATAAGTTTGTGTGTGGTTATCAGTTGAGAGAGGGAGAGAGAGAGAGAGAGAGATAGAATATTATTGTAGCTCTGCTCACAGATTGAATAGCGACTGCATTTGTCAGTCTGTCGCTCTGACCTCCTCTTGACAGCAGCGCCTGACAGGACACACACTGCCTGCAATCTACACGTCTTCATGACAAACAATATCATTCCCTGTGTGCGTGCGTGTTCCAAACTACTACACCGATCAGCATGATAGCTATTTCATGTGTACACTGCCACTATAGGCTATGGAAAACACTTTCCAAATATTTCTCCTATCCGTTACAGACGACTATATGAAAAAATGTAAATGATAACCTCAGACCACAATTGCTTCCAGTCAATTGTATAAGTGTCTGTGACGCTACAGTATACAGTATATTGATTTTGTCCATATCGCACAGCACCGATTATATCCACTAATCCAAGTTTTCTTTAGCTCCATATACTGAGTCCTCGCCCAGCAGAACGACGATAGACCTGGTCTGTCGTTGTGTGCAGGTCGCCATGTAGCCTGGCCCCAGCCTGCGTGGTTTGTGGTCTAGAGGGACAGGACCTGGTCTGTCGTTGTGTGCAGGTCGCCATGTAGCCTGGCCCCAGCCTGCGTAGACCTGGTCTGTCGCTGTGTGCAGGTCGCCATGTAGCCTGGCCCCAGCCTGCGTAGACCTGGTCTGTCGTTGTGTGCAGGTCGCCATGTAGCCTGGCCCCAGCCTGCGTAGACCTGGTCTGTCGTTGTGTGCAGGTCGCCATGTAGCCTGGCCCCAGCCTGCGTAGACCTGGTCTGTCGTTGTGTGCAGGTCGCCATGTAGCCTGGCCCCAGCCTGCGTAGACCTGGTCTGTCGCTGTGTGCAGGTCGCCATGTAGCCTGGCCCCAGCCTGCGTAGACCTGGTCTGTCGTTGTGTGCAGGTCGCCATGTAGCCTGGCCCCAGCCTGCGTAGACCTGGTCTGTCGTTGTGTGCAGGTCGCCATGTAGCCTGGCCCCAGCCTGCGTACACCTGGTCTGTCGTTGTGTGCAGGTCGCCATGTAGCCTGGCCCCAGCCTGCGTAGACCTGGTCTGTCGTTGTGTGCAGGTCGCCATGTAGCCTGGACCCAGCCTGCGTAGACCTGGTCTGTCGTTGTGTGCAGGTCGCCATGTAGCCTGGCCCCAGCCTGCGTAGACCTGGTCTGTCGTTGTGTGCAGGTCGCCATGTAGCCTGGCCCCAGCCTGCGTAGACCTGGTCTGTCGTTGTGTGCAGGTCGCCATGTAGCCTGGCCCCAGCCTGCGTAGACCTGGTCTGTCGTTGTGTGCAGGTCGCCATGTAGCCTGGCCCCAGCCTGTGTGGTTTGTGGTCTAGAGGGACAGGCGCCAGCAAGTACAAGGCGGGATCCTATTGGTTTACCGATCTGAGTGCCCGCCCCTCGCCATCCTCCTCCCCTTCCCTCCCCGCTAGAAAACCAATAACACAGCAGAGAACACGAATGCGTTTGAGCCGAATGCGAATGGAAATAAAAACCTGGCTACCGAGGCAAGTCGCTACCTTGTACACAGGTGTAATTCCCTGGTGAGAGGATAATTTCCATATCACATTGCAGGGAAGAGAGACTTCCCACAAAGGCATTTCCATACCTGGTTAGTCATCTTTCTGTTGCATCAATGTACAGTATATTCGGTATACAGTAACTTTGCTCGCAAATGTATTCATCCAGTATTTCTCTGCGGCTGTAACATTATAGATGTAATATCCTACCTCAATAACCACGGAAGGTGCAATTCTAAACTGTATGTCTGTATACCATCCGTCCCAAGGTGATGATTTTCTTTCATGAATTGATAAACAGCAGAGGGGAAAAAACTAACTAAAAACAAAACAATATAATAGTTAAAATCAAAGCACAACTGTGTGTGTGTGTGTGTGTGTGTGTGTGTGTGAGGGTGTGTGTGTGTGTGTGTGTGTGTGAGACGTCAATCATCTATGACATAGGTCTTCAACAGGTGGCCCGGGACCCATAGAGGATCTTCAGTGTTTACATTAACCACTTGAACCCTATCCTCCCTTTTCTGGAGGTAACAATTGCCCAAAAATTGCAGATCTACAATGTGAGCTTGTACATCAGCAATTTTTTGGTAGTACAGAAACAAAGGTCCCTGTATGTCTCCCAAAATCCAGATTCTAGGATCAGGTCACACCCTACTACTTCTGAATCACACCCTACTACTTCTGAATAACTATGTATTTCCAGAACTCCCCCAAGCATATGGACAGTCAACAGCATATGAAGTACATCTCCATTAGAGATTTTCTATCTCTGTTTCTGTGTAATCTACAGTATGTATAGTATAATAGGTTCTATTACAAATATTAAACTGCATTTGTCTGTGTTTAGTGGAGATTAAGAAATTCTCAGAGCATTCAAGCAAGTTATGCCAATCAATGTCATCATAAATGCACCCCAAATCTGCTTCCCACTTGCTTTACAGGCATAGCATTGTAGAGTGGGAAATTACTAATCATTATATCAGGATGTCAGGCATTTAGTGTTAAGAGCAAAGTGTGCTGAGAAGATGTTTCTCAAATGGGGACTCAGGTCCATATTTCAACGTTTTTATTCATTCAGCCTGTGTCTTGGGGAAACGTTTTTTTTTTTCTGTAATGAATGCCCTACTACTGTACATCGTCATACAACAGTGCCAGTGAAAGTTTTAACAAGAGCTTGTGACTAAATATTGGATCCATTGGAGCACAAACACTTTCCCATTCCCTGAGATGTAACATGAGTTTTCCACCCAACAGCGAAGATAATTATTTCTTTTGAAATTATGTCTAGATTGAAGAAAATAAATAAATAATAATAATAATAAAAACAATATATAGTCTCATACTGAGGTATCTGCAATCAAGCGTGAGTTGTAACTTATTTCACTGGAACATAAAAAGAAACCACAACAAAAAAAGTACAGAACTCATAAGTGTAAGCCAGTCGCATGAGCTTTTGCTTGTAATAGAGTATTTCTACATTATGGTATTGCTAGAACTTCTTCCATCACTGCCGGTGAGTTGGCAGAGCACGCTCATTTCAATTCCACAGCAAAACGTTTCGCCTCACGGAGCTGCAAAGCTCCAACAACTCTCTCTCTTTCTCTGTGTCTGTGTGTGTCTGTGTGTGTGTGCGTGCGCGCGCGCGTGCATGCGTGTGTGCCGCTTGGCATTGTTGCATTATTCCAGTGATTTAAATTCCAAACAGACAGGAGAGACAGCTGTGCCTGGGAGCACAGCACTGCCCTCTGTGTGTGTGTGTGTGTGTGTGTGTGTGTGTGTGTGTGTGTGTGTGTGTGTGTGTGTGTGTGCGTGCGTGAGTGCGTGCGTGCGTGCGTGTGTGCGTGTCTGGGGGCTACATAAAGTCCATTGTCAGTGAGTCTTCATGTTTCCGGGAAATATAATTTCATCCTATTCAAAAATGTCATCACGCTACACCCCCGCACGCATGCACGTACGTGCGCTACAAATACATCCGATCCATTTCGATGCTTAATAATTCATCTCCATGGCAGTCTGGCTCGGCGCCAGCCGGTGGTATAGAGACCTGGCATTAAAGTCATGCCTGAACATGCTCATGCAGATGGTACAGAGGTGTAGCATCGCACATGTGTGCCTATACGGCCAGCTGATTTCGTCGCTATCAGACAAAAACCTTGTATGGCCAAAACCATTCCCATATTAGTATCATCACAATTTGTCGCGATGTGAACTTGTAGATCATCTCTTTTCGTGTGACACTCTTGTACGACTAATTTAATTCCCCCACATTCATTTGTGGTGAAAAAAATACATAACAAAAATTGAAATATGGAGATAAGAGGTCTCTTCCCGACGGCAATGATTTGCATGTTTCTGGATGCAATACTTCAGTGTGGAAAACACAAATTATCAGTCACTTAAACCCTATTATGCTCGGTTGATTGGAGTTCCTCAGGGCTCTATACTAGTGTCTTGTCTGTTTTGGCTCTACATCAAATATCTGCACTGTAGATCTGCTATTTTCTGCAAAGGACGACTTCACCAATTTTCAACCCTACCTTCATATAATTGGTTCTCACTAATGCTCATTATAATATGGTACTATTTCTGTGTACTTGGTCTGTGTCTCAGAGGAGGTCTGTGGACAGTTCAGAATCCCGTCTACCAATGAATGAATGAATACACAAATATCACACTCACCATCTCCATCTCCTGAGCCAGAGCCACCATCTGTGAGGAAGAAGGACAGAGTCAGTTATGTTATGAAGGTACTGCAGAGATTATGCCCCAGATGATTACGTAGCTTAATGTGAAACATTGTTTTCTCACTCAACAGTAAGCAAACCAACGTACAGTATAAGGGTATACATTATATCTGTAGAGTACCCACATCGACAGGTGGGTGCTGGGTTAAAAAGACTTCAGTTGAAAGAACCTTATATGGTGTGCAAGCCCACATCCATATTTCATATACAGGATATCTGCACATTTTAAGGACCTTAGGCTTTAAGACGACTTTAAAACCATCAAATCAGAAAATCTTACAATGAGACCATTTCTGCGTCTTGTAGAAGTAATCTACAAGCTATACTATAAAAATGGTCAGTTCACATCGTGATCTTGTAGATTGGCTATTCTCACAATATTACCTGTGGAACCGAGTCAAACTAAATGTAATAATGCCTCGACCATGTGCGTTAACTATGATTATTTTTGGGGGTCACGGCCTGACAGGATAGAGAACCACTGAGGTACAGGAGCTGTAGAGCATGCAGAACAAATTTGGGTCGTGACTCGTGAGTAAATAACCAACAGACTGTCCAACAGCCTTTACCCACAGGCTGTCAGGCTGCTGAATGAACAACCTGCCCCCCGCCCCCCCATCACCGAGCCCCCCCCTCTATAGTATTAAAGGGTACTGAAAATGGACTTGGACTTGCACTGAACTTTGCACTATTACATTGCACCAGCACTATTGCACTTGGGTTACTGTACAGTATGGATATTTATTTGATGCCAGTGGTGAAGGTGAAACTCTAAACTGAATTTCGTTGTTTCATGTAAGCAATGACAAATAAAGATCTATCTATCTATCTAACCCCTTTTTGTGAGTTCCATTGAAAAAATATATTACAAAATAAAAAAGTTAAAATGTTTAAAAATAAAAGTCACGACTACGACTAAAACATCATCATCATCATCATCATCATCATCATCCTCACCGTCAACCACTTCCCTATTTTGGGCATGTCATTATAGGGGAAAGGTTTCAGTAAAATAAACATCAACACGTTCACAACTTGATGCATAACGACACGTCACAAGCTTGTAGATCGGCTATTTTTGAAAATCCGTCATACGACAGTCACAGTATACTGTAGGGCTTAAGTGGCAAAGAGTGCCCCCTCTATTCAAACTGGTCTACAGACAATTATTTGCATACAAGTATTGAGTCTGCACATAGCACGTCACATAGCACGTCACTTTGTATTCTAATTTTTTTAACACACATCTACCGTAATTTCCGGACTATAAGCCGCGGCTTTTTACCCATGATTTGAACCCTGCGGCTTATACAACGGTGCGGCTAATCTATGGATTTTTACAGCTAACGCAGAGCCTTCTAAGGCTCTGAGCTAACGTAGCTGCGGCTTATAGTCCGGTGCGGCTTATAGTCCGGTGCGGCTTGTATATGGGATTTTCCATAAATTTGGCTGGTGCGGCTTATATTCAGGTGCGGCTTATAGTCCGGAAATTACGGTACTCTTCTGGAGGTCCCTGGCACAACACATTTTCAGACCAGGAGTATCTGCAAGTATAGTAAGTACTGGGGTTGAGTCATTTGTTCACTACTGGTGATATCTACTGTATACGGCGTGGTGGTCTGATGAGGGATCTATTGTTCACTACTGGTGATATCTACTGTATACGGCGTGGTGGTCTGATAAGGGATCTATTGTTCACTACTGGTGATATCTACTGTATACGGCGTGGTGGTCTGATGAGGGATCTATTGTTCACTACTGGTGATATCTACTGTATACAGCGTGGTGGTCTGATAAGGGATCTATTGTTCACTACTGGTGATATCTACTGTATACGGCGTGGTGGTCTGATGAGGGATCTATTGTTCACTACTGGTGATATCTACTGTATACGGCGTGGTGGTCTGATAAGGGATCTATTGTTCACTACTGGTGATATCTACTGTATACGGCGTGGTGGTCTGATAAGGGATCTATTGTTCACTACTGGTGATATCTACTGTATACGGCGTGGTGGTCTGATAAGGGATCTATTGTTCACTACTGGTGATATCTACTGGATACAGCGTGGTGGTCTGATGAGGGATCTATTGTTCACTACTGGTGATATCTACTGTATACGGCGTGGTGGTCTGATGAGGGATCTATTGTTCACTACTGGTGATATCTACTGTATACGGCGTGGTGGTCTGATAAGGGATCTATTGTTCACTACTGGTGATATCTACTGTATACGGCGTGGTGGTCTGATAAGGGATCTATTGTTCACTACTGGTGATATCTACTGTATACGGCGTGGTGGTCTGATGAGGGATCTATTGTTCACTACTGGTGATATCTACTGTATACGGCGTGGTGGTCTGATAAGGGATCTATTGTTCACTACTGGTGATATCTACTGTATACGGCGTGGTGGTCTGATAAGGGATCTATTGTTCACTACTGGTGATATCTACTGTATACGGCGTGGTGGTCTGATAAGGGATCTATTGTTCACTACTGGTGATATCTACTGTATACGGCGTGGTGGTCTGATAAGGGATCTATTGTTCACTACTGGTGATATCTACTGTATACGGCGTGGTGGTCTGATAAGGGATCTATTGTTCACTACTGGTGATATCTACTGTATACGGCGTGGTGGTCTGATGAGGGATCTATTGTTCACTACTGGTGATATCTACTGTATACGGCGTGGTGGTCTGATGAGGGATCTATTGTTCACTACTGGTGATATCTACTGTATACGGCGTGGTGGTCTGATGAGGGATCTATTGTTCACTACTGGTGATATCTACTGTATACGGCGTGGTGGTCTGATGAGGGATCTATTGTTCACTACTGGTGATATCTACTGTATACGGCGTGGTGGTCTGATGAGGGATCTATTGTTCACTACTGGTGATATCTACTGTATACGGCGTGGTGGTCTGATGAGGGATCTATTGTTCACTACTGGTGATATCTACTGTATACGGCGTGGTGGTCTGATGAGGGATCTATTGTTCACTACTGGTGATATCTACTGTATACGGCGTGGTGGTCTGATAAGGGATCTATTGTTCACTACTGGTGATATCTACTGTATACGGCGTGGTGGTCTGATAAGGGATCTATTGTTCACTACTGGTGATATCTACTGTATACGGCGTGGTGGTCTGATAAGGGATCTATTGACAGCATCTCAACCCCATTAGTTAAGTGTGTTTGAAAGGCTCGGATGCATTTACCAAATGGACCTTATAACCGTATGAGATGTTGGCACGCCATTCTCACTTTAAGAAATGGATGCTCGGTTCAGAGGTTTTTGGCAGTGGCATTATTTGCATTAAGAAATGGATTGGGGGAGTGCGTTCAATTCAGTTTGTCCTTCACTGCAGAACCTGCTGTACAATGCAAGACCACAGTGCGTGTTCAGGTGTATACTAAACCGGTAAACCTTTTGTTTTTATCCTCAGTGCTAATATAACCCTGAGACTGTACACATGGAACCAAATGGAGCCATAAGGTTCCATTAGGTTCCATTTGTACACTCTCAGAGTGACAGACCTGTAAGAGTCCATTTGGACCCCTGGTAGTTCCCTGCACCATGTTGAGAACCAGTGACTTATAGACCACTGTTTCCCATTTGTGGATCACAGACCAATTTGTATGAGTCACAATTTGTGTAAAAATACAATTTTATTTTCCTAAAAAATTAATAAATTGTATAGCATACATTTAAAACAAATAAACAAATCTAAGAAATTCCATAAATTAAAGAAAATATATAAATAAGAAGTAGTGAAAATAGCCGATCTGTAGATCTGCTATTTTCACTAGTTTGGGTCCCGGGCAAACGTCTAATTAAGCAATATTACACGAGAGGGTGTGGTTTAACGTGATTATTGCCACGACAGTGATGCGGTCAGGAACGAGACGTATTCGAGTTCCGCAAGCATCACTGAAGTGGCAATAATCACGTTAAACCACACCCTCTCGTGTAATATTGCAATTATACAACAGTTACCCTTAAAACTAAGAAAATCGCTTTTTTTTTAATGACAGATGTAGTCAACTATGACCACAAATGTCCCAAGAAACTAGCTAGCTTAGCACTTAGAATGGTGCTGGATTAATCCACGGCTAGAAGGCTGTTTCAACCAATCAGATTGCTTCCTCGAAACACCCGGTATAATCTCTCTTTTCGGTCTCGACCTGGAAGTTTGGGAGTTAGAAGTAAATGTTCGGATATCATTGACCTCCTGTCAAAATTCTCTTAGTGAGTTTTCATAATGGTGTGTGTGTGTGTGTGTGTGCGTGAGTGTACACAAAGATCTTCTGTTTGTCTGCTTCTCTGCTGTTGTCATCAGTACTTGTTGGCAGTCATGACTGCCAGTTCCCACCTGACGTTGTGTGGGAGTCCAGACTGCTCCAGACCATAATGAATAACTGCTAGCTTGAATAAGGACCAAGCTATAGTATACAGGTCACCGGTGGGTCTGTATCCTCCTTTCTATCCTGAGTATCCTCTCAAGTGCATGATATGATCTCCTCGCCATGCAGCAGCACATGTTAGACATTGGTCACGGGCCTTTCCCCTTTGGCTCAACCTTCTTCCAGGAGAAGGTCTGTGGATTGAAGTTCCACAGATCAATTGAAGGTCTGGTTAGACTTGCAGCCACTAAATATGTACAGCTCTCCATTTGCAGGCAATGGCTGAATGACCCTCACGTCCTTTTGGAAGAAGCTGTGACCCTCACGTCCTTTTGGAAGAAGCTGTGACCCTCACGTCCTTATGGAAGAAGCTGTGACCCTCACGTCCTTATGGAAGAAGCTGTGACCCTCACGTCCTTATGGAAGAAGCTGTGACCCTCACGTCCTTATGGAAGAAGCTGTGACTCTCACGTCCTTATGGAAGAAGCTGTGACCCTCACGTCCTTATGGAAGAAGCTGTGACCCTCACGTCCTTTTGGAAGAAGCTGTGACCCTCACGTCCTTATGGAAGAAGCTGTGACCCTCACGTCCTTTTGGAAGAAGCTGTGACCCTCACGTCCTTATGGAAGAAGCTGTGACCCTCACGTCCTTTTGGAAGAAGCTGTGACCCTCACGTCCTTTTGGAAGAAGCTGTGACCCTCACGTCCTTATGGAAGAAGCTGTGACCCTCACGTCCTTATGGAAGAAGCTGTGACCCTCACGTCCTTATGGAAGAAGCTGTGACCCTCACGTCCTTATGGAAGAAGCTGTGACCCTCACGTCCTTATGGAAGAAGCTGTGACCCTCACGTCCTTATGGAAGAAGCTGTGACCCTCACGTCCTTTTGGAAGAAGCTGTGACCCTCACGTCCTTATGGAAGAAGCTGTGACCCTCACGTCCTTTTGGAAGAAGCTGTGACCCTCACGTCCTTATGGAAGAAGCTGTGACCCTCACGTCCAGCCAGAAGTTGGTCTCCGTGTCAAACTACTGCAACAATGTTGTTGCAGTAGTTCTCCTTTTGTCACCAAATATAATCTTTCTCCTGACGATGGTGGCAGAGTGACATAATGAAACAGACTGTTCTTTCGGTAATAATTAACCAATTTTAACCGTCCCAGTAACCTTCGGCTTGAACCATGATTACCAAACAGTGGTTTGGGACCCATTTGGGGGCACGGACACATTTGTATGGGTCCTTTTATTTTTGTTTCCTACATTTTGTTTTTAAATATAATTTATTTCAAAACATTAAAAAAAAAATCCCAAAAATGTATCATGATTGTTCGAAGTAATTTCATGAATAAATCAAATAAAAATCTAAGAAATTCCATAAATTAGAAAGCAAATGTTCAAAAAGTAAAGAAAATAGCCGATCTACAAGCTCACAAGGCAGCGCGAAGCAACACGTTTTGGGTCACAGGCTAAAAAGTTAAGGAACCACTGTTGTAGAGTGCTGTCTAAACCCCCTGCTACACCTAAGTAGGTTGACCAGAGCTATGATGATCTGATTTGTTACATTATGAAATCAGTACTACTATGCCAAATCCGATATCAGTACCACGATGACGGTATAGTGGAGTCAAAATATTCATGCAATATTTGTCTTTGTAATGTAAATGCAGTGGCGTGAAAGACATAAGCATCCAAAAATACAAACGCTCAAGTGAAGCACAAGGCACACATATGGTCTTAACTACAGAACTCAAGTAAATGCACTTTGTCACCGTCCACCACTGGAGGTGGTGACAAAGCAGCACAACAGCACACTACCATTCTCATGCCAACACGGGCCAGAGAATATTTTAGGCATGGATGGCGCCTGTACTGCAAGGTTGTGAACATCATTCTCTAATGAGAAACGTCTCTCATAGGACCAGTGTCAGACGTATTGAATGCATTTGTCATCTCCTCCCAACATCATCTGCTCATGGCGTCTGTTGGAAGATACTGTTCAACCCAGCTGAAAATGTATTTTCCGTTTACTAGAGCGCTGTAGAGTCAGGGTCACAGGGGGACCGCTGTTATTTAACACACTCAATGATTAGTATCATATAGACCAAGAGAAATATCACACCACCTTCAGAAGAAAAAAATCCTTTTTTGTTTTGAATGATCACTGAACAAAAAAAAGGCTCTCTATCGAGGCAAGGTGTCCCCGTTTGCAACCAGAACTTTGCTTCTCTCTCGCTTTCATCTCTCATTGGTGGGATTGATTTGTGTGACAGAGCCAGTTCATCAGACTCAGATCAATATTCATTAGGAGAGGTGGATGAGAGGCATTCTGAGTTAGAGCCCTGTCTACCAGGACACCTTACACCTCATCTGGCTCTACACTATTAAGAGTCCTCGCTTAATTGCCCTTCAAGTCCTTAAAAACCTCCACTTTCTTACTATTACCAAGAAAGTGGCTACCGGTTGCTGATTTGATTTATTTAATTTTCAGAAGAGATTATAAGAGGGACATTCTCTTATAGAGAATGTATAAGACTGACTATTCAGATCATAAGTTACACCCTCTACACACCATACAGCACTGTCTGTCATAGAACGAAAACAATGTCTGGAGGTCCCTGGGTAAAACCATTAATCAGTAACAACCCAGCCAGCCCCACGACCGCTCATCAAGACAACCTGAGCAACCACCAGCTGTTTGAAGCTAAAACCAAATCCCCCCCCCCCCCCCCCCACCCCCCCACCCGCCACAAACTATTTTGAAACAGGGTTCTGCTGCTTAATACGTATCGATTCACGCAATACAATAAGGACAATATTGAGACAGACAGACACACACACACACACACACACACACACACAATGAATCAGGTTTCTGCATCAGTATGTGTCTCACAGGTTGAGTTCCTGACGGTTTCGTTGCGTCTAGGCGGAGCGGAACACAGGCGGAACAAACACAGTTTATTTCCTGGACACAGGAAGCTGTGTAACACGATGATTTAATGTTTGTTTCCTGGACACAGGAAGCTGTGTAACCCGATGATTTAATGCTCCAGAGAAGAATAATTTCCACCGGCAGTCCGGCACATAAAAACCTACACCAAGGACACTGTTGTGTATCCAGCCTCCCTCAGTGTGCACGCACGCACGCACGCACGCACGCACGCACGCAGTTGTATTACTATACAGTACGTGTGAGGACATCATCATTTTAGGACAGACAGCATTGCAATATCTTACTTTACAAAAAATTTGGGCAACTTTAAAGCCTAACCTCACACATTGGTTGCATGCCACTGTAGTGTAAAAGAAAATAGATGATCTACAAGTTCACCAATTGTAGATCTGTTACCTACAACTTGTGAGCTTGCAAATTGTTATTTATTCGGCGCACAACATCAGCACACAACACCATTTTTACCATATGTCCTCACTATGTCTACTTCTCTAATTCTGCTATACTTGTGGGGACATTTGGCCCTCAGAAGTATAGTAACACACGTACACACACACAGAACCACTCCGATGAAGACATCAGAAGTAGAGGTGACACAGCACATTGAGGCTGAGCTCAATCTGTCAAACGGGAGGCCTTTATTTCCCCTGCCGTGCTTTATCACCAAATCGCCGACGACTTTTATCGCTCGCCAAGTCTTGCAGGTTAGGGTTAGCCAACCGGCAGTGGCTCAGGCGGTAAAGGTGCCGCTTAAGAAACGTAAGGATTGCCGGATCAATTCTGGGTTAGAGTCAAAGCGGGGCCCAGCCCCTATTCTCGCCATGCTATCCCTAAACTTCTTTGCCTTTTTTTTACTATTCTTTTTACTAGCCGATCTTCAAGTGAACAGGCAATTGGTTACCAATTACAAACCCAACACTGCACGTGGTCATATGGAGTCCTTGAAATTACAAAGGTTGAGAACCATGTGACTATAAACAGTAATGAGTGTCAGCGGTACGAATGTATATTACCGTGGTAGTTCCCAAACTTTTAAGCTCAAGACCCAAAAGGGAAATTAGACTTTTGCCTGGGACCCAAACTAGTGAAAACAGCAGATCTATAAGCTCACGTTTCGCTTTGTGCGCGTTGTAGATCACCAATTTTCACAACTTCTTTCCATTACTTTTATTTTTAAGAAATAGTTTTGAAGTATGTTGGAATTGTTTATAATAGATGATTTGTTAGGTTTTTTGTGGATTTTTTTTTTTTTTTTAATATATAGGGTATAGGCTATATACTGTATATATATTTTCATGAGGAAATGGGGGAAATAAAGGACACTTAATTGCAACCAATACCAAAGATGGCTGCCCAAACCACTGTCTGGGAAACAATGATATGCTGGACTCACCAGCGGAGCAGGAGCCGTCCGATACTCTGGAGATGAGCCTCTGCTGCTTGCAGGACGCCTGTCGCCTGTAGCACTCGTTCTGGTACGTGTCTCCGTTGGAGCCGCACACTGGGATGTAGTTCCTGTGACACTGCAACACACAGCAACAAGCAGCATGGAGGATTACTATACTCAACACACTGGGATGTAGTTCCTGTGACACTGTCTGCAACACACAGCAACAAGCAGCATGGAGGATTACTATACTCAACACACTGGGATGGAGTTCATGTGACACTGCAACACACAGAAACAAGCAGCATGGAGGATTACTATACTCAACACACTGGGATGGAGTTCAACCAAGCCCCCAGAACGGCTGTCCAACATTGAAGCTGCCACTACCTACTGGCCAAAACTGGAACTGCAGCACGTTCATGGAGGTGGACGTAACGTGCGTCAACCCTGACCTCAAATTTGAGACTGCTCTCAGCTTCCGCTCGCTCGAGCCATTGAGTTATAAAGGTACTTCTGACAGTCTTCCGGGTGCTCCAAAACGCCACTGAGCAACTTCCATTGAGTTATGAATAGCGGTCTGCACTCTATCCTTTTAAAACTCTATGAGTTCAACACACAGCCACACGGAGCATGGAGGATTACAATACTCAACACAACAATGTTACTTGAGTATGTCTACATTGTGTTATTTTTTTTTTTATACTTAAAGGGATAGTTTCGCCCCCCCCCCATGGAGACTTGAATTCATGGATAGTTTTTGTTTGTTTTTGTTGCATTCCTAAGACAATAATTTGAGGGGACTCTTTGTTTCTCCATAGGGAACCACTGCTGATCATCAAAAAGGCATTTTTAGGCCTGGGCCATGGCTCAGTGGTCCAGGCACCATGGCTGGTAATCCAGTCTGGCAGTGTGCCGCGGGTACGACTCCCGATCCCGACGGCCTTTACTGCATGTCTTCCACCCATCTCTCTCCTCATTTCCTGTCAGCCTACTGTGTGTCCCTCCATAAAAAAATAAAAGGCATTTTTAGATAAAGAACATAGTATAAATAGCACACGCTATCTACAAGCTCACAGTATTGTGATTAGCTGCAAATATATTCAACCTGACATCTGAATGAACTCTCCGTCACATGACTGTGTGTGGTGACCTCCACGACCTCTTCCACATGTCCATGACCCCTGACCCCGGTTAGACGCAGGGATGCGAGATGCCGCTTGGTTGCATCCTGTCCCACGAGTCCCCAGCGCTAATGACATATGACCTTGAGGGCGTTTGGGGATGCTCCTGTGACCTTTTGGTAGAATACAATTAAAAATAATAGAAGCAGCTGCCCAATGCCCATTAGCTCACAACGTATCGCAGGGGGGGGGGGGGTCTTCAATGTTGTTCAGACCAAGGACCCCCCCCCCCCCTTCGGATGTATTTTCAGACATTCCATTTAAACCCTCAATACTTGTAGTAAACTTGACCGTTGGCTCTGTACTTGGGCAGATCTTTTCCCCTCCCTGCCAAACCTCTTTGTAGAAATGGAGCCCCTGTTGAAGAACCCTGACGTATCGCATAGTGACGGGTTGTGAGCTTGCAGATCTGCTATTTGTTAAACGTTAACCCTAGAATTTACGCTAGGTCAAATGCGGTGAATTGTTGTACCCTTAGCTCCTTTCAAGTGAGGTTTAAAAAATAAATACAAAAATCAAGGTCACAATCAAGGTCAGATCCATAAATACATGTCACACATTGACAGTTGCTGACAGAGGTGTGACCTGTCCTCTACTGAATGCAGACAGAGGTGTGACCTGTCCTCTACTGAATGCAATCTTTCTCATTTAAAACAGTGTAAAGTATCTACATTCATCTACAATACCATGCTCAAAAAAGGGAAACTGGAAATTGGTTAAAATCAGGGCACGGATTTAAATCTGCTGCAGAATTGCAGATACTGATGTTGGAGAAAAAAAAACATTATATATATATATATATATATATATATATATATATATATATATATATACATATATACATATATACACATGTATAAAATAAGCTTGCGTTTTTTGTGTCCGTTTGACTCCCCCATGCGAGGAACAAAACGGACTATGTAGAGGCCTTAAAGGGATAGTTCAGATTTTTTTAACTTAAAGGCGCAGTGAAACGGAAATGGTGAACAACATGAAAATGGTGTTTCCACATGAAACACCGGTCTGAAGTTTCTGAACCAATCAGAGCGTCGCATCCCTTCAGGCGATGGGACGGTAGCTAGGGACGGTAGCTATGCTAAGCGCAACAGCGTGGTGTTGTTTGTTTATAAATCATAATGGTCGGCCAGCACAACCAGTTTACTGTTATGTGGCTTATTTCTACCCTATAATGTTTTCAGATACATATTCTAGCGTGATGATTAAGTTGAAACCGAGTAATACACTGTCTGGATGTTATCTGGAATGGAAATAAAAACGGAGTATTATGTAATCAATAGCAGCTGTGATGGATGGATGCGCAAATATGGGAAATTAAACGGGTGAGCTTCATTGTTATTGGCTTTTATCGATGTGTATCTCTACACGTCATCACGCAGCACGTTTTCGTTTTAATAAATAAATAATGCAATCGTTTTTTTGGACCTTTGATATAAAAACATACAGAAATGAGAATTTTCACATTATTTTGGCATCCATTGTTAGGTATGCCCATATGATGACCACGGATATGGTCTAAAAGTGTGAAAAACGTCTTTTTCATTTCACTGCACCTTTAAGTTGTATGAAATACTTTACCATTAATATAGTGGTTGCAACTGTATTAATTGATTGCCCGAGTCCCGTGGTGGGGGTTCTGCTCTGGTTTTGGTCAATATTAAGTAGTTCCGGTCATTTTGTGGAGGGCACAGGGGCCACGCAGTAAAAGTAAATTAATCCACAAAACGAACATAATTTTTATTGTTGACCTATTTCTAAAATATTAGCGCGACTTTCATTCAACTTTGACCCCTCTATCACATGGAACTATTTTTTGGGCGTAGTGATATGGACACAAAAAACATAGTTCTCTGTGATAGAGGGGTAAAAAAATAACTAAAGTTGCACTAAGAGCAGAACTCCCACCACAGGACTCTGGCAATCAATTAATACAGTTGCAACCACTATATTAATGGCAAGTATTTCATACAACTTAAAGGACAACTTTAGTTTTTTTCAACCAAGGTTCATGTTTTAGGTTGTTATTAGAGAAAGTAAAAGATGAGTGTTCATTTCTTCTCATTTGCTGCTTTCTTTCGTTTTAGGGATTTTAGCTCTTTTTGACCGGGGGGCGGGGGCATTCGAGCATGGGGCTAAATATGTATTTTTTTACAAAATCTTATGGTGATTTATCTTTGTATTATTTACTATAGTCCTAATAAACCCCAGGAAATTACATCTGGCCACAGAAGATCACAGGATCTACTGAATGTGAAGGTACTGGGGGAAGGCTTATACTGTGTGTATAGGCTCAATATGTCAGTTTGTCACACGGGCTAACGGTGGCCGAGATTAGCTGCTCACGGACACACACACGGACGGACGGACGGACGGAGTGCAAAACATACTCTCCCCCCCATGCCTTCGGCCTGGTGGAGACAATTAACACTCACCTTTAAGTTTCTCTAATAACAACCTAAAACATGAACCTTGGTTGAAAAAAACTAAAGTTGTCCTTTAAGTTAAAAAAAATCTGAACTATCCCTTTAAGAGAGGCAATCCAGAAAGTGGGAGTGTCTGTGGATTATGAGGAGGGCCTGATCTCCTTTTATGATGTGGAGACCAGAGTGTATCTCTACTCTTTCACTGGCTGCACCTTCGCTGACAAACTCTATCCATTCATAAATCCATGTGCCAACAATAGTGGTACATTTTGGTATTTTATCATTACTTTTTTTTATTTTTATCCCACAATTTTGCAACCCATTTTTTCACCCAGTGTCAATGATCTAATGTAATCCTGGGCGCTACACTTCCTAAGCCAACCTGGGGAGGCAGCGGACTGACTGACTCATGCTTCCTTCTATCTATGCAGACCAAGCTGCGTCTTTTCACCTGACACCCATACAGTATCGGGACATCTCTACTTTTTATTACCAATGAAAATAAGCTCTCAGCTTTACAGCGTTTAATCATTTTGACAGATAAGTAAGTATGTGCATCCATTTAGTCCATACAGATGCCAAATATATCACACTATGGACGAGTCCATTGAAGATAGGAGTGCAATGATTCAGTTTGTCTCTCTTATGTGGCTGCATGTTATCAATTATAGAAAATAATGTGAATAATGTGAGTCTTCAAAAGAAATCAGTAATTGTAATTATGGGCAAATGGCCTGCATTTCTGAATCAACAGCAGCTGTGAATGTTGCTCACTTTGTAGTGCAAACATAAAAATATATAAAACACATGCGAAACGAAAATGCATGGAGTCGTGGTATGCAGCCATCAGGGCCACATTTCTTGTGCACTCTACCCGCAAGCAAAGAAGTCTGAATATGTGTCAAATATTCTGACTATAATTATATTGTGTGAATATGTTTCACATATCGTCAGTGTGTGTGTGTGTGTGTGTGTGTGTGTGTGTGTGTGTGTGTGTGTGTGTGTGTTTTGGTAAACTCAGATCTATAAAGTCAGATACAAGGTGAAAAGGAGACAAGGAAACGAGGAGCCGAGGCAGACGTCTGAGGCAACAGAGTGTGTCGGAATTAACAATTTAATTTCCCCACCAGAGACCCATGGTATCGATAGTGTATCACTGACTCTGTGTGTGTGTGTGTGTGTGTGTGTGTGTGTGTGTGTGTGTGCGAGCGCGCGTGGAGAAGGAGAGCCGGTTGCCCGGGGAACAAGCGATTCTCCTCTCTCGGTCATCATGACGCACACACACGCACGCACGCACGTACGCACGCATGCCAGATGTTGACAGGACTGACCTTGGTAGATAATGTTCAAATAAGAATAATAATAAAATTAAATAAAAAAACGGACAGATTTCCCAGCATGCAGTGCGTCCTTACCTGGAACTGACAGACACATTTGAGCATGGCTCCGTCGTCTCTGCACACACCTCCGTAACGACACGTGGACTCATCACACACTCGCAGATCACTCTTCTTCTCTGACAGGTCTGGAAAAAAACATGACAACACACAGAGGTCAGACAGACACTTTTATTCTTATTAAAACGGACGTGTAGATGTAGATTGGCTATTTTAACTACGGTATTCAAAAATGTTTTTCAAACTAGTAAAAAAAGGCAAAGTAGTTTAAGGATAAGGGGTTTAGCATGGACGAATATAGAGCCCCAAATCTGTTCACCAAAGAAAATTGCCCATCTACAAGCTCACAATGCATCGCATCGTGATCATAGACTGTAAAAAATATGGACAAAGCGTTCCCCGGGTCTAACATGAACGTAAAATGAAGCCTGTAATGATATGCTAATTCCTGATGTAAGTCGCCATCTTTTGGTACCAGCTGGCCATTGGCTGGCTCCGTTTTGTACCAGCTGGTCATTGGCTGCCCAGACAACGAGGCGGGACTTCCCCCCTTCTTCTCCGTTGGTTTTTATTTTGACTCGAGTGGGAGGAGAAGACTCTTGAGTGGGAGGGGAATCCCGATCATAGACTGTAACGGTAGCCACGCCCCTCAGAACATACGCGACTTTATGGTCATTTTTTTAATTAATGGGACCATAATTTTCCAAAAATAATATTATGACATTAGAAATGAGACTTTAAACTAGTGACTGGAAGAAGAAAGTATTCATGACCATGTTTATTAAGGTAATACAGTCTAGGTGAAGTTGGGCCAAAATACATGGGCCTCTATGGAGCTATGGGGCTTTTTGGGTCCAGTCCAGCGCCACAACAGGCCATTATATGAACTACCGATTTCAAATGAGGCTTCACGAAATATCTGGCTGACTGCCCCCCTGATCGTGATGCATTGTGCATGTGATCTCAGTTTGTGTTGAACCCCACGTGCATACGCATAACATGCTTGTCATTTGTTTGAGACTGTATTCAGACTGTATAAAGTGTTAACAAAAATAAAAGTGAAAATGTCATGTTTTGAAAGTACTGATGAGTTGAATTATACTGAGAGAGATCTGTGTGGGAGTTTATGAATATATTTTGGATATAGTTTTGCTGTCGTTAATATAGGACTCTTATTTTCTTAAATGTAAGTATTTTCTTCCTTTATGAATTCTTTATTCTCTGTGAATACGACTAAAAGATAACTATTCCATGAATGCAAGGCGTCATGTGGTGACCAACGTATAGAAAAACATAATTTTGCAGGTGAAGTAGGCTACTAATTTATAGGTGTTGTGATATTTCTTTTGGTTAAAACAAAGTTAATTGTTAAGTCTATTATGATAGTAATCATTGCTGTTTGTTCAGTAACAGGGGTCTCCCGGTATCTCCATCTCTTTAGTAAACACTAAACAAATACACATTTCACCCAATAATGAGAGATCTGTTACTGAACAAACACACTATAACTATAATGATTACAGTCAGAATATATAGCTTTTTAACTCTTATTCCAAAAAAATCACAGTAACTTTAAACCGAGACACAGAGCAGACAGTTGTGATGAACCAGAGTACCGATAGAAACAGAGCTAAAACGATACAATCTCTGCAAATGAAACATGGGCTCAATGTTGTGGAGTTGTAAATGCCAAACAGAAGAAGATATAGGGGCGGCAGTTTCGTATTCACGGTCGGCCCTGCGGCTTGCGGTGACAGGATAAAGCGGCGGAATGAGCCTTTATGTCACATCAAATGTGCATTAGTGGCGAAGAACGGTTGTTTCTTCCCCCCCCCCCGAGGAGACATTACGGAGTCGAATGAGCCCTGCTGGCATCAACACAGACACGCAGATTCCTATCTCATCTACATCCGATTAGAGATCGCTTGTTTTTCAACTCTGGGTCCTAAAGGAACTCAGCTGCTTCTCATAAAACAGGTTTAATCGACAGTCACATATCGTTGCTGTCGGGCGGAAACCTCTTATCTGCATATTTTGAATAGAGGGCCACTTCACCCCTTTTGCAAACAGATCTTATTTTAATGATGTTTGGGAGACAAGAAACACATTCCTGGGGGGTTTTATGTGGGTAATATGTGTTTTTAGATATTTTAGTATTTCAAAGTGTCTGTGATGTCATGGACACTGGTCTCACTGCTGGATTACTACAATCCCCATTAATGATTTGCTGCACTCACCCCACCTTGTGGATAGGGGGCTGTCTTAAGGGCAGTCCATACTGTCTCCGACCACCGAACTTTTCATCGGAAAGGTCCGGTACAACTACAACATGACGTCACTCGCAACTTCTGAAACGCATTCCTCCGAATTTTTGTTCTGAAAGCTGCACTCCCAGATGTTGTGACTCGCCGAACTCTACTTCGGAGAAAATGTTTAAGTCTGATCTTTCCGACGAAAGGCTCGGTGGTCGGAGACAGTATGGACTGCCCTTTACTGGGACATGTACTGTAGTCTAGGAAGGAAGGATGACATCACAGACACTTTGATATACTAAAATATCTAAAAACACACATTACCCACATAAAAACCTCAGGAATCTACTACTAAACTTCTTCCACCACTGCTACCTGGAGTGCAACCAAATGAACACATAGAACTTTCTATTTTATTTAGGTTTGTCTCACTCCACCAGCCATGTTGTTGTCGAAGGCATGAAGCTGCGTGTGGCTGTACAGGATGATGAGCTGTAGCCCACAAAGCCTCTGGGGGGTGCTATTTCTACCACTGACTAGGGTTAGAAGCGGGATGATTTTAGGAGCCATTATCGCACACACACACACACACACACACACACGCAGTCTTTCTGGTACAGTACCCTCTGAAGCATTACATCACCTTTCAGACTCGGGGCGTTTGCTTTCCTGTGAAATGTGAAGTTTGCTTTCCTCTACGGACGTATCTGCCATTACAAACCTATCTAACACTCACACCCGCACGTATGTGTACACATGAACGCACATGTGCGCGTGTATTACTATAATAGTGAGGACATCAAGATTTTTGGACAGCGATTTAATGAATGCCATTTTTACAAAATTGTCCAATATTGTTACTTTTCAGGATTCAAATTTAAAAGGAGCAAAGGTAGCAGATCTACAAGTGGATCTGCAACATTTGATGCTTTAGTGTGACGATGTAGTATGAATTTAATTCAAGCTGAATTTTCTAAATTAAAAAGAAATGTTAGAATCTAGGAGGTTTCTGTCCGACAGCTCGACGGCAACTTTTATGCATGGAACTTTAATTTTTTTGTCCAACACTAAATCCAAAATCTAAAGCCAAGTGCACAACATGTATAAGATAACATTGTCATCTTATATAGATCTATTATACATGTGTGACACCGGGCATGCATCTCAGAATAATAAATGGTTAACCAAAAAAACAACCATTTGTCTTGTGAATGACCAAGATGTATATTTCTCAAATTCTATTATGTGCTTGGACCTCACAAGTATACTAATGCAGGTGCACACGCACGCACACGCACACACACACACACACACACACACACACACACACACACACACACCTACCTGTCAACGCTTGGGCAAACAGCAGGCAATTAACGTCACATCAAAGTGATGGAGCTGGTTGAAGCCGCCCTGCGTGCGTGCGTGCGTGCATGCGTGCGTGTGTTTGTGTCCATGTACTGCTACTTTACTGGACAGTATAAAGCAGAGAGATGGGGCATGTCTTTAAGCACACATCAATCTGGTTCGTGACTCTCTGGCAGGACAAGCAGAAACTCTCTGAGACAAAAAAGATCTGACTCCCAGTTAAGATTAAAAAAAACAGTGAAGCTCACTATGTGGGCCAAATAATTGGCAAACCACTGAGATATTTATGATAATATATAACATTAATATGCAAAATGAATTACATGGTATTCTTTAAACCTTGAAAAATGTGTTTTCATTGTGATAAATAGCTAATTAAACTAGGGGAGTCAGGGATCTAACCAGGAAACATTCATTGTGATAAATAGCTAATTAAACTAGGGGAGTCAGGGATCTAACCAGGAAACATTCATTGTGATAAATAGCTAATTAAACTAGGGGAGTCAGGGATCTAACCAGGAAACATTCCATTTCACCAAGCGGCCGCTCTAATCTCCTGAGCCACTGCCGCCCCTTGTTGCAAGTATAGAGGCTGGTTAGTCGTTTAAGTACTCTATTATGTACTGAGCACAACACCAGACCCCCACCACCTGCATGCCCACCCCTCCGTGCCTCTACATTATAACATTCAAATTACAGAACGAGCCGGCATGGGTGGAGTGCCTTGCGCGAGGTTACAAGCAAAGTGTGCGGGGATTGAACCTGGGATATTTGCTATGCAGTAAGCTACTCTAAATCAGGGAGCCTCGGTGTTCCTTGAGGGTGTTCTAATCTAAATGGACCCTTACAGGTCTGTAACTCTGAGTGTGTGCAAATGGTGAATATCTGTGCACTCTCAGAGTTATGGTGGTCCTTGACATGATTCTTTTGGGTGAGAAACACTCCTGTAAATCACTGACACTAGTGATATTATTTGTCTCCCTTTGGCTTTGTGTTTTTTTTTCTTTTTTCCCTTTATCTTCATCCTTCCAGGTTGAAGTGTCTTTCATGGCTAATTAAGTGAGTCATTAACCTCATCAATCAGCGGCCACAGGGCAGGGTGGTGTCTGAGCAGCAATGCATGCTGGGAGGGAGAGAGAGAGAGAGAGAGAGAGAGAGAGAGAGAAACGGTGGAATGTATTGCTCAGTCTAGTATATACTATAAAATGAGTATACACTTGGTAGAATATTTCTAGATTTCGACTTAAAATTCCGGTAAGTCTCTGTCTATCTGTCTATCTGTCTCTTTACCTGCAACACAGATGACCGGCTGCATCCTAGAGCCTGGGTCTGGGTTGCCATTGTCGCATAAATTGCCTGCTCAGGGTGGGACAAAGTCGGGTCTCTGCTCTTCAGGTAAATGTTAAGTGTCTTGAGACGACTGTGTTGTGATTCGGCACTATGGTAAAAATTTAATTGAATTGAAATTAAAAAAAATTGAGTTCAAGGGGGCCCTTGCAATATGAAGGTTTGAGAACCAGTCCTTTACTCTACCCCTTCACCCCTGAGCACCAATACAAATGCATTGTCCTCTTTCTTACATACCAATGGTACGCCCTGCGGACAGGAAACGCCCTGGCAAACGCCCTGTGGACAGGAAACGCCCTGTGGACAGGAAACGCCCTGTGGACAGGAAACGCCCTGTGGACAGCAAAAGCCCTGTGGACAGGAAACGCCCTGTGGACAGGAAACGCCCTGTGGACAGGAAACGCCCTGTGGACAGGAAACGCCCTGTGGACAGGAAACGCCCTGTGGACAGGAAACGCCCTGTGGACAGCAAAAGCCCTGTGGACAGGAAACACCCTGTGGACAGGAAACGCCCTGTGGACAGGAAACGCCCTGTGGACAGGAAACGCCCTGTGGACAGGAAACGCCCTGTGGACAGGAAACGCCCTGTGGACAGGAAACGCCCTGTGGACAGCAAACGCCCTGTGGACAGGAAACGCCCTGTGGACAGGAAACGCCCTGTGGACAGGAAACGCCCTGTGGACAGCAAACGCCCTGTGGACAGGAAACGCCCTGTGGACAGGAAACGCCCTGTGGACAGGAAACGCCCTGTGGACAGCAAACGCCCTGTGGACAGCAAACGCCCTGTGGACAGGAAACGCCCTGTGGACAGGAAACGCCCTGTGGACAGGAAACGCCCTGTGGACAGCAAACTCAGCGGTAGGCCTCCGGCTGCGCGCATGTCAATGCTGTGGTCTGACGTGAAAAGTCTGATGTGAAAGTCTAGATGTTTGTGTTTTTTTTTTGGGGGGTTTTGTTTGAGAAACACACACACACACACACAGTACACACACACACACACACACACACACAGTACACACACACACACACACACACACACACACACACACACACACACACACACACACACAAACACACACACACACACACACACACACACACACACACACACACACACACACAGGAGTGGCTTAGCGTGAAAGTTTTCATTTCATAGAGAGGAGCTTCCATGGCGTATCGATCGCTCTTTGAAGAGAGAGCAGAGAAACAGGAGAAGGACGCCAGGCAGGGCGGGGCAGGCAGGAAGGCAGGCGCGCCATTCATGTCAAACCAACCGCTGTCACAAATGCATTATGGGAAAGACTTTATACCCCAACGGAGGTTTAATGAGGAAATGGAGAATAGTGGAGACATTATTATAATCGCTAAAAGGCAGTAGTGGGGGAAGAACTAAAAGTACAAAAGTATTAGCATGAAAATAATAGATGAAGTACCAAAAGAAAAGGCACAAAATGTCATATTTCACTTGGCTATTTACAAACAGAAAAAATATAAAATATATAGCTTAATATTGGTTAAGGCACGTCTTGAAATAACCCTAAATTAATGACAATATTCACCTCCCCCCCCCCTTAAAAAAAAAGGATGGGCTCTACTGCATGTACAGCAAATTGGGCATCTTCCTTAATTCCTTCACAGGTGGTACCAATCCAATGATACTAATCAAATGGAACCAAATGGACACTGAGATGGAGTAGTAGTATGAAGTATTGACAAATTGATATGTGGTCTCTGTCGACTGTCGGGTGGAAACTGGAAACCTCCTGACAGTAGGCCTAACTGTATCTTTTTAGGGTTCAGATTCAAAATCAGCAAAAGTAGCAGATCAATCCTCATCGCTGCAGTGTAGTATGATCAAGTAGGGCGTACATTTACGAGAAATAAAGTTGGAGATAACCTCAAATATGTACAACAAAGAAACACTAAACAGCAGAGTTTTGAACCTCTCCAAACCACTTCTGTAGCAGCTTCCTCTTGTTGGCCATGGTGTGTGTGTGTGCATGTGCGTGTGTGTGTGTGTGTGTGTGTGTGTGTGTGTGTGCGCAACACGTGTGTAAATGTGTGTGTGTGTGTGTGTGTGTGTTGCGGGCACCCTGGTGGGTTTCTTAATTGCCTCATTTGAATAACAGGTCGAGGCCTGCGGGCTGATCCCACCTGCCTCTGTTGAACTGAGCAACACACACACACACACACACACACACACACACACACACACGCGCGCATATGTTACGTTTGTGACGTCCACTTCCTTCAGCAGTGTTTGGCTGAAGGCAAGCTGCCACATGTGCGGCGTGTAAAGCTGCTCCACAGGAACGCTATTCACACTCACATCAGTTCCCAGCCTGCTGCTGACTCTCATCACTGAGGTTTACCTTAAAGGGATATTTCACTTTCAAACATGTTGGGGGTCATTTTAACGACTACTCAGGCTTTTGTGAGCACCCCAAATTTTGGTTTTAACATTTGCTTGATTGAGTATTTGAGACTTATTTTGTCTGACACCCCCATCCTATACAAAACCCATTGTACATTCAAACTACATTTCAACCATGCTTTTATAAGAACTTTTTTCCATTTAATTTAATTGTAATTGTTTTAATCTTTGGATTTTCTCCACAAAAGATTACAGAATAAAGGCTTTGAATTGGTGATGTGTTGCAGGACCAAATTGTAAACAAGTGTTTCATTACACTGTTATGTTTATATCCTGGGTTTAAGTTATATTGTGCTTACTTGTATTTATTGTACGCAAATCAAATCATCAATCTCTATGTCAAAAATAGCAGATCTACAAGCTCCTGTAGATGCTATTATCACCAAATGTTTGTCAAAGAATAGGGACAAGGTTTCAGCCAACCCAAGATGTAGTGTTGAAAATAGTGTAGTTATTGCGACTGTAGGTCGCAGTTTACTATGAAAACCTACATCTCGCGTCCATCACGCCTCGTGACACGCTCCATATATGGAGCGTGTCACGAGGCGTCTTACTGGTATAGACATCACTCTCGCGTGCGCACACACACACACACACACACACACACACACACACATGGAAGGGTTAAGCTGTCCTCTCTCTCTCTCTCTCTCTCTCTAGAGGATGCAGCTATTGATGTGTGCTAGCCTGCTGGAGACAATAAGAGGCTGCTGGGAAGGGAGGGGGAGTGGATTTAAACCCCCCAGAGACAGACAGGCTAGGTGGGCATCATGAGCGCTCAGGAGAACCTGGAGGGTTTGGATGGAGGGTCCCAACAGGTCAAGACTTGGTACTTTCTTTTCTTCTTTTTTTCCCCTTTACTTTCCATTCTGTTTGATAATGTATCAAACAGAATGGAATAAGGAGTATAGATAATGTATCTATACTCCTACTCCACTCCACTCCATCTCAGAGGCAAATCATGTACTTTCCGCTTTACCCCGCTAAAGTAATTTGGGAATTGTAGTTACTGGTTACTTTGCAGATTTGGATTATCATTATAAGACAGGGGGGGGGGGGGGGGGACTCGACACGACGCAGGCTCCACCGGCAGGCACCCGTTCACGTCATGATCTCTCCTCCTCCCCTTGGATCGACTGGAGAAGAGGCACAAATGATGTGCATTTTCCGTTGTAATATGTATGAGACGAGACACACTGATAAAACACGACCCCAGGCTGAGCTGCAGGCAACGGACTATAGGGAATATTTGCACGCGTGTACGGTGTACGTACGCATGCATGCGTTGCATGAATGTATGCATATATCGTTGGTGTCGGGGGCAAACCGCGATTGTCCCAAAGCGTTCCATTTTATTACCGTTATTTTTTATACCATTTGAAAATAGCACATCTGCAAGCTATACCCCAGCAATCTCTTTAGTGAGACACCCTTAGATGAAGTAGGACATACAGTACATTTATGAAAAAAAAACATAAAAAGGTTGAGATATGGAGATGCAGGTTTTATGGTTGTCGTGGGGGGAGGTTTATTTATTTCTTACTTAAAACTGCACTACGGTATGTCACTTTCCTGATTTATCCCGTATTTGAACCCTGGGTCTCATGCACAAGTCCTGACTCATGACATTATTTATTTGTTTTAGCACTGAGCTAATAGAGCTGCATGCCGGCTTGTTCAGGGGAGAAATTAAATAATTTACGTTAAGATAACATGAACATAAACAGTATTGTGACAAAAGTTGTTCCCAACCTAGACACAGAATCTAAATGTCTCAATAGAAGAGAAGGGCTGTACAATAAAACAAAATCATAGCTAGGTTTTCAGGCGAAATACCTACAGATCTATGATGGTTTCACAATTATTGTATATTTTTAAGTGTACCAACAGTGAAAAACAGCACATTGAAGGTAATGTGCTCTTATTTTACATTCCACAGACCATTTTCTGGCGTTCTGGCCACGTTTATTAATTTTTTGACAGAAAAAAAAGCAAACGCCACCTGCCCGAAAGTTGTATTTACCTGCCAGGGGCAAGGCAACCCTTAATTGTCCCAAGTATGGGCATTAAAATATGCTTATCAAGTATCAAAAGTAAAAGTACTCTACTCAATACGCGTCGTGGGGAATAGGGATGCTGGGTCTCAAGTGGTTAATGCTTCACACACTGAGGATGACTACCGCTGCCTTCCTCACTTCATCCTCACTTCATACTGAAACTACAGGGGAATGAGAGAGAGAGAGAGAGAGAGAGAGAGATTGGGGGAGTATTGTCATGAAAGATGAATGTTTAAATGTTTTATTCATAAGTGGTTCAGTCCGGAAGGACATCAGCTTTTGATATACAGCTCGTGTGTGTGTGTGTGTGTGTGTGTGTGTGTGTGTGTGTGTGTGTGTGTGTGTGTGTGTGTGTGTGTGTGTGTGTGTGTGTGTGTGTGTGTGTGTGTGTGTGTGTGTGTGTGTGTGTGCGTGCGTGCGTGCGTGCGTGCGTGCGTGCGTGCGTGCGTGCGTGCGTGCGTGCGTGCGTGCGTGCGTGCGTGCGTGCGTGCGTGCGTGCGTGCGTGCGTGCGTGCGTGCGTGCGTGCGTGCGTGCGTGCGTGCGTGCGTGCGTGCGTGCGTGCGTGCGTGCGTGCGTGCGTGCGTGCGTGCGTGCGTGCGTGCGTGCGTGCGTGCGTGCGTGCGTGCGTGCGTGCGTGCGTCAGCCAGTCAGCCTTGTTTATTTGGTTTAAAGATTCCTGTTGGAGAAAAAAAATAATATATATATATATATATATATATTAATATATATTTTATATATATATATATATATCTTCCGGCATTTCAGCTCAGCTATTCTAGAGTTCAGCATTCAAATCAAGATAAAGCCTACTACTAAATTATTAAATTATTAAACATAGTTTAGTGTGTGTATGTGTGTGTGTGTGTGCGCGCGAGCGTGTGTACGTGCGTGCGTGCGTGTGACTCAGCCTTGTTTATTTGCTCTAAAGATTAGTTTAAAGCAAGCAGATTTAAAGACATATGAATGAATCGTGACGTAGGACGTGACGTAGAGGTACCACAAGAACAGCACGAGAGGTACTATGATAGGAGCCAACCAAATATCAACGCTCGAGGGGTACTGCCCGGAAGACTTCATCGTTCTTCCGGGTGGTTCAAAACGCCACGGAGCAACAGCCATTGAAGTGACTAGCGGGGGGCGGGGCTGTCACTCCTCAATCCGTTCTCTAGATATATTATAGCTCTATGATAAATCCAGCATCTTTATTTTGGAGAAAGCTTTCACAGGGAAAATAGCAGATCGACAAGCTCACAAGGCGTCTCGCTGTGGCACGTTGTGAGCTTGTCAATCGGCTACATTCACCAAAAGTCCACAAGTCCTCTGTCCCATTGTCTCAAACTGTGCTGTTGTTGGCAGTTCCCACCTGATGATGTGTGGGAGTCCAGACTGCACCAGAACGTGCTGAATGACGGCTAGCTTGCATAATGTCTTCACACTAGGACCGAAGTCTAAGATGTACAGGTTATAATCACGCAATCTGTATCTTCCCAAGATGATACGATCAGCCATGAAACATATCTCACAAGGTGAATGCGGGCATTCACTTTGTGCAACCTTCTTACAGAAGAAGGTCTCTGGTTTGAATTTCCACAGATCGCTCCTGTTGTAGCCACGCAATATGTACAGCTCTCCTTTGTACGCAAAGGCTGAATTACCATAATTCGTCTGGAAGAAGCTGTGCCAACCAGAAGTTGGTCTCTGTGTCAAACACTCTGATTCCTTTGTAATGCCAGATCCCTTTGCTCCCAAATACAAACATCTTTGTCCCGATGATTGTGGCAGAGCTTCTTTTTGAAGAAAGTGGTGGACTGCCTCTGGGGTTAATTGAAGGCCAGACCATTGTGGTCTAGTGTCCAACTTGTACATGTCATTGGTGTGTATCCTATTCCTACAGTGAGGGAATGTGTGGATGTTGTATCCCCCATAGACATACATGTTCTTCACCAAGACACAGGCTGAGTGCTCTTCTCTGTCCACTAGAATAGTACCCGTAACCTCAGGTTTGAGCCATATGTGGGCGTCGACACCAAATGCATAAAGCATGTTGAGTATGCCACATTTTCAAAAACAAATCATGGGGGAAAAACGTGTAATATGTCGAATATTTTTTAAACAATTCAGCAACACAAATCTGGTACGGCACAACAATATTTTCAGATGGGGGGTCCGCAGACAAATACATATTCATTTGGGAGTCCTGGACATGAAAATGTTTGAGACCAGTGACCACTGGTTTAAACAACTAGACAGTAACGATGGAAGTTGGAGATCCATGCCTCACCTGGCTATGCAATACCCGTTGTACCCGTGTCAGAGTACCCGTTCCACCCATCTGTCTGTGTCCCTTTTATGCCCATATATGAAGATTTCTGTATCTGTCTCCCTTTATTCCTATATATGGAGTTCTGTGTCAGGCATGCCCAAATTTGGAGTATTGTAATGCCAGGACAGGTCCATATATGGAGCCTTTCCAGAGCACGGGCAGAGGCCTTTTTTGGCGGTTCTGGAAAACCATGCATCCGACCGACTCGACACCGGGCACTGCACTCCCTGTGGGGTTGTGGAACGCGCGTGTCGAAATTTGAAGTCGGCAGATGGATAGATGGATAGTATACCAATATTTACAAGCAACTTTACAGAGAAACTAAATAATAAGCTGAGTAGTGCAGTGTTTGGTGGCAGAGGCAGAGACAGTGGCGGGGGAGAGTTACAGGATGTTTGGACAACTTTGGACAACACTTTCATTACAGCGAGTAGCAAGCCAAAAGTGCATGCATGTACACATGCGTGTAAACACACACACACACACAGTCACACACAGTCAAACACACACACACACACACACACACACACACACACACACACACACACACACACACACACACACACACACACACACACACACACACACACACACACACACACACACACACACACACACACACACTTTTAATTAACAGATACTTAAGCACTTAAACCCCAGCATCAGTTTTCTGGCGAAAAGAGCAAAAACACAAAACAGAGCCCTGAGGGACTCTGCTCAACAACATTCATGTGGAGTGGTTAAGTATAGTACTCAAGTACTCGTGTCCATCAGTGGTCTCAGAAACAGCTGACTGATAAAAGACTGAGGGTCCTCTGATCATGAGAGGCTTGAGAAGTGAAGAATGCTACAATTACTCTAAATGCACTGAAGATAAGGTAGAGAGAGAGAGAGAGAGAGAGAGACATAGACAGAGAGAGAGAGAGAGAGAGAGAGAGAGAGAGAGAGAGACAGACAGAGAGAGACCAAATTGAGAATGCATCCAGTGAAAATTCAAAGGGGAGCATTTAAAAGTTTATAAGCACCTAAAATAAAGTGACCCAGACGCACTCCATATCAGAGCCTTCACTTACAGAGAGACTCTAGAGAGATGCCCGCCTCAGCCAGCTGGTTCTGGGAAAACACGAAAATACTTGACACATTAGAAAGAATGAACCCCAAGAAAAGAGCAAACCAACAGCGTTATTCGGACGCAAACAGAGAATACACAGTGGCAGAATGCCCATGAGCACTGTTACTGATCCGAAACGAAGGAAATCCTTGACTATGTACAGAGTGAAGTGAACACAGATGGAGAGGTCTCTATACTCTCCACAGGAAGACCTGGCTGCCAACAAAATACAAACTACGCATTCCTAATGAAGTTCCACTCGCAATAAACAGTGTGTGTCTAATTGTCTATGGAGTTAACATCACAGCACCCACTGGCACTACATACACAAAATGAACTTTCTATCAATATGTAGGCTACTTTCTGTATCGTACTGGTCTCTTTTTGCTCACTTGGTGTGAAATTAAAACGGAAGCGGAAATGCTGAGATGCCGGATACAGTAGGTGTGCAAACCTCCCCCCACACAATGAGGTTCTGGCTAGGGGAAAGACTGACATACAACTGCTGTACAATCAGCACATATCTTTAAATAAGTGTTGCTATTTTAGGTTGTTTTTTGCGACCATAGGTTGCAGATTACTATGAAAACCTGCAAAACCCATCAATCCGTCAGTCAGGTCACGCCTTCATATGGCTGTCAGTCTACACCTCGTGACATCATGCGGTCTATATATGGGCATTCCCTGACAATCCCTGTTATGCCCATATATGGAGATCCCAGATGTCATCAATATTAAGCCCATATATGGGAATGTCAATATATGGCCATATTGTGACAGTCTCATGATAACCAGTGTGGTTGCCACGATGCGAGTCACACTTGCAAATGAACCAAGTTGGTACATCACATGGGTCTCCATATGTGGAGCTGACTATCATCAGCTGGATCTCCAAATATGACTGACCTCATCAAACCCTGGATAGCCATACATGGTTTGACATACTAGATCTGCATATACATGTATGGAGCCGGCCAGCAACGCTACAGTACATCTGACCGCACTGACACCAATAGTTTAACTCCTGCTTCTCAACTGTGCCTTATTAAGAAGCTCTGTTGTTTCAGCGTCCTCACGGTGTCTCTCCGTCTGTCTGTCTCATCAAGCTCTTCACATCTTCAGGCAATGCAAATGAGTGAGCAATTTGCATAATGAAAGCTCTGCAGTGAGATTAGACTGCGTCTAATATAATATTATAATGCGTTGTGGACAGTGTGTGTGTGTGTGTGTGTGTGTGTGTGTGTGTGTGGATTAGACGTTGCTGGTAAACTGAGAAGAGGACATGGATGTGATCTGAGGTGTGATCTTATAGATCTAATGATGAAAGCACATATACAGTATGACATGCTGAGCCCACTGCTGCTGGCACACTGTTCAATAACATAATATTACTATAGAACCTGATGCCATACTGAGGCTTTGGGAGATAAAAATAAATGTGTGTGGCTATCATCGCTGTCAGGTGGAACTGGAAACCCTAGTGTCCAAAGCTGCTACTTTAAAGAAAATGGGAAGAAAGAGAACCAATGGATCCAATGTAGTTATGATTTAGTCACAAGCTGTGAAGCGACAATTGGAGGACCTTTAGACCTTTTTAAACACAAAAACTGCTCATGACGGAACTAGAGATGCCCCGATACAATTATTTGGGGCAGATACCGATATCCGATATTTTAATAATTAATCGGCCGATTCCGATACCGATATATATATTTTTTCACTTAATTTTTTGTGATACCGATATTATTTATATATATTTTTGTACGTATAAAAAAACCTGGCAACCCTCGCACGGTCATATACCGCTGGCCTGAACGGGGCTCCCTAGCCTGCTGGAGGTGCTCACACACAAAGGAAAACAATGCAGTCTACCTACCCAACAATGTCCACACTCCTCGTCCTCATTTCCCCAATAATTCCAAAAGTAGTGTGAATACCTCCACAGCCTAATTACTAAAGGATAAACTATCAGTCTTCTCCAAAATCTGTCAATCTTTGTCGTTCAGCACGTGTTGAGAACAGCATGTAAACAGAAGTGTGCCGTGTGTCACACCAAAAGTGTAATCCTGTACTTTAGAAGCATCACACAATCATACAAACTGCAACGCATAATGGGTCACTGATGTCCCAAGTGGAGCTGATGATAGCTCACAGCTGTCATGAATTAATGGTCTTGAATCAGTTGATTGCATATGTGCGTCAAGCTATAGAGTGTGAAATGCCCAGGCAGGCTCATCTTACATAGCTGTTCACTGCCATGTGCCTGCTGGCAATATGCTTCTGCACATTTCCAAGCAAGTTTGTGTCTGGACACACTAACCATGTGGATTATAGTTTAGCTTCATTTTTAAAGACATATTAAGGTTAGTAAAACCATTGAGGAGGAGACTATAAACCCCCTCTCTCTCTCTCAGCCCCCAGACGGTAGCAGATCTAGCGTTTATTTTTACATGCTGTGAGAGTGAGCTTAGCTTGTTGCTAACGCGACCCCATCCTCTCCCTCTCCCTCTCTCTCTCTCTCTCTCACGCCGCGGCCTCTCTCTCTCTCTGGCTCTGGTGTAGTGTAGTGTAGGGGTGTGTGTGTGTGTGTGTGTGTGTGTGTGTGTGTGTGTGTGTGTGCGCGTGTATTTGTGTGTGTATGTGTGTGTGTGTGTGTGTGTGTGGGGGGGGGGGGTTAGTTGTGCTGCCCGACCGAAAGAGTGGTGTGATATAGTTCTCCAGTAAGCGGTGCAGAACCAAGAGTGCTATACAGTGGTGCAGAACCGAGAGAGTGACACATTATTTTGGATGTAAACTGCACAGCTTTTAGCCTTTATCGGATTTGCGGATCGGTGAATTTTAGACCACCGATCTACCGGCCAACAGTGTATGGATGTTGGATGTTTTTAATGCTGTTGTGTCGTGGGTCTATTTAATAACTCCTGTTGTGGCCCGATCATAGCTTTGGTTAATTTCAAAATAAGAAGGACATGTTTCCTCTTTAAACTGTGTTTCTAAAATGTCTGAGCCCAGATACAGCAACGTGCTTCTAGCCAGTCGCGGTGCGGGAGGCGGGACATGGGATGTGAGGAAGAGAATTTCACAGAAGCCAAAACTTCAAAAATAGATTAAAAATACTTAACGGAAACGCCGATTAACGCTGCTTCACACAAGTTTCCGCAGTCTCCTACTGCTACTCTATGCATCTTTGAAACATCTCATCAACACTCAAGCGACGCTGGATGTTTCCGTGACCATTGGTACAGCTGCGTCCGATGGAGAGTGTATTAACTTGTAAGGGACCCTATAGGGTACTGCCGTCCAAAATACAGAAAAGGTAACCGAGGGCCCCAAAAGGGGCTATGATTTTCCTGCTGACTGTGATGTCACAGCCTGATAATCCCATAGATGACAATGGGATTTGCCAGCAGATGTCACTGTTTTCACTGTTTACCTGGTTTCATTGTGGCCCAAAAGGCTTCACACTTCAGACACAGAAACAATCCCAGACCACAGAAAATCCACAGAATGTTCAAAGTTCAGGTGTTTTGGGTGTACAGTAATTGAGGTCATGAAACCTAAAACCTAAAACCTAAAAATATGACAAATATGCCTTAAAACATTATACTTGCTCTCTATAACTAAATTGTTTAATTAAAAACACTTTAAATATTTAATTTCTTTCATAAATAGAGAATATTTCACAATATTTCACATATTTCACAATATTTTCAACACAAGTTGATGATGTCATATGTCTATGTGTGGTCCAGACCTATGGAATATATGGAATGCACATGCTAATAAAAATATTGCTTTGATTGCCTTGATGCCCTTAGGAAGCATAAAGTTGTTTTTGAGTGGTGCAACCACTCCAAGGAACAGCAATGTCCGAAAGTACCAGTAGGGGCAAAAGTGGAGCTGTTGTGCCAGAAACAGAGAGAGTACTGATAGTGTTGCACTGTTGCCTGCTAATTACAGAGCGAGAGAGAGAGAGAGAGAGAGAGAGAGAGAGAGAGAGAGAGAGAGGGAGGCAGGGGAGAGGGGAGTTGCACCACTCAGTTCACACAGGTGTGATTTTTATTAGCATATGCACTCCATACATTCCACATGGACATATGACATCAACAACTTGCGACAGGAGCAGCTCCTAATGAGTGAAAGATTCTCTATTTATGAAAAAAATACAATATTTAAGGTGTTTTTATTTTAGTTGTAGAGGGCAAGTATAATGTCTTATTAGCCAGGGATCCTTTTAAGTAAATACTACTACTAATAATAATACTAATCATCATCATCAGAGTACTTTTCTTCAACCAGTGTCTTTGTGTGCGAAATGTGAGATTCCATCAATCTCACAGATGGCGGGTCACACTGGAATGGTGGGGGGGGGGGGGGGGGAGGAGACAGTTGTCATTGATTTTGAAACCAGAGAGAAGCACAACCGATCACACACTGCAATTTCAGCTTCACAGAGTCGCCGTTCTACTCCGTTAGGCTAAAAGACTTCGGAACAAATTATGTTTTTTTTTGGGGGGGGGGGGGGGGTTTCTAAGCTCTACAGGTAAACTCTGTCTCTTCTCTCTTCTCTGTGGTGGATTCAGTCAGGGGCACCGGAAGTGTGTGTGTGTGTGTGTGTGTGTGTGTGTGTGTGTGTGCGTGTGTGTGCATGTGTGCATGCGTGTGTGCGTGATTGCGTGTGAAAAATGACACCGTGACAGCGTTCCATGCTGCAGATATCAATGAACCAGCTGTACACAATCACAACGTTTTCTGTTGCCGTTGTTTTTGAGAAATTAAATTGCAAAATATTAAATCATCACTTGGAAGAGGTTAAAAGACCCTCAACTATTTGTACTGTCTGCAAAGATAATTAGAAACGTTCTCTCTCTCTCTCTCTCTCTCTCACACACACACACACACACACACACACACACACACACACACACACACACACTGCACACTGTAGAGTAGACTAACACAAAAAATTGCCAAATTTTGGTTGCGACTGTAGGTCGCATTTACTATGAAAACCTGCATATTCCGTCCGTCCATTAAGTCACCCACGCCTCCATATATCGTCACGCCTCGTGACATCACGTCTCCATATATGGTCATGCCTCGTGACATCACACCTCCATATATGGTCATGCCTCGTGACATCATGGAGGGCCCTAGATCTCCATATCTGCATATATAGAGCCAGCCAGCAACTCTACATCTGACCTCAAACCCTTAGATCTCCATATATGGAGCTGACCTGTTCTGACATTCCATGTGTTGATATGACATCATCAAACCCTGATGTACACACGCTCTATATATGGCCAGTACAGAATTCATTCCATATGTTGTTCTGACGGTATTGGTTCGACCTCCCGTTAGATCGACCATTATTAACCCTATCTCTAACTCTAACCTAAACATAACCGCAAGCACGGGAGCAACGCATCCCTCACCAACCTTAATCCGGTGGTTTTAACGCATCCCTCACCAACCTTAATCCGGTCGTTTTAAGGCATCCCTCACCAACCTTAATCCGGTGGTTTTAACGCATCCCTCACCAACCTTAATCCGGTCGTTTTAAGGCATCCCTCACCAACCTTAATCCGGTGGTTTTAACACATCCCTCACCAACCTTAATCCGGTCGTTTTAACGCATCCCTCACCGACCTCCCGTCCAACTAACGGGAGGTTGAACCTTAGGGCAGCCCCCGATCTGACCCCCCCATGCCAAAGCGCCAGACCTCGTCCAGTAGTCTGCCGTCACCCAGGTGATCTGACCCCCCCATGCCAAAGCGCCAGACCTCGTCCAGTAGTCTGCCGTCACCCAGGTGATCTGACCCCCCCATGCCAAAGTGCCAGACCTCGTCCAGTAGTCTGCCGTCACCCAGGTGATCTGACCCCCCCATGCCAAAGCGCCAGACCTCGTCCAGTAGTCTGCCGTCACCCAGGTGATCTGACCCCCCCATGCCAAAGTGCCAGACCTCGTCCAGTAGTCTGCCGTCACCCAGGTGATCTGACCCCCCCATGCCAAAGTGCCAGACCTCGTCCAGTAGTCTGCCGTCACCCAGGTGATCTGACCCCCCCATGCCAAAGTGCCAGACCTCGTCCAGTAGTCTGCCGTCACCCAGGTGATCTGACCCCCCCATGCCAAAGTGCCAGACCTCGTCCAGTAGTCTGCAGTCACCCAGGTGATCTGACCCCCCCATGCCAAAGTGCCAGACCTCGTCCAGTAGTCTGCCGTCACCCAGGTGATCTGACCCCCCCATGCCAAAGTGCCAGACCTCGTCCAGTAGTCTGCAGTCACCCAGGTGATCTGACCCCCCCATGCCAAAGCGCCAGACCTCGTCCAGTAGTCTGCCGTCACCCAGGTGATCTGACCCCCCCATGCCAAAGCGCCAGACCTCGTCCAGTAGTCTGCCGTCACCCAGGTGATCTGACCCCCCCATGCCAAAGTGCCAGACCTCGTCCAGTAGTCTGCCGTCACCCAGGTGATCTGACCCCCCCATGCCAAAGTGCCAGACCTCGTCCAGTAGTCTGCCGTCACCCAGGTGATCTGACCCCCCCATGCCAAAGTGCCAGACCTCGTCCAGTAGTCTGCCGTCACCCAGGTGATCTGACCCCCCCATGCCAAAGTGCCAGACCTCGTCCAGTAGTCTGCCGTCACCCAGGTGATCTGACCCCCCCATGCCAAAGTGCCAGACCTCGTCCAGTAGTCTGCCGTCACCCAGGTGATCTGACCCCCCCATGCCAAAGTGCCAGACCTCGTCCAGTAGTCTGCAGTCACCCAGGTGATCTGACCCCCCCATGCCAAAGTGCCAGACCTCGTCCAGTAGTCTGCAGTCACCCAGGTGATCTGACCCCCCCATGCCAAAGTGCCAGACCTCGTCCAGTAGTCTGCAGTCACCCAGGTGGATGCATGCCCTGCTAGCCCTCAGGGCGAGAAGCGTAAAGGCCCTCAGGGCGTCTTACTGGTTATAGTAGTTTGTTGATTACTTTTGCCTCCGTAATGGTCTCATTCTATATGATCATTTTTTATTCCTTTATTTCTTCTTAAAGATTAAAAGTCCTTAAAGTGTCACTTTGTGCAGAAAGCCTGTACATACACTCGCATACTGTATGTTGATTTGCCATGGCATGATAGGTTTGAGCACCACTGATATAGAAACATAGGTTTTTCAGAAAACTGTCCGGATTTAGAAGACATTTGTAGAATCTGGTCTCAGGTCTTAATGGATTCACTCTAATAATTGCAGTAATCATTGAAAACATAAAGTCCCCTGCCCCGCCCCCACCCTGATTCAGTCTGTTCCAGGGAACTGAATCTAGCCGTGATAACGGATCATCAGTCAGCCGCTACAAAACGCTACAGACTCTGAAATGAATCTATGTGTGGAGGAAAGAGCACAGAGGGTCGACTGACGCCCACACTCACACGTCTGCTAGTGAAAACCTCTTGGGTGTAAAATTAATGATGTATTTGTATATTTATTTGTCTTTTGCACAGCTTTTTAATAAACGGAAAACACATTTTCAGGTTGGGTTGCAAATATCATCAGTTCCAAATGTTCTGTTTATTAAAAGGAACCCTGGGTGATAAGACTTATATGGCTTTAAACATTATACTTGCCCTCTATAACTAACATTTTAAATGTAAAACACATGCGAAAAAAATAAAAAAACGTATTCACTTTAAAAAGTAGTTAATATTTTAATCCTAAGGCCATTTTACAGTATCTGGCACATGTATGACGTCACTCACCTCGTTGACTTGTCAACAAATAGCATAGCGATAGCGTGTCCGTCTGTTCAGCCTTTAGATTAGCGTTTGAGTGGTTTTGGCCGAGCGCAGACAGAGTTTAATTGCTGCTGCATGGTGGTGGACTAGGACAAGAAAGACTGAGCTTGGTGCTGCTGGTGGGTGGAGGACACTGGACAGCCAGTGAGAACCAGGAAGACACCGGC
The DNA here is from genome assembly GCF_964188405.1 of Protomyctophum parallelum. Classification (NCBI taxonomy): domain Eukaryota; kingdom Metazoa; phylum Chordata; class Actinopteri; order Myctophiformes; family Myctophidae; genus Protomyctophum; species Protomyctophum parallelum. Next base: position 35,652,874 of record NC_139709.1, on the reverse strand, counting down.
TGCCTGCGGGTTGACCAGTAGTAGGCTACCAGCCAGGAGCCTGAGGCTGCCTGCGGGTTGACCAGTAGTAGGCTACCAGCCAGGAGCCTGAGGCTGCCTGTGGGTTGACCAGTAGTAGGCTACCAGCCAGGAGCCTGAGAGGAGCGCATCTTTCGTCTGCAGTGCTTGCGGTTCTCACTCGCTGTCCTTCTCGTTTTACCACCATGTAGCAGCAATGTCTTTGTCTGCGCTCGGCCAAAAGCACTCAAACGCTAATGTAAATGGATGAACAGATAGACACGCTATCACTATGTTATTTGTTGGCGACAAGTCAACGAGACGAGTGACTTCATACACGCGCCAGACACTGTAAAATGCTGCCCCCCTTAGGGTTAAAATATAAACTGAATAAGAATGAATAAGATGTCGCATGTGTTTTACATTTAAAATTTTAGGTATAGAGGGCAAGCATAATGTTTAAAGCCATATAAGTCTTATCACCCAGGGTTCCTTTAAAACAGCTGGAAAGATTGGCAAACCCCCTGTTACTGAACAAACACTAGCGATGGTTACTATCAGATTATAGAGCTGTTTATGAATGAATGAGTGTGTGCATGCGTGTGCGTGCGACCGGCTCGAGCTCCGCCCTCGTCGCGTGCTCTCAGCAGCATGTGTGTATTGAACTGATTGTATTATATACGATAAACTCACCAACATTGAAGCTGTATGGAAAACATTGCATTATCCTCTATCTGCAAAGTTTTTGTTTAAAGGCGCAGTGAAACGGAAATGGTGAACAACATGAAAATGGTGTTTCCACATGAAACACCGGTCTGAAGTTTCTGAACCAATCAGAGCGTCGCATCCTTTCAGGCGATGGGACGGTAGCTAGGGACGGTAGCTATGCTAAGCGCAACAGCGTGGTGTTGTTTGTTTATAAATCATAATGGTCGGCCAGCACAACCAGTTTACTGTTATGTGGCTTATTTCTACCCTATAAAGTTTTCAGATACATATTCTAGCGTGATGATTCAGGGCGCTTTCACACCGGACATGTTTGGTTCGTTTTAAACGAACCATGGTCCGCTTACCCCTTTGGTTCGGTTGGTGTGAACGTGCATACGAACTCTGGTGCGGATCAAAGAAACGAACCATGGTCCGCTAAAAAAGGCCGAACTCGGTTCGCTTCCAAACGAACCACGGTGCGGTTCGTTACTGGTGTGAACGCATTCGGACTTTATAGAGGACCAAATACAGTACGATAGCCAAAATAGCCGTCGGGCGTCGGCAGTTGTGAGGCTGCATTAATAATTAGTTATAAAAGCATGTCTTTTTTACGGGGATCACTATTGAGCTGACAGTCTGATTTTAATAGTAGATGCATATATGTCGAGGCGCACTGCGCAGCGCAAATGTAATGGCAGCGTGGTTCACATGCGCAAAAATAACAGATGTACAAGTTGTAGCCTACAGATGTACACGGAATGGTATGTACGGTATGGTAAATTTGGAGCGCATCTCTCTCTCAGCGCATGCAAGCAATTATATCTACAGGCCTTTAATATAGCCTATATCAGACTATGCGCTCGCTCGCTCTCTCTCTCTCTCTCTCTCTCTCGTAATGACAGCACAGGAAGACGCATGCAGCCTCTGTGCGCACCTGTGCGTAATGTGACTATATCGTTAGATTGGAAGACAATACAGTCTTGGCTGACAACACCAATTGAAAGTAGAGTTCCCAAGGATTATGGTGATATTTAAATTATAAAAATCGCATAAGAAATGAGCGAGATATGCCTAAATAAAATGTTAGTGGTCTTGGCAATTTATTTTATTTGTGTGCGATCCGGGGCGACGGCACGGCACAATAGATTTTCATTCATTTTTCAGATCATTGTCATGTCATTGCAGTGCAAACCATTAAATATAGCCTATATTAACTTCATAGGCTATTGTACAATATGTGACATATTTCTTTCACCCGGTATTATTGATGTGAGTTGATCAAAATAGTATTGCCTAGGCTATAATGCTTGACTTGTATAGCCTAGGCTATACAGTAGGCTATATAATGCCAGCACAGTCATTATTCTCTTTCTTTAAGACTAAAGGCAACCCTTGACTTGATGGGCTTTCTCAAATAGACTACTAATAATAATGCGACGATACCAGAAGTCCATTAACGTAATCAAAGCGATGCAATGACAAAGACAGTGAGAACAACAAAAGAACAAGCTGACGGTGTGAATCAAACTATATATATATTTTTGTATTCTCTGTTTGGCGAGGCTATTGGTCCACTCCGACAGGCTGTTTTATTTTAAGCATGTGCCGCCGCCACGCAAGTTATGACAAAGCATGTGAGTCTTCATGTGTGTGTGTGTGTGTGTGTGTGTACATGAGGGGGAGAGACAGAGAAATATTTAATGTTAAATAGGCTATACACAGGTGGTCCCAAATGATTCATTGATTACATCACGATCACTATAGCAAAAGACGTAAAACTAGGTCAACTCAATTACTCAATTAGCTGCAGCGGAGCTGTTCTGACTTGAAGCTCAATACTAACTGACCACCTTCAAGTTTAAACCATAAGATGACATGGAAATGCCCGCCGATTTGATGCGCAGAAATATATATCTAATCGGGTTAAGGTACATGGAAGAAAAGTCCTTTTTATCGGGGATACCTTGTTGTAGGCTATACATCTCCGTGAATTGTCAGCAAGCACATTATTGTTCAAACACCTACTCCTCTGTTCATCTGTTGCTCTTATTTGGCTAATAAAATAATTAATATGAATGAATGCAATATAGCAAGTTGTTGCTGCCTGTCATGTTGCTGTTCTCTTCTCTCTGTGTGACTGAAGGTTGCCCCAAAATTTGTAGACAATGATTTCCCCTCATGTTCTTTTCCCCCTCACTATTTGGTTCGCTTAACATGTCCACGTGTCATTTGTTTACATATTTGGTACGCTTTACAAAGTCCAGTGTGAACGCCAAACGGACCAAAATCAAAATGCTAATATTTGGTCCTTGGTCCTTGATCCGGACCTTCTAAGCGAACTTTGGGTGTGAAAGCGCCCTAAGTTGAAACCGAGTAATACACTGTCTGGATGTTATCTGGAATGGAAATAAAAACAGAGTATTATGTAATCAATAGCAGCTGTGATGGATGGATGCGCAAATATGGGAAATTAAACGGGTGAGCTTCATTGTTATTGGCTTTTATCAATGTGTATCTCTACACGTCATCACGCAGCACGTTTTTGTTTTAATAAATAAATAATGCAATCGTTTTTATGGACCTTTGATATAAAAACACACAGAAATGAGAATTTTCACATTCTTTTGGCATCCATTGTTAGGTATGCCCATATAATGACCACGGATATGGTCTAAAAGTGTGAAAAACTTATTTTTCATTTCACTGCACCTTTAATAAAACGCCACCATACATCATGTTATGAGCTACTTTCTGTCAATACATTCCGTACTGGTGATTACTTTGTGTTAAGAAGAGTGTCAGTGTTTGAAGCGCTCGTTTTCAATATCCTGCTGCCTCCTCCATTATGTGCAACTTAGAAACAGGTGGTACGCAGGAGGACTGCTTATGGTTAACAATCATAAAAATGTTAATGTCCTTGCAAGTATAGTGATACAAAAGTGTGTGTGTGTGTGTGTGTGTGTGTGTGTGTGTGTGTGTGTGTGTGTGTGTATTGTTGAACGGGCGTAGAATGAATTGGCTCTGAGGAAGCTCAGCGATGCGAGACTAATCAGGTCCCTATTCCTATTCCAGGCACACAGGAGGCCGGCCGTGCAGCCAGGTCCTCCCTCTCACAGCTCCAACCGGCCAGCGAGGGTCAGCTGGACGCCATGCATTTTAATTGGCATGGGCCAGGCCAGGCAACCCGGACGCTGGTTAGAGAGAGACTGCACTGATGTGCATCGACCTGCAATATGACCGGATTCAAGAACCGTCTGTCCACAGACGCTGTCTGGATGATATTCAACAGAACGATTCAATATGGAATGTATATAGACATTATATAGACTACAGATTCAATAGATGCTAGTTTACCATAGTATAACTAAGTAGTAGGGGTGTAACAATATAGTAACTGCATCGAAAGATCAATTTTAACTTTGAGAATTTAAGTATATCGAAATGAAAACAGCAACATTGACTATGTATCTTATCGTATCGTTTTGCAATGCAAATAATCGGTATCGAATCGTTTTGCCATGCAAATAATCGCAATCGCAATAATTTTGCAATTTTTTGAAGAAAAAATAATTTAATTACTTAGTTTAAAATAATGTCAATGTATTTTAAATAGTTATCGATTTCAAATCATTGAATCGGATCGGATCGCCATAATGAACCAATATAGTCCATGTATCGTATCATCAACCATGTATCGTGATACGTATCGTATCGCTGTTAAAATGTATCGTTACACCCCTACTAAGTAGGCTATACATTTTTAAAGCAAGAAAGCAAGAACAAATAAAACAGACAAAAGGAAAGAAAACCCTCAATCCCTCCCACACACACTGCGCAGTGACATGGAAAACAAAAACAACAGTTGAAATGATGATGGCAGTGAGTCAACCACATCAATGCTATCCTGTCCATTAGGTGCTGCTTTTCAGCTAGCGGACGAGGGGCAGACAAACCTTATCAAATTGTCTCTCAGAGAGCATGTTATTTAGAGAGATGCTAGCTTAGTGTTTGTTTACCCAGTGGTATCCTATAGTTTTAAACGTTCATAATGGTCTTTAGATAATGTAGTCTTTAGTAGAATGGTCTGTAGATGCGGTATGTAGTCTTTAGTAGAATGGTCTTTAGCTATATAGTCTTTAGTAGAATGGTCTTTAGATATGTAGTCTTTAGTAGAATGGTCTTTAGATATGGTCTTTGGATATGTAGTCTTTAGTAGAATGGTCTTTAGTAGAATGGTCTTTAGATATGTAGTCTTTAGTAGAATGGTCTTTATATACGGTATGTAGTCTTTAGTAGAATGGTCTTTAGCAGATTTAGACAGATATGCTACAGTAGGTTCTTCACTGTTTACCCCTGGTATCCTAGTTTCTTATATATATATGTATATTGATATTTGCAACCCAACTCTATTTATGCTGACTATTTACCTTGTTGTTTATTGGCTAGAGTTCATGTTTACTCTGCTTATTTTGATCTTACACGTGTAAGTCGCGCTGGACAGCACTGTCGGCTAAATTAATACAATGTAAATTGCAACTATACGTTGCCTCTCATGAGGCAGAACTCGCTTCATAATCGTTTTTTAATTCATAGTCATGGAAAATCCACTAATCCTTTCACAACAAAAGACATGAATTAATAAATCCTAGGCTTGGCTGATTGTGAAACACAATCATGGGTGCTGCTGCAGCACTGTGGTCAGGATGGTAAATGGAGACACACACACACGCCCACCCACCCACCCACCCACCCACACCCCCCCCCCCCCCCCCCCCCCCCCCCACACACACACACACACACACACACACACACACACACACAGCTCCTTTGTCTGTCCACAATCAATGGCAACAGGAAGGAATGGGCCCAGCAGCGGCTAATGAGAACACAACACACCCAGAGGCACGCACACATGTGCACATAGACGCGCACACACATACACACGCATACATGAGACATCAAGAGGTCTCAAAGTTTGATATTCTAGAGTACAAGTAAATGTACTTATACAGCTATTACAACAAATACATCTTGACATTCTTTGAAAATGTTTAAATATATTTGACATTCTTAACACAAAAATCTTGTATGGGGTAATTGTCACAAAAATATTTTCAGCAGATGAGAGGTTCACAGCCAAATGCACATTCATTTAGGGGTCCATGAAATAATTTGAGAACCAGTGACTTCTTCCACAACTGGGCCCAATAAAGACGAGCCTGCCTCAGATGGCTACAGATGAGCAGGGGAACGCACACACGCACACAGCTTGCTGATCGGCCAGGTATAAATCTCTAAACCTAACCTCTACATGTCTAATCCTAATTCCTAACCCAACACTGCTACCTGCTTTTTACTAACACTAACATTACAAAGATGCCCAGAACATCGAGATGAACCTGTGTAGTTTATGGCTGCTCCAACAGTAGTGGCAACATTAAAAAAAAAAAAAAAGAGCATCATACTAAGCATTTAAAGTATGAGCAGGGCTGCACACAACCTTTTTGGTCTAGTACTCAGAGGAGCACCTGGAGGAGTGACTTGGTGCTCCTAAAATGCAGCTACCCGTCTCGCCGGATGGATAAAAGAGGGATGCATGAATAACTTATAGCAAAACGATATTTATTAGATAAGTGGGGACTGGGGAGTCAATGGAGAGTATTGCAACTCTAGATTCATCCCATTATTAAAAAAAATCGAGAGTTGCAAATTGCAGCTATAGGTCCATATTCCAGCCCTATATGCATATTCTAATACAAACTTCTTAATACTTCCTAAGGATAATATGAGCATCAAAGCAATATTTAGATTTTATTTTTATTTATTTTTAATAGCCGATCTACTAGCTCACAACGTGTTGCGGAGGCGACACGTTGTGAGCTTGCAGATCAGCTATTTGTTTAACATACGACACGTCGTACGGCGAAGCATACGTCAGGCGATGTACACAGTCAACACAGAGTCAGACACACATGGCTCCTCGGTGCAAAATAAACAATGTACACTACTTTACCATAATAAGGGACAGTATGTTGGGACACGCTGTTGTCATGTTGATAAGCTTCCTGTTGTGCCTCCCACTCCACTATGTCGGAACTAAAACCTGTACCCGTCGGTGGCCAGTGCCTAGGGTGTGAGATATGGCATCGCACACGAGCAACTTGCTCCAGCACCCGGAAAACAAACACAAGCACAGCGGCGAATGAGAAGAGTGCAAAGCATCCAAAGCATGCCCTTTTACAACTTTTACTTTTTAGTTCGCTCCACATCTGAAACGGAAAAGCCGAACCATTTGTGTCAGGTTTTCTCAGTAGTAAATTCCTATGCTCCTGTCAACCGCCCTCCTCCCAGCAGTGAGCAATGAGCAGCATGGAATCCTCCCTCGTTTGAGTACGAACGCGTTGTGATTAGCCACAATGGCCAGTGCACTTGTGCAAGACGTGCTGTGATTGGCCAGTAGTAGCTACTTTGAGTGGCAGTCAGTGGGAAATGCTCTCGCCACAGAATTTACTAGTATTCTGGCCATAATAATCATTCTGAGCGGCCCCAGCTGTTGGTATGCAGAAGCGCTTCCCGGCGCTTGATTGACAGCGCATAATGAATTTTGACGACGCATGCGCACTGGCGCACCGCTTATGTGCAGCCCTGAGTATGAGGTATAAAGTACAGCAGCCAAACAGAAAGATTGGGTATTGGGTAAGATTGACGTTATATATCTTTCAGGACCTTTCACCGCTTCGTCTCAACCATTACTCAATGGCTCTGGACTCAGCCACCGCGGTGGATATTTTGACATTTCGTTTTTTTTATGTTGCCACTAATGTTGGAGCAGCCATAAACTACACAGGTTCATCTCAATGTTCTGGGCATCTTTGTAATGTTAGTGTTAGTAAAAAGCAGGTAAATGAGTAACATTTGAGGCAGACTAACATCAGTCACTTTTCCATTCACTGTAGTAGAAAAGGGTTTAAACCGCCTATATGTCGTCTCCGCCTACAGGAAATATGTTGCCTGCGACCATGAGACCCGTTTCTGAATCGGTCTATAGGGGGGAAATTAAAACAGCAGTGTACACACACATCCCTGTGATAGAACATAGACCCGACTTCATCCCCGTAGGACAACAAACTAATTATCGCTGTCATATCAGCCTTGTATCTCCATATTTTAATCCTTCCGGGATGTTTTTTAACACGCTATTTCGTCGTCCTGAACTACAGGTACACATTGTGTGAGAAATAGGTTCAAACATTGAGTCATTTGCATCACATTAGGAACCGTTTTGATCACACTGTCAGAGCTGGTACAGTATGTGAACTTCACGTCTGCAATACAATACCAGTGGTTCTCCAACTTTTTATTTATTTCAAGGACCACCATATAACTCTCAGAGGTCTGTAATTTTTTTTTTTTTTAAGATATTTTTTTTGCGGCTTACGCCTTTTATTGATTTTTGAAGGGACAGACAGTAGGCTGACAGGAAACGGGAGAGAGATGGGGGGATGACATGCAGTAAAGGCCGTGTCGGGTCCGGGAGTCGAACCCGCGGCACACTGCGACTGTATTACCAGTCCGGTGCCCAGACCGTTACGCTACGGCCTGGAGGTCTGTAACTTTTAACCCGCATAGGAATCATAATATGTTTCGAAAGTCGGAAATGTCGAGGAACCGGAATTGTTTCAATCCTAAAGGATTATCTTTTGCACATACGACAGTGAACAATTCATAGGCTCCGAGTCAATTCCTCTGAGGAAAAGAAGCAAATGCATGCTGGTCTTTGTAGGTTATCTACTGTGCTTTTCCAATGCATCACTCTTGACACGATAGGGCTGTTCTTTATCCCTGGGTACAAACACAAGCACACTATTCACAACATTAGTTCAGTCTGTCTGTGTAAACGAGAAGCACATTTTGTGAAGAAGGCCCAAAGACAAAACTGGTGCCTCAAATTGGAATCCGACGATAATATGAGACTCAATTTGATCCATATATATATATACTGTATATATATATATATACTGTATATATAGAGAGAGAGCAGGAGTGGACCTGGTGAGACGTAGGAGGGGCCCGGACAGGAGACAACCCACAGAGCCTAGTCCCTCCATGTGCCAGAAATGTACCTCCAAGACCTGGCAGAGTAGTTCTGGAGTAGTTCCAACGGATTGTGTGCCCCTGGTTTTTCCCTAATGGGACTGATCGTGGGTAGCTACTGGGACGCAAAGTCGGGACTTGATCACTCCCGGCTTGGTCGCCTGAGTGAGGGGTAAGATTTTGCGAGACCCGAAACCCTGTTGACCTCAGGATACATCACTGAGGATACGTCCCAGGTGCATCCATGCGATGTTTTTTGTTATAGTTCTTCTATTTATAGTGACTCATAGGAATGGTTAGACTATGTGACAACCAGGTATAGTCTGGTGACCACTGGAGAGACGGGTGACAGCCGGGATGTAGACGGCAACCGGGTGAGCAGTATGGATTAGCGCCCCAGCCTGTGTCCTCCGTGAGGAGGAAGCCCAACAACCCTCGGTGAGGCCTTTAGGAGGGCCACGCAAGCAGCAAGCGGAACCGCAGTACCATGACCCTGCGGAACCAATGCCCACCACTCCTGAATGAACTGTCTGGTGCTGGGACTCTGGTGCAACGCACAGGTCCTCGCTCTGGTGAGAGCAGGAGTGAACCTGGTGAGATGTAGGAGGGGCCCGGACAGGAGACAACCCACAGAGCCTAGTCCCTCCATGTGCCAGAAGTGTACCTCTAAGCCCTGGCAGAGTAGTTCTGGAGTAGTTCCAACGGATTGTGTGCCCCTGGTTTTTCCCTAATGGGACTGATTGAGGGTAGCTACTGGGACGTAAGTCGGGACTTGATCACTCCCGGCTGGGTCGCCTGAGTGAGGTGTATGATGTTGCGAGACCCGAAACCCCGTTGACCTCAGGATACATCACTGAAGATACGTCCCAGGTGCATCCATGCGATGTTTTTTGTTATATATATATATATGAGAGTATATAAAATTTCCTGTCTGTAATTCTGAGTGTACAAATCTTATACATTTGGGTTCCATTTGCACGCTCTCAGAGTTCAATTTACAGAAAGGATTTGACACTGTAGATTAGAATCGCAGAGATTTAAAAAGAAATGGGGGTATGAGGCCTATCGATATCAAACTAGGGGGTCGTTGATATGAAAAGCATTGAGTCACTGCTGTATTTCAGGCGTGTCTAAATGCTTCCATATTGCAGTGGGAGCATTAATGCCACAACAGCATCTTTCTGTGCTGCCGTTCTGCCTTACATGCAAACTGCTACATGCAGAAAATCAACTGCATTCCACACAGTGTACAAAAAGAATAAGTCCATACGTGATGTGCCTGCAAGTAATGCTCATTGTCTCTCTCTCCGTCTCTCGCAGTCTCCGTCTCTTTCTCTCTGTCTCATGGTTTCTCTCTCTTTCCACACACACACACACACACACACACACACACACACACACACACACACACACACACACACACACACACACACACACACACACACACACACACACACACACACACACACACACACACACACACACACACACACACACACACACACACACACACACACACACACACACACACACACACACACACACACACACACACACACACACACTTTCTCTCTGCAAATCCCACAGCCCGGAGGGACGATAGCTTTGGCAGCGATTGGCAGGTTCGTCGTTAGGCCAACCGGCCAGGTTGGTTATTAAGGTACACCGACTGCATGCTAAATCTTGTTGTGCTAGCTATAAGTTAAACACATGGCTTTGTTTTAGGGGTGTAACAATAGTAAATGTAAAGTATCGTATTGTATCGTTTGACTTTGTATCTTACAAAGCAAAACACCCATTCAAGTATCAAATAAGGGTAAAGTGCTTAAACAGATTTTGATGCTTTGCTGGGGACACCCTGGAACCCCTTCAAGGACCGCTGGGGGTGGGGGGTCCACTTTGAGAACCACTGCTGTAAGAATGTAGGGTACCGTACTTTGGTGACATTAATCGCAGGAACAGCCATCATGTTGTGAGCTTGTCGATCCCCCCAAGGCAATAAACCTAGGTGGAAAGGCACTAATGGTTTTCCACATGGTAAAATAAAAGGTTTAATTGAATTCCAACAGCCTAATTGAATGTCTCCTTCTCTCTCATGTTTTTAATTGGTTGTATGTGACCTCTGCTCATTTGTATGGCCTATGCTGTGGCGTAGCAATACCACAATATACAAATTAAAAGGGGTTTTTTTTATACTCGATCAACAAGCTCACTAAGTTGTGCTTTCTGTAAGCAGACCGCTTCGAATCCCAGGTTGGACATGAAAGTTGGACTGCAGCCAAATTGCCAACGTTTTACATATTTTTTCAGTTGAGAAAATTATGCTTGGAGATCTGTTATTTTGGCGATTTTGTTATTTCATTATAATTTGTATGAACAAAATAAGGACAAATTAGGTGGTTAATCCATTTTGGGCGGGAACCCTTTTTGGTGTTTTAAGCATTATGTTATACTTTAGCTATTTAAAAATAGCAGATCTACAAGCTCATAGTGTGGCACCGAGTGCCGCGCTACGAGCTTGTAGGTCTGCTATTTTTGAAAAATCGTGACAATGTGGCGCAAATCCTGACAGAAAACTGTCAGGATTTAGAAGACATTATATACATTTTGACGTCAGGCCTAAATTGTAGGAAAATGCTAGGAAAAAACAAGCAAACAAACAAAACGGTTAATGCCATACAGTATATTCTGATAGTAATCATTGCTCCAGTATTGTTCAGAAACCAAGGGAGAGAAACCATTGATTGATCAGCTTTAATTTTAGTGTTCTGGTTCCAATTGTGTCAGTTCATTGATTTGTGTCATAATTTCCAATTTCCCTTGTTTGTCCTGTATGAGTTCTCTCTCATGAACATTTCCTGACCTATAAATGTATTTTCTGTTTAATAAAGAGCCGTTCAGTGACATTCAAACGGGCCGGCATACTTCAATACTAACTAACTAATAATTAAATACTTTAAAACTTAAAAACACCCCCCCAAAAAAAAGAAAAGAAAAAAGAACACAGACAGATTGTTGCAGGCATCAAGTCACAGCGGAAACAGAGTGTGTCTGAGTGAATGAATGTCTCATAGATCACACGCCACGGCTTCATTGATATTCCACACTTTTACTCTGTCGTCCACAGACTTACAATCAGCCGGCGGATACCAGTTCATTTATGTTCTCGCACTCTCTAAAAAGCAAGTAGAGACACACACACACACACACACACACACACACACACACACACACACACACACACACACACACACACACACACACACACACACACACACACACACACACACACACACACACACACACACACACACACACACACACACACACACACACACACACACACACACACACGTCTAATTAGGTTATTGTACTGCAGAATGAAAGGTGTTGCTCAGTATTGCTGTTGATTCCGTGGGACTCACCACGACGACACACATGCTATTTCAGGTGGGTTGCAAATGTAATCCAATCAGGAGGGAGAACCCCACAAAGACCATTTGTCAGCCTGTGTTCCACTTCCAATTTTGTCTACTCGTTAATTTGTTTCATGACGCCCAATACCACTTGTTTATCCGGTATCCTGTGTGAATTATCTCTCCTGACTGGATGAAATTGGGTGCCCCGCCCCCGACCTGAACATTTGTTTTCTGTTTCCTGAGCTGGAGAAACGGGAGACTCTTTTTATCCCACGATTTTGTAACCCAGTTTTTTTTTCACCCAGTGCCAATTATCTAATGTAATCCTGGGCGCTACACTTCCTCTGCCAACCTGGGCGGACTGACCTCATGCCTCCTTCTATGCATGAGGAGTCCAAGCTGCTTCTTTTCACCTGACAGGGGGGAATTTCCCCGGCCGGACGTAGCGCGTGGAAGGAACACGTTATTCCGACCAGTTCCTTTCCCCTCCATCAGGCACCCTGGCTGGCCAGGGGGAGGTAGTTTTAGAGACCAGGATTACTGCATGTTTTTGTGAGGGTATCTACCCTAGGGGACACGGGGAGAACATGCAAACTCCACACAGAAAGGCAACTTTCGCCAGCTCCACCTCGGGTATGGGCACTGATGACGCGGAGGAGGGAACACGCCGCCAGTGCCCACAGCGTCCCCAGCGGGAATCGAACCCAGGACCTTCTAGCTGTGAGGCCAGCACTACCAAATGTGCCACTGTGCCCCATGAAACGGGAGACTCTTGAACAAATATTCTATTTAACATTAATTTTAACCAAGAAATATCACTTTGCTGTTGTTCATCTTGGCCTCCTACAGAATTTCTAGAAGTATTTTATCATATTTGGGACTCTTCCTTGTCCTTAAAGGAAGGTTATAATTACAAACAATGATTGTCCTTGAACTCAATCCATGAAAAACTCGAACTCTTTCTAGGTCGTCCTCAGATGAGGTTCCTCATCCCGGTTCTCCATACATCTGGCCAGCTCGTTGGTGCTTTGCACTCCTATGTCTTTCTTGAGCACGTCCACATGTTAATGTGCTCGTGGTCGTGTACGGTGCACGTGTGTTGGTTCCCACAGCACTACTTTGCTGGCTGGGTCGCTCTTGGCGTCTTTGGCAGCTAATCTCATTCTCCTGTCTGCTATTTTCTGGCTCACCCATGGCATTCCATCATACATTTTCCCATTGGTAACATGTGTACTCTTGCTGATGTTAAGTACTGCACGCAGCATTCTGGTGTAGCACCCATCTAGAGACTTCTGCAGGGTTGGCTTCAGGGTCCAGCATTCACTGACATATGAGAACAGACTCTACCGTTACATAGAAGAAGCTGAGTTTGGTTTGACAGGGGAGGTTGCCTCTGATGTTTCGGGAGCTCGCGTAACCAATAGGACATTTTCTGTCACTACTGTATTTGATGGACAATAAAGCTTTTTGAATCTTGAATCCTGAAACAATAAGATGGACTTGGACACTGTATGCAAACAGCTGGAGGGCGTGGCTGACTAATGTGTCTCGGTACTGTATGTACTATGTACAGTAAATGTAGTCCTGGACGGCAGCCATGCAGCTGAGCTAATACCCTTATTGTTCAAACCGTACAGTTCTGAGGTCAGCCATGCGTACAGGACTGTGTAGGTCTCTCCCCAGAGACTGCTGCTAGAACTGTACTTACTGTACTGCAGGAAGCGCATGATTTATTTATCTTTCACAAACACTGTGCATTCCACTCAACTATACACTAATAGGCTATAAGGCTACTATGCATTAATGTACAGTACACTGCTACTACTATTATATAGGTTACTATTACTATACTATACTACCTATTACTGTTAGATAGGCCAGCGATTCTCAACATGTGGGCCAGGGCCCACTGCTGGGCCGTGAGGGCATTGTAAGTGGGCCCCCCCAAATTAAAATGAAAAATATGTTTTCATAGTGATGCCAATAAATAGGAACTTAAAAATGTACTATGTTAATTCCTTTGATCCGAGCTGGAACACAATCGATTGATTGATCATGACATGTTCTGAAAACGCACGCGGCCCACCCATGTGACCACTTAACAACTGTTATTATGGAAACCTTTGGATCACGTGTGGGGTGCGCTCTGTGTGTGCCAGTCTCGCGCAGCACTCGTACGTGAGACGTCAAAACGAATCGGAATAAAAACAAATGTAGCCTATATCGGCCGGGTCTGGTTCGCATCTTGGTGAACTCTTGTCTGTGATCAATAATTTACTGTGAAAACCATGAAGATGTAATGACAACCGATTTCAAAAAGAGACTTAACTGATGACTCCCTGACAACTTTAAAAGTCCTACCGTGTGTACGGGCCATTACTAAGGAGCGGGAGAGACAGGGAGACACTCAATGATCACTGTCGGAGTATAGAGATATGTAACAACACTTCACAAATCATCAGTTGATATAGAGTCAATGCCCTGAAGGGAATTGGTTGTATATTAACCCATTTTGGGAGGGAACGCCTTTTGGTGTTGCATTATGTAATGCTTTAGCTATTGAAAAATAGCAGATCTACAAGCTCATAGCGCACCACCAAGTGGCGCGCTACGAGCTTGTAGGTCTGCTATTTTTGAAGAATCGTGAAAAGTGACATGAAAGTGTTTGAGAACGACTGACGTAGAAAAACAGCTTTTTCAAGAAAACAGTCAGGATTTAGAAGACATTTGCAGAATCGTTCCCAGGTCAAAATGGGTTAAGGCATGCTGTACTTGAACTGTCCCCTCTATGTTTACATTGGCATGCCTGATACAGTACATGCTTGTCAATTATTCCTATCCTGCTATAAACTATATGCAATTATGCATAAAGGTCTATGTTCTATATCTGATGTACGCTATGTTTGCATTCAAATGCCTAGTAGTATGCAAATATATGCTGATATATGCTGATGTATGCGGCTAAATGATGGCTAACCTGCACCTGCACCTGAAGTCGATATTCTATATCTGGTACTATTCTGATGCTGCACCTCAATGCATGTAGTTTATCTGCTGCTATTTTAACCTAATGTGCAGTATATCTATTACTATATGCTGCTATTTTAACCTCATGTACAGTATATATGTTACTATATGCTGCTATTTTAACCTAATGTGCAGTATATCTATTACTATATGCTGCTATTTTAACCTCATGTACAGTATATATGTTACTATATGCTGCTATTTTAACTGCCTCATACCACTGCCATTTCTTCTAACCCTAAGTATCTACAGGTAGCTATGAGGGTTTACAACGAGACACAGGTTGGTCGCTCTGCCAGGTCTAGTGTCAAATAACTTGGAATAAAAGATGTCCAAGGACTGTGACCTCTAATGACACTTCAGGGTGTGGTTATTGTACTACTGTCGACACTGTCACCTGTCTTTGCATTGCACTGATTGTACAGATTGCACTGTTTGTCACGGACTCTATTGTTCTGGGCGGGATACGGTCAGGTCACTGTAACCCGGTGTTGTAGTTTTTCTTCAGGTTAGTTAATGTCTTACTTTTACTAACCCTAACCCTTTGTATTGCTCTCTATCTGACAGCAATTTCCTTAATCTGTAACTTTTACAGACGGACCGGATGTTATCCCGGATGTGGATGTAGTAGCTAAATGTAGCCAAAACACTCTAGAGCCAATCGACAACAACGAGTGGTATGATTAAACCTAACGGGACTAGCGACGGGACCGTGGTGGGCCGTCTAACACATTAAAGAATTTGGACGGGATGATTTAGATCAAGAGTTAACGTTTAAGGTTTTTGTTCTCGTCGGCTAAACAGGGGGGGAACATTTTCGATGACGTCCCACTGTTACGCAACATTGAGTATTGTGCAACAGGCGCTCCTAGGCTGTGGAGCGATGCGATCGGCTTTGATATCAATCTTCGTATTTTGGATAAAACTTCGTCCTGGGCGCTGGGTGTTACTAATTGAAAGGACGGTGAACTTCGTCCTGGGCG
The DNA here is from genome assembly GCF_964188405.1 of Protomyctophum parallelum. Taxonomy (NCBI): domain Eukaryota; kingdom Metazoa; phylum Chordata; class Actinopteri; order Myctophiformes; family Myctophidae; genus Protomyctophum; species Protomyctophum parallelum. Next base: position 35,636,646 of record NC_139709.1, on the reverse strand, counting down.
ATTGTGGTGTTAACTATTGTGCTTGACCTTGCAGATTCAATAAAGCTGTCTGTCTGTCTACACTCTAGTCTACAGTATAGACTATATATATATACTGTATATTTTACTTTACTCATGCAGAATGTTTGAATATCTGGTCGGTTTTCCTTGTTCGTCTTCCCTTTCCTGAAAACTGCAAATGATTGGAGCTTGTGCAGTAAATAATGCCAGCCACTTCTAACTTCTTTACACTTACAAACCTGTGATAGAACAAAAGAAATGAAGTTGAAGGTAAAAGTGCATTGTGATGAGACGGTAATAAATAACGTCTTCAAACTCTTCACCACTAATCTAGGGAAGCATCCACACACGCAGCAAGTACGCTGTGTGATTCACACACACCACACATTAACGCTCATATAAAAATCTCCCTCATTTCCTGTGCCGTGTTTTGCTCCCAGATCTTAATGACTTCCTCTGTGTGTACAGAGGGGAGGGTTTTGATGGCGAGCTGGCAGGTCTGCAAAACATTAAGAGCTATAATTAGAAGCATATCATAACTCTTAACTGTAACCAAGGCTGTCAGAGAGGCGTTGAGACTCATCTAGAGTGTGTTTGGGTTCGTGTCAAGTCTTTATTGTAAGGCTGGAACTATTGATTGAATTCTATCGATTATACACACAATACGCAATATTCAGAAGGAGGAAAACAACGTCTTCCCCGGTGCAGGATGAGAGCTCTCGTGAAACGAGGAGTAGAATCTTTATTTTATGTTCCAGAACCTGATCTAAGGCGGTGGGGTTAAGGTTTCCGTCTTTGAAGTGCTCTGCCCATTCATTCTGGTGCTTCACTTGAGGGCTTTGTGTGTGTGTGTGTGTGTGTGTGTGTGTGTGTGTGTGTGTGTGTGTGTGTGTGTGTGTGTGTGTGTGTGTGTGTGTGTGTGTGTGTGTGTGTGTGTGTGTGAAGGAAACACACGCTGTTGTCTGAACTTCACACGCACAAACACACACACAAGTTTGTATTACTATACTATACTAAAGACAAAAATAGCAGATCTACAAGCTCACAACACAAGGTGTCGTGCTGAGCCACTTATAGATCTGCTATTATTGGTGTGTAACATCCGTCACACAACTAAGTATTAATCTAATAATCTAATCGTCTTTCTGCTATACTTGTGTGGACATTTAGCCCTCTCAAGTATAATAGATAGTATAATAGTAAAATATGTGTGTGTATATATGTGTGTGTTCATATACTGTGTCTGTATGTGTGTATTACTATACTTGTGAAGATGAAGTGTCCCCACAAGTATAGTAGAATATGAGAAATAGATGTTGTGAGAACTTTCCTCACAACATCGGCTGTGGCTCAGGAGGTAGAGCAGGTCGGCGGTTCGAATCCCGGCTCCTCCTGTCCACATGTTGAAGTGTCCTTGGGCTAGACACTGAAACCTACATTGCCTCCAATGAGTTGGTCGGTGTGAGCTTGCCACCATTGGTGTGTGAATGCGGGAAGTGAGGACGCTGGCGTCGACTGTTCACCACTTCACCTCCCAATGTGTGAATGAATGAACCATTGTAAAGCGCTTTGAGCGCTATAAAATACAATTAATTTCCTGTTCTTCACGAGAAACATTGTTTTATGGTTGTTGTTTCTTTCTTTTCTTTTTAGAGAGAATGAATGTGTGACTGGAATAAAACAGTCACACATTCTCTCCAAAGATTAAATAAGTTCCTGAATCTTTCTTGGTCACTATAAATTGTGTCTAAGCCCATACCCATACATACTCGAATACTATACAATATACACACAAAACAATTAATCACAATAATTCAACATCATCGTCTCTGTCTATGAGCTAAAGGTCGTAGACATAGACAGAGGAACCAGAACGTCTCTTAAAGATTTGCAGAGGTAACATTGTCAAGGTAGAGAAGTGATATACACAAGGCAGGCAGAGTCAACCACATGGCAGACATTTCTTATCGGGACGGTTAATAAAGCAATCTTCTACGTTAGCAGCTAAATCGTGTGACACACGCGCAGTCTCTCTCCCCCCCAGCCCCCCCCCCCCCTCTCTCTCTCTCACACACACCTGACAGTCCACAGGGTGGAACAGGATCCTTGCAGCGTATTCTTGAGTAGTATCACTTTACCATGACTCATCCACCGGTCCCATAAAACAAACAGTTAGATGAGGTCAACGCCGTGCAAAGCAGCCATGCAATGTCAGCGCTGGAAGTAACTCACATTTCCTTTTTACTGTGTTAAGTGATTTTTTTTCTCTCTTTGTTTAAGGTTTAAACTCTATATTGTGATCATACTAAACATTGTTATAGTGTTTGTGATCGTACAAAAAATTGCTATAGTGTTTGTTCAATAACAGGGGTCTCCATGCCTCTCTAGCTCTTTAATTAAGAACATATAATAATATAAATGTATATTCACTGTGGGTCACCAAATTCATCCAATCAGTAGAGATTCATCAGCTTAATTTTTATGGTGTTTCAATTCCACTGTTCCACTGTTCCCTCTCCTGATTGTTTGTCATTGGCATCCCGATCTGAACATTTATTCTCTGTTTATTCTCTGGCTTTGCACCTTCTCTGGCTATAGAGCTACCTTGGGTAGCTACCTATAGAGTAAGACAGAGTTACGACAACTCTGTTCATTTCATGGGGCCAATCCAATGGCGGCTCTTCTACATAGACTTCTATTGGCGAATAGAGACAAAGGCCTGAACCGGAAGTTTACGGAATGCATTGGAGTATATAGGCTTTACAGTGACAAACGAGTTACATGAACCACGAACCATGTGACCGGGCTGTTTTCTGCACCCTCAATACCGTAACTCTGTCTTACTCTATGGCTCTGAGAGCTACTATAGTAATGACTATCACAATATTGAGATTTAACTTAAAATACCTCTAACAATACATGTAAGTGCAGTCTACTTGAGTAAATATACTTCCACTACTATGTATGCATTAGTCATTTTTATAGTGACACAATGTACTGTATCTTCCATCATTCATGTTATACTATGAGTCATATTCAGGAACACAACAGGTACACAGGCATAGGAAACAATGTAATGTATCCATCCAGGGCAACACCCAAAACAATGAGCATAGCCCAATTTCTCTGAGGGAATTAATAAAAAGTGATCTCATCTGATCCTGTCATATAAACTGATACTGTAGACGTCAACAGGTACAGATCTGGTGATGAAATAATTACTAGGAGTAACAGTAGCAATACCACAAAAAATACTTTGTTAAAGTAGCAAAAGTAAAAGTACTCCTCGTTAAGCAGTTTTCAGAATCATATACTGTTGGATTATACAGTATGTATGTATTGATCATTAACCACTTACGCCCAAAGCTTTTGGATCTGCTATTTACTGTGTACTGTATGTTGTTTGTTTTTTAAATGAAGTTGTGATTTTTATTATTTTATTGTAAAGCACTTTATTGTAATCAACTTGTTGTTATTTAAATGTGCTATAGAAATAAAGATGGTATGGTATGGTATGGTATTTAAAAACAGTAGAGGTTTCATAATTTGATTGATTATCAATAATTACATCTGCAAATTAACTACTAACTACTGTACATGTGTTCAAATAAATGTAGTTGAGTAAAGTAAGTAAAGTACATTATAAACTGGCAACAAATAGAGATACTCAAGCAAAGTAAAAGTACCTTGGAATTGTACTCAGGTGCAGTTACTTTACACCACTTGCGGTCAGATCAATTCTGAACAAGGCAGGGTGAGGGTGTAATTAACTCATTTTGGTGTTACACCCATATGTAGCCTGACTCCTTTCACCCTGAAGCACAATGACACTTTAGTACAGGTGTGGGTTACTATGATGTCACTCCAGATATTGGTGAGATATCTTTACTAGTTTGTTGATTAGAAATTGATGATCGAAAATGGTCTCCTCCTCTGTGACTCATTGCACAGTGAAAGAGCTCTCAAAGTCACTCTTTTAGAACATACCATGAACACATGCAAACAAACCAGATTATGCATTATATAACATTGCACAATTTATTTGGTACCCTAACTAAAAATGTTAACTTCCATTTCATTCTACTATTTGACTTAAGCAGATCCGGACTGGATCCGGACATCCAGATGTAGAAGTGTTACATAACAAATAAATAATAGTGAATGAATTAGGGATGTGTAAATGTGTCCAAAATGAAAATCGATTCGTATAATTCAATTTTCGTTTTTTTTTGGGGGGGAGGATTTTTTTACTTTTCTTTTTTTTTTTTTTAATGAACCCTACAAATAAAACAAATCTTCCCCCCTAAGTCAAAAAAGTTTGGGAACCCCTGATGTAGTTGATTAACAATAATTGTAACTCTTGAGAGCAGGGGGGCAGTCAGCCAGATATTTCGTGAAGCCTCATTTGAAATCGGTAGTTCATATAATGGCCTGTTGTGGCGCTGGACCGGACCCAAAAAGCCCCATAGCTCCATAGAGGCCCATGTATTTTGGCCCAACTTCACCTAGACTGTATTACCTTAATAAACATGGTCATGAATACTTTCTTCTTCCAGTCACTAGTTTAAAGTCTCATTTCTAATGTCATAATATTCTTTTTGGAAAATTATGGTCCCATTAATTAAAAAAATGACCATAAAGAAAAAAAACCATCGCGTATGTTCTGAGGGGCGTGGCTACCATTACAGTCTATGATCGGGATTCCCCTCCCACTCGAGTCAAAATAAAAACCAACGGAGAAGAAGGGGGGGAAGTCCCGCCTCGTTGTCTGGGCAGCCAATGACCAGCTGGTATACAAAACGGAGCCAGCCAATGGCCAGCTGGTACCAAAGATGGCGACTTACATCAGGAATTAGCATATTATTACAGGCTTCATTTTACGTTCATGTTAGACCCGGGGAACGCTTTGTCCATATTTTTTACAGTCTATGCTTGAGAGTCAATAAGGGTCCATTTGGTTACCAACTCCATCTTTTAAATGAGGACCACTGGTGGTCCCTGGACCACTGTTGATCCAATTGATCACCATAGCAACCCCAGCCTAGGCCTGATTAGGTAAATTCCCAACACCTGCTAAATCCTCCAAACCTGTATCTTGATTGGAATCAATCTCCACTCACACTCCTCTCAGTCATGCAGCTACACAGACACATCCCAGGCACACTTTGGTAGGCCTATAGCCCTGTCCTGTTTGGATGACAATATTGCCTTTCCAACTGATTTTCATTTTTTTTTTAACTGGAAAAAAAAATAATATTATCGATTATTAATTTTCATAATCGATTTCGGGTCCTATCAACGATAATCGATTAATCGATTAATCGGACCCATCCCTAGAATGAATAAAAAACAACTTGACTTTGAGAGCTGTTCCACTGTGCAATGTAAGTCAACGAGGAGACTATTTTCTATTTCTGATCAACAGAGTAACTATTGAAGATATCTCACCCATATTTTTGTGACCAATACCGATAACCGACTTTAGAGAGCTGACAATCACTGATAACCGATATAGTGAATGTTTTAGCTGGAATAAAAACAGGTATTTTTCTGTGTCTATTGTGCAAAGAACTTTACCGATTATGATTATGTAAAGGTACAGTGACAGTAGTACACAGTAGACAGCTGCTTTTTTATACCAATGACTTTAGTCAAGACGTATAGTTTAGTAGTTTGGAGTGACACAGACACACTACACTACTAACAGCACCATTACCATCCCAATTTGGCACAGACAAAATAGGCTGTATTTCAAATTAACTTCCAAACAAGAGACGGGGAGCCCTGTCTGAGTTGCATCGCTGTAATACCAAAACATATCGGTAGACATTTCACCGATATCATATGATATGCCAAATGAGGCCAAATTGGTGGCTGATATAGAGGCTGGGCACATTCTTTTAGGACCTCTAAATCTAACGTCAGTCAGATACTTTTGTTTACCATGTGAATTGTACTAGTGAAAGTAACCATTTTGTGGACCATGTGGTTGAACCTGACATTGCGCTTTGTACCTTAATCTTGTGTACAATGCGCTGATATTCTTTATGCATCTTAATGTCTACCTACTTTCTGCTATGTTGATGCACCTTAAACTGTATGTCTAACCTCCTGTGCATACTGTACCGGATTGATATGCTATGTGTAAATATATTTTTGTTGATTTGTTTCCCTTGCTCCTTTATGTCTATACAAAAACTAATTCCACCCACTGTCTGATACTGTACACTAGAAAGTAAAAATAAATCCTTAACCATTTGTAACTCAGAGAGTGTGCAAATGTAACCAAATGGATCTTGCAGGTCCATTTGGTTACATTTGTACACTCTCTGAGTTAAACGAACACAGAGGATTATGTACATAGTATGACTCATATACAGTATGCTGTAGTTTGTCGTGTATTGCCACAGACAGGGAGGCCCGACCGATGCAGAGCAATGTAATCACAGTCTGCATGTTCACACTCCACTGCAACGGAAGACAGAAAGAATGCCATTTCATTACACTATACCACACACACACGCACGCACGCACGCACTCATGATGTTCCCACATCCATAGTTGCTCCTATAGTATCTTAGCCTGTGATCCCGCAGACTTGTCTGAATGATTGACCATCGTTTGTGTCCCAACTAAGCCACATGTTGAAAACCCTGCACCCTGGTTACTGTAGTAGTGTATTATTTGAGGACGAACGATATAACTCATACTATATATACAGTATGAATTGAACGCCGAGAGTATACAAAAGGTAACATTGTTGTCTTGTGTCTTTGAGTGTCCTGATCGAGACAACGTAAACACAGCTGAAAAACTTTATACAAAACTATTAAAATGCATTTAGGATGGAACATATTCTGTTAAATGTCACATCAAAATTGTGTGCGTGCGGGTGTGTGTGAGAGTCAATATCACTTCAGAGATCTACAAGTTTACGTGTCACATCACCTGTGAGCTTGTAGATCTGCTATTTTTGCTACTTTTATGTGACGCTGTGGTAAAAATCTGAAAATGTCACTTGAGTAGTGAAGTGACATTTTCAGATCCGCAGGACGCAGCAAATCAGGCTGGAACCCAGGCTAGGTTTCTGCCCATCTATCTACAGTACATGGCATCTATCTACAGTACATGTCATCTTCTATCTACAGTACATGTCATATTCTATCTGCAGTACATGGCATCTTCTATCTACAGTACATGGCAGCATAAAGTGCAGTGGTTGGTATTGTCCTAACAACTCAGAGCATCCTTGCTCAAGGGCACATGGAGTCAACAGGATAGATGTTACATTACAAGGCTGTTCTGTCACCAGACAACAGCGAGCCGCTCAAAGGTTGTTTTCAACTCCTCCAGGCTACAAAGTCACTAGACTTCAACCCCAGCATCTGTCAGTGGTTCTCAAAGTGGTGTCTGGGGACCCCCAGGGGGTCACTTTAACCACCTTAAGTACTGTATATGCTATACTTGGGATATTCAGAAATAGCAGATATGAGCTTGTAGATCTGCTATTTTTGGAAAACCTTGAACATTTGTGCAAATATTTGCTTCTGGGAGTCCCTGGCAGGCTGGCAGAAAATCATTTTTGAGATGGGGGTCCTCGGCCCTGACGGTCCTTGGCAACTTCAAAACTTTGAGAACCAGTGAACGTATCTAAGTGACTCTCGTTTTTCCTCTGTCAAGGACAGAGGAAAAGTCTGATTGTTAATTCCTGCCCTGTGCCAGTCAAATTGTTGATTCAGTAGAGTGTTTTATTCCCTCTAGCCTATGTATGTCATATTAAAGCCCTTAAATATACCAATGTTTCCCCCTAAGATAAACTATGTCACAAGAAAAACTTGTAAAATAACTTTATACTTGACATTTAAATTAAACACTTAAACCTCAGGGGGGCTCTCTGAGCTTGAGCTTAGCTTATAGATCTGCTTTTTTTGGCAAAGAGATTTGATTGATAAATAATGTGCAGCGCAACTCAGGTCCATTAAAGTATAGACTAGACGGTTCAAGTGGTTAAACTATAGGGATTCTGATGAATTCCAAATATTATCCAAGTATTCTGCAGCACCCTTGGACTTGCGTCATGGCACCCTAGGGTGCCACGGCATCCACTTTGAGATACCCTGGGGACAATTCCCTTTTCAGTGAACGAGTAGGTAGTGTTTCACAGCTTTTTCATGTGACATGAGGCTCTGGCGGAGATCAGACCGTTGACCTTTCATTGACGTTGCAGTTTATCAAAACCTTGGAGGGAGGGACGGTGCGACCTCTGCAGCGCTCCCTCGCTGATCTCAGTGGGCGTTCCCCCTCTACGAGAATTAACGAGCTCCGGTGTCCTGTAATGTGAGTCCACATAAACGGAACCCTGACTGACCTCATGGTGAGGAAGCAATGTTTTTTGAGAGAAACATGCCTGAAAGCATGCCCAAAAGAAGCGACTATAGGCTGCATGCATGTCACGTGTCCATGCGCGGACGCACACACACGCACACGCACACGCACACACACACACACACATGTGACTTTAAATGTGCAAATCATGTATGGTGGGTCCCTGGTACAAAATGTTTTCAGATGAGGGGTCTGTGGAAAAATACATATTAATTTGGGGGTCGCTGATATGAAAAACAACAAAAACATTAGGATGGAAGCCCAAATAAGCAACTACACTTTGGAAACAAACCCCAAGAAACTGCGACCCGCAACTACCAACATTTCTGAGCGACTTTAAGGGAAAAACAAGCCTGAAGTTGAGTATAATAACTTAAGAAGACATGGCAACACTGGGCTGTGGCCTATTTTTTGCCGGGCTAGTAAATTATGGTGTGTGTGAGATGAAATGTGAGCACTAAAATCATATTCCATCATATTCAAGTGCTTTTGGAGAGATATGAGATATGCAGTCACTTTCAGTATTAGAAGCCTGCAGAGGGGAGCTGTGTGTGTCTGTGACTGTGCCCAGGAGATGGTCATTGATGGTCATTAATACATCAAGGAAGGCAATTATGTTTCTGCACTGTCAAATAGGTGTACATCTATCCTAAGATGTCATCAAAGAAAGCTTTTTTTACATGTTAACTCGAGATAGTTGTTGCACAGAAATTAAGTACGTTTACATGAAAAGTAATGTAAAATATCGTGAAAAATCCTATCGTGACGTGAACCTCATATCATGATAGGCCTACGTATCGTATCGTGAGTTGAGTGTATCGTTACATGCTTATAAAGTATACTATGTTAGTTTCCTTGATCTGAGGTGGATTGATCATTGAAATAAATATGCTCTGAAAATGCACATGGGCCCACACATCTGACCACTTTACACGGCAGTCTTTTGACATTTTTAAGCAAACCACTGATCTAATAGCAACAATTACTATCAGAATATAGAGCTGTACCTAACAAATAGCGCTTATTGTACAGCACCTTTACGAGGAGATCTGTGTTGATAAAAACAGCCGCTTATACGCTACCGTCTACGCTTGAGAAAACACCTTGGAATCACCTGTACTTTTGGTTCCTCAGGGCTTTAATTAAACTCACAGCACATTTTAAAAATCCAATCCTGGTCCGGTTGACAAACACTGTTTAACGCCCCATGAAAAAAAATCGAATTACTTGTCACCCTACAGCAGTGACGATAATTGGGTTTCTCCCCCAGATCCAGCTGTTCAGAGTGGATGGGTGACTAACTCAAGGCTCATTCATAGTCTGGATTTTCGGTGGTGAGGTGACCACCGCTCCGGTGGTGAGCAGACCGGGAGTGACAGCCCCGCCCCCCGCTATTCGAAGTTGAAGTCTTCCGGGTAGTACGCCTCGATGGTCGATATGATTGGTTGACTCCTATGAGAGAACCCCCTATGAGAGAATCGCGAGACATGGCTAAAGAAAGCATTTCCGGAGGTCCCCAGTCTAAAACGTTGAGAACCCTGCTCTATGTCACCTCACACGTTCACAAAGCTTGTGCATCTATTTCGCCCGCCTGCAGTACCAGCTTTGATCACTATGTTTGGCAAATTCAACGTTGCCCAGCCGTTCTGGGGGATTGGTTGTGACAGTTGTGTTGTTAACCCATACAAGTAAGGCCTGGAAGTCAAAATGTACTTATTGAGTAACAGTACAAAAGTATTGGCATGAAAATGTACTTAAAGTACCAAAAGTAAAGTACTCATTATAAAGAATGTCCCATTTTTTTTAAATTGGCCAAAATGTACATAGGGCTATGTTTTGTAACCTAATAATAATAATGAAAATCTACAAAATCACTAGTAACAAAAGCTTTCAAATAAATGTAGTGGAGTAAAAGTATAATATTTGGATCCGAGATGTAGTGGAGTAGAAGTAAAACTTAATTACTGGAAATTGTAAATACTCAATTCAAGTACAATTACCTAAAAATTGTACTTAAGTACAGTACTTAAGTAAATGTACTTAGTTACTTTCCACCACTGTCTTTAAGTAAAACAAAACCGAGTAATTCTTTCACCACTGCATACTGACACACTCACCACACAGCGTGTGCTTGCAAAACGTCTTAACTCACCCCCAGGTTCATGCCGAGCCATAAGGGCTCAGCTAATGTCAGCGCTCCCCATCAAATTTTAATGCAATCATATTACTTTTGGAGGACCTGATTGGAGCTACCCGCTGCGTCCTAGAATATCAGAATACGCTTGCATAACCCCCCGCCCCGGATTCAATCAGGCACCAACAACGGCACAGGATAATGAAAAAAAACACACACACACCCACACCCACACCCACACCCACACCCACACACACACACACACACACACACACACACACACACACACACACACACACACACACACACACACACACACACACACTATACTTGAGAGGACATCAACATTTTATAAATGCCATTTTTAATCCTAGCCCTGAAGTACAAAAGTAGCCTATATATACAAGCTCACAACGCGTGGTTTGTAGATCTGCTATTTTCAGCATGTGACACTAGCGCGCAACTAAGTATTCAGGCACAACTCCAAACTCTTAACTCTGCAAACCTAACCTCTACATGCCTAATCCTCACCCTAAACCAAACCTGAATCCTTTCCTAATTATAAGCCTAACGGAACAAATCTTTTATAACCATAAAAACAACACTTTATCAGATAGATTCCCTGGTAAAAGATAAAGTTTGTCTTAAGGAGGACCAGGGAAATTGTCCTCGCAAAGGCTATTTCTTCACATCAGGCCCTCACACGTATATATATAGTAACACAAGCACACACAACCGCACCAGCATCGGTGTTGGCGAGAGTTAGGTATAAATCCCATCTTGTCTCCTGGGGCCAGGTGTTAAACAGTATGATTGGCTCTCATCATCACCACACTCCAATACGGCTAAGTATTGGACCTGAACACTGTAGAAGGAAGAACACACCCGCACAAATACAAGCAACAACTTTTTCATAACTTTTTTAACTTGGCTGTAATCACATTCCCAAAATAGTAGATGGCAGGTTCAAAGTGGTTAAAAACCGGGACACGTCAGATGAGATGCATGACGTATCGGCACAAACAATTATAACTATTATAGAAAATAATCTTAATTATTGCGATTCGGCGATTATGTAATAATTGTATCAGGTCTAGATATTATAGTTTGATCCTAAAGCAAATACAGTGGGCAGGTGTGCATGTGAATACTGTAGGTACTTGGTAATTAGGGCGTTTTGTCTTGCCTGATTGGGGGTCTAAGGAGAGGGTCATTTGGTTTCATTTGTTATAACTGTGGGCCTGTAAAGATCTTTGATGCTGGAGCAGTAATTAAGGGCTATAAACTTGACTTGGCTTAAGTCGTTAAGTGTATTTTATTAAGTATTTTTGCATCAAAGGCAAAATAAATTACTGCAATGTTCTCACATGTGGTAAAAGCTGTGGTGCGTTCCAAGCCTGAGATTTGCAAAGGAAATGGCATACAGCGATTAAAGCACAACATGAATAATAATGAAATGTGAGGGAAGAAATCCTAAACTGCAATAGGCTCTATGTCAGCAGCCTATTGGAAAGACATTTGGCATCTGGCTGGATCCTTTACTGGTGTACACACTCGGAGTTACACACCAGTAAGGGGACATTTGGAAATTCCTCAAGGAACCATGATGATGAACCAATTTTAGACCCACTAGTGGTGTAACAGAGTGTTGCCAGTGGGCCAACAACCCTGGCTCTGTTTGACCAGAATGGAAGCCCACCAGCGGGCCGCGGACCACAGGTTGAGAACCACTGGAATAAACCACAGCATGTCGGGGAGAAGGGTGAAAAAAAAGCCAAACGTTTGACCCAGCTGAGCTCCAGCTCTGCTTTGATGCCGTCCACAAACCTCAAGCCTGCAGGCATGTGAGGAGAACCTCAGGACCTCAGAGGAGGACAACCGCTCTGTACTTTAGGGAGCAGATGTTCCCTCGTGTGAAGGTCTAGAGTGGAGTCCACCAAATTACAACCCAGTAGGGCTCTGAGGCCGGATCACAAGAAGCACACACACATGCATGCACACACAAACACACAAGAAACGCTCCCTCAACATTTGGATGTCAGAAATGTCACAGGCTCACAGCAATGAGTGACACAAATCACACAATGCACGCACGCACACACACGCACGTACGTACGTGCGTACGTACACACATGTGTACGTACTTACACATGCACACAGATGGATCACAAGAGGCTGGGCTGAGATACAGAAAAATAGGCGTACGCCTGCCTACACACATGCGCATGCGAGCACACATGCATGCACACGCAGCGCTCTGCAGCCTCACTAAGTTTCATGTTTCCATTTATTTTACAGAGATGTGTCAGTGAGAAGTGAGTGACACAACATCGGTGGCCTTGAACAACATTTTACATTATCTATTTTTCCATAGCGTGGAGCAAATGAATCCTCTGCTGCTGTCTGTCTGTCTGTCACGGTTAAGTCGGTTATTTGTTCAAAATATTGGTTTCGATATTTTTTTGTTAAATCCATTTACACATTAGTAATGATAATTTGTAAACATGAAGGCATCAGACCTGCAGCATCACTTGCAGACAGCCAAACCTGTGGAATACTTCCAAGCTAATCTCAAATCGCTGATCAAACAGACTTTGATAAGAGAATCGGCAAAATATTGGTATATCAAGTTTCATGAAAGGCGAACACAATTTTATACACTGTTGCTGTCGGGCAGAAACCTCTCCATTTTCGTAGATTAATGCTCTATTACAGGGTCACACTAAAGGCTCAAAAGTAGCAGATCTACAAGCTCTAAACATGGCACTAACAGACGCATTTAAAGCTTGTCTGTTGCTTTGTAAATTTTTCAATATCAATCCTGAAAAGTAACAGTTTTGGACATTTGAGGTTTCTACCTGACAGACGATTATGTAGTGTCTCTCTCTCTCTCGGATCCTTGGTCTGAAAAACATTGAAGACCCCGGTTCTAAAGATTAAAAAAACAGCCTTGCCTTTTAATGAATTGGTAAGAGTACCGTTTTGAGGGCATAAAAATCACATCCACCACCTGTTTTTCAATCAAGGTGATTATAATACACGGACAGGCAAGCTTTCTGAATTAAACCTCGCTGCTGAAAATGAGGGTATTTGCATTGCTCTGCGAACTGTAACACTTCCATTTGCTCATGGTGCACAGTGCATTATGCTGCACTGTGTTCGCAGGGCTGTAGCAAGGCCATGTGAAGACTAGGCTCTATGCTGCACTGTGTTCGCAGGGCTGTAGCAAGGCCATGTGAAGACTAGGCTCCAGTGCATTATGCTGCACTGTGTTCGCAGGGCTGTAGCAAGGCCATGTGAAGACTAGGCTCCAGTGCATTATGCTGCACTGTGTTCGCAGGGCTGTAGCGAGGCCATGTGAAGACTAGGCTCCAGTGCATTATTCTGCACTGTGTTTGCAGGGCTGTAACAAGGCCATGTGAAGACTAGGCTCCAGTGCATTATGCTGTACTGTGTTCGCAGGGCTGTAGCGAGGCCATGTGAAGACTAGGCTCCCGGAGCACAGATCTGAGATGGAGATAGATGCTCAATTTTTAATGCAAACACGGTGCAGCAACGTGGAAAAAAGGCAATTCTGAGTGATAACCACAAATTAAATATGGATAAGCAGGTTATTTCAACGCTACCGAGTGGCAGCAAGTAGATGCTCATTTAAAATGTGAGAAACGGCTGTTTTTCTTGTTTAAATGTTTAATCACTTCAGCCCCCATAGCAGCGTCCCTATTCTGGGGTGAACATTCGGCGACAATAGCCGATCTTACAAGCTGACGAAATGCAGCACGTCATGAGCTTGTATGTACTGGCTATTTTTGTATATATAGAGTTTTGGTATAGAGGGGAAAGAAGGAGCGGACGTATAGAGCCCTGAGAGACCCCGGTCAACCAAGTAAACATGGGGTTTAAATGTTTAATAGCCCTAGAACTCCCCTTTTCACACACCCCAGACATGATGTTTCTGTTATCCAAGTAGCAGTCCAGAAATGCACTGTATACGACAGGTAGACTTGTATTGGCAGTCTAAAAAGGGTGGAGGTCAACATTTTAATTATATTGTTTGTCAGCAATTTCTGACAATATAACAAAATTGGGCTCATTTCAAGGATGAATGCAAAGCACACAACGCTAAATGGCCATGTTTACAGGCACAGAGCTGACCTTCCTGTTTAATATGCATACGTATGTATTGCAGCAGTATTTTCAATCTTCACTTGGGGGGAAACATCAGTGTCATCTTGTATGACACAGATGTAAAAAATAGCAGATATACAAGCTCACGGCACTTCTTTGTGCTGCCGCTGCGAGCTTGTATATTTGGTTTGTGCACTTTCCTGTTCATCATAATGATACAGCATATTTAACTGAAGAAAAAAAAAGAGGTGGAAAAAAAGCAATATTGTTTTGTTTAAGCACTGACTGTACTGTATGTGTTCGAAGACAGATTTGTGGGCAATATTTGAATATCTGACATATTTTGTATCCTTGTTGTCCTTGTTCTGTTCTGTCTTTATATCTTTGCCTCATCTTACCTTTCATGAAAACTCCAAATAGATGGAAGCTTACAAGTACGGAAACAATTATTTCACCCACTTCACACCGGTAAACCTGTGATGTGACAATACAGCCAATTCTGACTCAAGAGATAGTGGAAGCTCTAACAACGTGACAGCACATGGAAGCTCAAAGGGACCGGAGACTGAGAGATAGGACTATAACTTAGGGCTGTATTTTGCGTGTCTTAAGTACTAAGGTTGGGCGATATGCCAATTTTTTTCAACCACCCATCGTCTGACAAATATTCGCCGATTAACGATGTATTCGTGTCATAAAAGTAAAGTGAGAACAGCTCACTGCAGGTCACAAAAAAGAAACAGACTGATCTACAAGCTCTCAAGGCGCCGCGTCCTGCCTGTTTTTGCAGATCCGTTCGCTAGGCGTTGAGAGCTTGTAGATCAGTCTGTTTCTGCAGCCTGCAGCGCAGCTGCGCAGCCAGGGTCACTTGCCTCCCCGCACCAACGGTCCGTCGGAGGCTCGGAGCGGAGCAGCGGAGCCCACAAGCTGCTGCGGCCGGGCTGCTGCTGATCTACAAGCTCTCAAGGCATCGCGTCCTGCCTGTTTTTGCAGTGCCGTTCGCTACGCGTTGAGAGCTTGTAGATCTGTCTATTTTTGCAGCGCTGGTGTCGGGGTTCACGTTGTCAATAAAAATAACTTAGATTACAGGCGGATATGAAGTTCAATCAGTGGGTTGCAGCACCAGTAGGGGCTACACGCTAAGCTAACGCTAAGCTAACTTATGATCCCCGAGCCTATACACTTACACTAGTAGACAGTTTTTTTATTTTCCCCCCCGACTTCACGGGTGAGGCATTGGGATTGTGATGAGACACGAGACAGCAGTGTGCATTCTGTTGTGACTGTATATTATTAAACTGCATGGGTCAGGACTCCGGAGCTTAAACATGTAGTCTACAGCCTCCCTCAGCTCCCAGCCTTTACTCTGGCTGGCGGCTGCCGTAAGTGCCGTGCCCCGGTGCCCGATGCTGCTGAGTGCGAAGACTGTGGGAGCATACATTATAACGGGAGCCGGGAGGAGGTGATTTCCACCCAGCCGCAGTTACTACTTTGCTGGGCCAAATTGATTCACATGTTGCTCACACTTTACAGGTTAATTGGGCTAAATCGTCCAGAGAAATCGCCTAATAAAAATATTCGGCGATTGGATTCGTATATTCGCGATTGACGATGTATTCGTATCGTCACCCAACCCTATTAAGTACCAGGTCTTATTCCCTAACTTGAGTAAACTAAAGACCTGGAGGCGTGATCAATGCTCTTTGGCCACTCAGAATAGCCAAATGGCATTGATCACGCCTCCAGGTCTTTAGTTTACTCAAGTTAGGGAATAAGACTACTCGACTACTAGAATACTTAAGACACGCAAAATACAGCCCAAAGGGTCAGACTAGACACCTGAGTCATTGTACCTTACATTCTGGCAACACGCAAACTAGGCCTGTTCCCACATAGTCAGTTAGTCGATTAATCTGTCAGTTTGGTTTTAGTTGACTAATACTTTCAGTTTTTTCATGCCGTTTCCAATTTCTGGTCAACTCGATATACTGTATACTTTGCCTGCCCTATACAGTAAACCACAGTGGAGAAATAAGGAAAACATAGCACAGGATCAATACGGTATCACGCTCTAGTACGCATGAGCAAATACAATCACTGTGTTGTTATGACCTCAACAAAATACACTGATATCAATGGAATGGCATCAAAACTTATAGTTATAACACAGCTGACTCTCATCTGTTGTAGAATGGCCCTAATAACCAGGGACAGGGTTTGAAAAATAGCCTTAGCTAGAAAGTAGAAACCAATATGTGGGACTCCTGTTATCCCTGAAAAATAAATGAATTAGATAGATAGATAGATAGATAGATAGATAGATAGATAGATAGATAGATAGATAGATAGATAGATAGATAGATAGATAGATAGATAGATAGATAGATAGATAGACAGATAAGACAGACAGACAGACACTCCTTCCTTGCATAGGAAGGAGTGTGTCTATCTCACACACACACACACACACACACACACACACACGAGGCATAGGGGCTCCATTCCAGTCCTTACCTGTGCAGTCCTTCTTGCCTTTACATTCTCCAGAGCTGTGCTGGTAGGAGGCGTGCAGGGTGGCCGGTAGCTCCAGCAGCAGCAGCAGCACACACACGGACCACATCGGCCAAGGGGAGCAGTAACCTGAGCACGGCCTGGCAGAGAGACGCATGGCGGTGGTGGTGCAGGCAACACAACAACAAAACAAGAAAACAAACAAACTAGCGCGGCTGCTGCATGCACGCACTTCTTCACCGCGTTTATTAATGTGGGCGGGGATTAGATTGGCCGCTTGAATGAACGCGGTCGAGGGTTCACTACATTCACGCCCGGGGGCGCACACGCAGGCTCGCAAAGCACGCACTGGCGAATTGTCCGTGAACGTGAACGGGCAAGATTATAAAAAAAGAAAGAAAATGTCAAATGTCAAGTAGAATTCCGAATGGCGACTACTTTAGTCCTACTGTGATGACGGTGGAGCGGCGGTGTGTGTGCCGCTGGACGTGTGAGGAATCTTCATCTTCTATTCTTCATCCTCGCGAGCGGGTCCTAATTGTGCTTATTGGGCTACTTAATGATCTCCTCGTCAGCACCGGGCTGACGTTATTGGTAATTAGCCCGGCGGCCCCCAACCGAACCGACCCCCCGCAGAGACCAATCAATCTGTTCAACTTGTGACTCCAACAACAACCTCTGCGCCGTGGCTCCGTCCGTGAACCGCTGGAACCAACCAACCCACTAGCCGGTAGGTAGAGTGTTTTATTCCCGCTTCGCCGAAGCAAATAACCTGGAGGGTTGAATAAACCCGGAGACTAGGAGGAGCCGGAGGAACCAGCAAAGGAATCCCGGGCACAGAGCAGCGGTAGAACCGAGCCGGACTGGAGGAACCAGGCAGTGACTCTCGGCAGCAGCGGTTCTCTCTCTCTCGCTCGCTGCAGTATCTGACGGGCGACAACAAAGAGATGTTGACTGGAGCCACAGGGATGGTCACGTGACTAAAAGGACGCACACACACACACACACACACACACACACACACAAAAGAGTCCAAGACACACGCGCGCGAGCACAAAAATGTCTTGTGAAATCCTTGGCCTGAAACTAAGTTTTCCATAATTCACGTTTTTATAGAGTTTCTTTTTCTGAGGTTCTGTGTGGAGAGCAGTGAGAGAGAGAGAGAGAGAGAGAGAGTAGGCGCACCCACTGCACACACAACGAGGACGAGACTGAGCTAGACTTACAATCACCCAAGGAGAGTTTGAAAATCAGCCAAATGTTTATATCCAAATTAATGCAAAAACATTGAAATACTGCTGTCAACTTTCAAAAGTATAAAGCGTCTCCTATGGATGTACAACTATCTGACAGAAAATGCACAATCTTTGTATAGTTTCACAAGATTGTATTACTGAAAGTGTTAATGTAACACAGCTCTGTTTATACACGTTTATTTTATTGTTTTTATCTTGATTGTTTGTTCCAATTTTGCTTTGGCAATGTATTGTAAACATATGTTTTCAATTAAAATAAAGAAATCGAAATGTGTGTGTGTGTGTGGTTGAATTGTAGCGGATTTGAAAGAGTCTAGGGATTCACATTTCTTAACGGCTGTTGGTAAGGAATTCCACATGGTAAATGGTGCATTTATAGCGCCTTTATCCATGACGCTTTACATAGATTGTGCATTACATTCACCCATCCATACACAGATGGCAGCGGAAACCATGCAAGGCACCAACCAGCACATGAGGAGCAATTTAGCGTTCAGCGTCTTGCTCAAGGACACTTCAACACTAACTCTGGGGGAGCCCAGGTTCGAACTAGCAAACTTGCGGTTACCATCCGGCCACCACCTGAGCCACCACCGCCCACTGAATTTAACCCTTGTTGGAGCTCTGGTGTTGTGATCATGGACTATGTCGACATGCATTAAGGAAGTATTTTGACAGGTACATTGGCATCTTAGAGGTGTAGCGAATCATTTAGACCAGGCCCATTGCAAGTTGCTATACTCTTAGCCTGGCCCAGCCAGCGTGATTTCTGGTCTAGAGGGGTGGGCGCGCATGGAGCAAGCGATGGAGAATATTGGTTCACCGATTGAGGTCCTGTGGTACCATGAGGTGCATGCATATTGCATAGTCGAATAAACCTTGAATGAGGGCTCCTGTTAGGGTCTTCAAAATATTTTTTGTATATTAATACAAAGACTTAGACAATCATTAATATTTATGAGTAAAGGACATTTACACAAACATGGGAATTAGCTTTTATGAAGGTAACTAGGTACCATCTTGGCCAGAGAAAGCAGTTTATTGCAACTTCAATCTGTCCAAATTCTGTTTGTGTTGACATTGGTGAATAAAACCCTACTCGTTTTGTAACTTACCATAAGCATTTCATATCATAACAATCTTCTTTTTTTAAGGTTTAGCCTTATATGGTAGATCAAATTGTGGCTGTTTTATGTATCCTTCATTTAGTCACATTATTAGACTTTCCTAGGTTTTGCATTCCTCCTCCTGCTTGCTTGCTTGCTGCTGCTGTACTGTATACCTGTGCGCTGCTGTATACAAGTGCTCACCCACCTCCACCCCAGCTACCACCTGTCGTTTTAGATCTACTGTTTAGGTACAGGGGATTCGGAGTCCCTATGGTCGGGACTGATGCGCTTGACCTGAGTACCTAAAGAGCAGATCCAATACATCGCCAAACCATAATAAATATATTGTATTGCTTATCTTATATTCAATAAATATATATATTACATCCTTCTTGAGTTGTCTGACTGAAATGTGTTTCTGTGCACAATCCCTAATGTTTCTTGAAACAAAAATACACGGCTGCATTTTGCAGTGTGAGCAACTGTGAGCAACGTTAAGCTGAGCAGCCCTGGCCTGCACTATACAATATTATTGTTGCTGTCGGGCAGAAACCTCTCATCTCCATATTCTAACTTTGTGTTTTTTTCATAGATTAACACCCTACTTGCGTTTTGAGCTTGTACATCTGCTACATTTACTCATTTTTTTATTTGAATCCAGAAGTATATAATACGTTTCCACCCGACAGAGACAATGTTACGTAACATCAAAGAACTGATCATATATATCAGTTTGGCTTGTTCACCTCAAATGTCAGTTGATGTGTTCACAAGTCTACTATACTGTGATTTAGATCATCATCAACCCTCCACAAAACACATCACATTAATCACTTATACTCTATTGTACACTACATTGTCCCAGTCCCAGACCAACTGTCCCCTGTACAGACCACCTTCACAACACATAATCACCACCTGTCCCCTGTACAGACCACCGCCAGAGGCCAGCCTCTTTGATGTGGGACCTGAAACAAGGGTGTGGCTGCCTAACATTAAGCTGGACATCTGTCCCAGTCCACTTTACAGACAACACAATACACATAATGTACACAAACATTTATTTAAATAAATTATGTTGGTTACTATGTATTACCTTACATTTTATAATTTCATCATATCATTGTTGAATTTCTGAATGTTATTTAACATTGAATATCAAACCCACAAAATGATGATTCATTCATAACGACAATTTGTCTGGTTTCCAGGCAAAAAGCAAAACAAACCTAATTCCACAATTCCTCTATCAAATCATTCATAAATACAAGAACAGAACAAAATATCAAAACAGAATGACATAAATATGCAATATCTTCTCAACAGACAAAATCTGATTGACTCAGTAATGGAGAAAGGTTTGTGAGCAATAATACAATGTAGAAATATTACAACCAAATGTTCAGCAGTACAAAAGTATTGGAATCAAAATTACAAGCAAAAATACAGAAATGTACTAAAGTGAAAAATACATTATTTGCCTCTGAGATGTAGTGGAGTAGAAGTAAAAGTATATAAAAAATGAAAACACTCAAGTAGAGTAAAAACAAAATTGACTTAAGTACTGTACTTGAATACATATTTAGTTACTTCTCAGTGGACTTACTTGATGATGTCATGACATCTCCATGGTGGCGTCGTCGGCGGTTCTTCCTGTGTGTGTGTGTGTGTGTGTGTGTGTGTGTGTGTGTGTGTGTGTGTGTGTGTGTGTGTGTGTGTGTGTGTGTGTGTGTGTGTGTGTGTGCGTGTGTGCGTCTAGACTATCACACACACACACACACACACACCACACACACACGTACGTGTGTGCACAACTGCACACACACATACTGTACACCTGTCTAACAGATACCAGAGGAATGTGCATGTTGACATTTCATTGCGGGGTGAAAACATTTTGCATTCTGTTTTACAGGCTACAGTAGTGAGGTGAGAGAGAAATATAGTGACAGCCAGTAGAGAGACAATTTTCACACAAAAAATCAATTATTTTGATTTTCTTTTCTTGCCAAATTGTATTTTATATTATTTAAAAATTTAAACATTTTTGAAAATCTTTTGAAATAATTGTATTGTGAAAGAAATGGGTCCCAAAACTGGGTGTTTGGGAACCACTGCCATAACACACAAATAAATTCAGAGTAAGAATTAGAGCGTGCGTCCCTCAGACGCATGCTTAAAGACATCAACGAGCGCATTGTCGCAGAGCTGTGACATACAGATCCAGTTCACAACCAGTGATCCACTTGGCTGCGTACCACCGCTCCTAGTGCTTTATGGTCTCTGACTGGGCAAATCCTGTACCAGCTGGTGAAGCTGATAAACTTATCATCATCATCAAATCATCACATCATCATCATCATTTTTCAACCGCAGTCGAGATCATGGATTCCACAATGCTACGCCAGACTTCCCGGTCCTTCATTGCCACGCCCAGTTCCTGCCTACTGAAGCACCGGTCCTTCATTGTTCCTGCCTACTGAAGCATGTGTCCCTAGCGATGCCATCAGGGAACGACAGCTTTCTACCTCTGGTCCGCCCTGAGGCAACACGGGGAAGGTTGCCGTATATTAGATTAGTCGATGGGTGGCTCTTCCAAGACAGATTTTGCGCTCTCATTTAGAAGGCCATCCAACCGATTCTCTTGTTTCTTTGAAAGTGTCCATGTCTCGGAGCCATAGAGTAGAATCGGCTCAACGGTCGTCGTAAATATATCAGTCCAGTCCAAATCATCACAACTGTCATTCCGGCCAATCACTTTTGGCGTCTTCACTTTTCTGCCCTCTGCACTTTTATCTTCAATATGTAATTTGCTCAGCCAATCAAATCATCACTACCAATGTTTGTGTTCACACAAACCCGGAAAGCTGGGCATAGGCGCCCCTCAAAGAACACTCAAATTGTCCCTCGATATAGAAGGATCTGATGATTTGAGACGTCTGAGTCCATACAGGCACTGCGTGAGAAGAGACAAACAGGATAGCTTTGAGAGAGACAGAAGGAGAGAGACAGGGGGGGGGGGATCAGGAGAAAAATGAGACACATGAAAGGGGACAGATGGGAAGACGTTGGGACGTTGGCAGCGTTCAATCCGAGGCCATTTGGGGCTCCAGAGGCCTTAATCCAAGCCACTGTGGCATCTACAGCACACACACAAGCTCCAGCACGGGTCACAACATGAGTCACATCACCCTGCTGTGACGAAGACCACCGCCTACCTGGCACTGCACCAACACACATGCTGACATGCCATCATCTCATACAGCCTGGAACACCACCATCCTGTGTGTGTGTGTGTGTGTGTGTGTGTGTGTGTGTGTGTGTGTGTGTGTGTGTCTCTGTGTGTGTGTGTGTGTGTGTCTGTGTGTGTGTGTGTGTCTGTGTGTGCATGCGTGCGTCCGTGTGTGCATGCATGCGACCCGTGCGCGTGCGTGTCTGAATTATAGAAAATATGGACCGTTTTCCTGGTCCTCACAAGAACAATGGTTGTTTTATGGTTGAAAATAGATTTTAGAGATAGGTTTACAACTAGAAAAAGGTTCAGGTTGGGGTCAGGATTAGGATCAGACATTCAGAGGTCAGGTGTAGGGTGTCATGCATTGATAAATAGCACATATCTGTCCCCTTCTCTCTCTTCATCTTTCCTGTCCGTCTTCACTGTAACTATCAATAAAGGCACAAAAGCCAAAAACATCTTTAAAAAAAAAGTTAATGTTCTGTGTGTGTGTGTGTGTATTTGATATTTAGTCGACTAAGGTGGTTGCACACTGGTGTGTTTTTTCCCCCCGCTGCGTTATGTCACCCGAAAGTAGTAGGTTATCACTAGCTGTCAGCCTGTCACCTACTACTACTACTACTACTACTACTACTAATACTAATACTAATAATACAACTTTATTTACCAGTATTTATTTTTATCCTTTAAAAATAAGATATAAATCAATGAAAAGGAAAAAGAAAAGGCTGCATGCTTCCCTGCCCTGTACCTGAATGAGTGAGAGACAATTAAACCATTATTGATTCCTCTTGATTCTTCATTTGGTGTTCCATCCTATTCCTATAGACCCAGAACCAGGGCAGGAATTTCATGGAGGCCATGAAGGTCATATTGGCCCCTCAGTTTGGGCTTATGCCCTTCCATACATTCTAAGCCCTGAGGCCACACTGGCATTGGTAGCCCACACTGTCACTACCACATTTTGTAATGTAATGACGTATGTATGACGTATCCTGTAACAGTAGTTCTCAAACCTTTCCGTGCCAAATGTAGGTTATTTGGCTGCGGATCCCCATCTCCAAAATAATTATGTTGTGCCAGCAGGGACCCCCAGAAGCAAAGATTTGTCTTAAAATATTCACTTTAGAAAATGTATATGTTCAAAGATTTGCACAATGTTCACAATCTTTCAAAAAAAGTCTACAAGCTCATAGTGCGGCACGAAGTGACGCACTATGAGCTAGTATAAGACATGGTTAAAGTGGTTAAAATGATTGTGACGTGATATTAACACATTTTGCTGGACTGCATTTTGAGAACCTACTGGCGGCCAAAGTTGACACATTGCTCAAATCAATTATTGGGCCATTGAGGTATCTATGTATATGTCTATATGGGTACAAAGCATTAGTCTGTGGGGACCACTGTCCTACAAAGACAAACCCCACCGGAGGTGCTGTGTGCATTCAAGGTCAGTCCTGACAGCAATTTCATACCATAAAATAAACGATACCCATAAATAATATACCAGTAGTGCAATAAACGTATAGTATAGTATCCAGGTCTGTATCAACAGCTCTATGTGTGTTGATAGATTGGAGGACAGGGAGATATTGGAGGCATTTGTTTCTCAGTTCCACTAATGATAATGTGGCACACAATAATAACGCAATAATATTGTCTCTGTCAGGTGGAAACTGGTGTCCAAAACTGTTACTTTTCAGAACTCAAATTCAAAAATAGCAGATCTACAAGCTCAGAACCCGTCCTTCCGACACTTTGCCCCGCGTTTCAAGCTTGTAGACGTGCTATTTTGTATGCTTTTGTGACGCTAGTATGATTAAGTATTTACAAAAAAACACTTAATTTGGAGATAAGGGTTTTCTGCTTGATAACAACAATATGGGGTGGAAACCAGTGTCCAAAACACTTTCTTGTCAGGAAATGGGGAAAAAAAATAACCTATCAATCGGCAAAGCAAAGCAAAGCAAAGCAAAGAAAAAGTTTGAAATGTTGTTTGAAATGTGACCAAACCTGCTTACCGATGATGCCACTGGTAGGCAGGTTTCTGACACAGCTAGTCGACAGAAATGGTGCCATCTTTGAGCACTATAGTGATGACCAATTAGTGTAGGTTGTAAATGGGAGAAGTGCTCCGGTTAATTGGGTAATGTGAATGCAAAATATGCACACATATGGAATGGAATACAACCACCCTGGACTACTAACTATTGTTTTTCTTGTGTGTATCTGTACTGTGAAGTAGAGTGAATCTCTGACATAGAGACTGCACATAATATAAACAAATATACCTTTGAACACATTTGAAATCTGAGGCTTTTTGTATACTATTTTAAATAGTTTTAGGGAAAATGTTGAGTTGTCCCTAAAGTGACTGCAAAATCTTGAGAGGTTGCTGCTTTTTATTTCAAGAAGGTTTAAACCCATGCAACAGTAACTATCACTCCCTCTGCTCTTGTCCAAAAATGAGTCAGTGTTCTGCATACTGCTGGATTAATTGAAACCAACTCAAACCAACGTCGAACTGGTAAACAACATAAAAATACACAGATGCTTAGAATAACATCACATAAACATGCAACATAACAACATTAACATACCTTACTGGCTGCTCTATAAGCAAAAAGGGAATGAGAAGATTGCTAGTGCCCCTGCCATGAGCACAGCGATGCACAAACGTGAACTTCTGTCTGCATCACGCTGTCAAACCTTGTTTACATGTCTCACTGACACCAGACTGTCTCACTGACACCAGACTGCCCTGTCTGCATCACGCTGGCAAACCTTGTTTACATGTCTCACTGACACCAGACTGTCTCACTGACACCAGACTGTCTCACTGACACCAGACTGCCCTAAAGGGTTCCGCATTAGCCAACAATGGCACTTCCAGCCCGACTTAGACATGCAATGAAAGGCATTATGCGAGCAATAATTAACTTAAATACAAAATAAATTGGAATAATTGCAGCAGTTACAATAATGTTGCAAAGTATAACACAGTACCCTCCAAAATAAAATGTACTTACTTTCCCCATTTCCTTTCCCCTTAAATAGTTTTTTATCATGTTGCACTTTTGCTTTGGCAATTGTAAGCATATGTTTCGATATGCCAATAAAGCTCAATTGAATTGAATTGAATTTAATTTAATTTAATCGAATCGAATTGAATTGAATTGAATCGAATCGAGCATCAGATGAATGACATGAATAATGAAACTAAGGGTATTTCAGTAATTGCCCCCGAGGGGCGTTACTGTGACATGTAGCCTCGGTACCAGGCTTTCATTTTCGTTGGCGCAAAAATTGAAAGCCTGGGGGAACGCATTGGCCACTCTGGTCTAAACGTGGGAGTCAACCCTTCCGGGTGGGCGTCGCTTCAAATGATGTGATGTAGCGCTGCACTAGGGGGGGGAGAGGAGGGGCCGGGGCTGACGGACAGATCGGTGAGATCCAATCAGTGCGTGCGCAAAGCTCAGCCACGACCCGCCCCTCTAGACCAGAAAAAACCCAGCAGTGTGCTACTCAAATGAGCCACAGGGGGAGCAGTTTGGAGTGAAGCAAACCTGTGCAATGAAAGTTTATTGTAGTAACAAACAAACAAACAAAATAAAAAAAAGTTAAATAAAAACAAAAACAATTGTGTGTGTGTGTTTGGTAAACCCAACTGAAAGCATAAGGTAAAGGAGTTTTAGGCTAAAGGCTAAAACTATAGATTTAGTCTTTAGTTTACAGTAGGCCTAATAGTCAATATGATTATTGAATATATCTTCAAATTTCTTAACTGTGTCAGTTTGAAATGCAAATCTATTTTTAATGGTATATTTTATATTTACATTAAGTTTTATATTAGACCATCCTTTTTGTGACCTTTTTGTGAATCTCAACAAAACCAAACCAACCTAAGTTGTGTATAAAAGTAAACAAAAATTGTAAACGCACTTTAAATACGAATTAAAGCAAACATATTGCAAACATAAAGTCAAAATGAAATAATAATAATAATATTGTATTATATTATTATGAAATAATAATAATGTAATGGAATATTCAACACTTTCATACCCTGGCTCAGATGAGGGCACGAGGGAGCAGTTGTGAGTGAACAACTACTTAGACCAGGGGTTCCCAAACCTTTTCATGTCAAGGACCCCCAAAATGTTTTTTATTTACCTCAAAACACTGAGCCAAACCGTCCCATGCAGGATTTTACTGTGCAGGAAAAAATATGACTACAAAAATAAAGACACTTTCAATGACAGAAAGTAAGAAATTAACACTTGACATTATTATGAACCCGTGACAGGCTACATTGTTTTAATAAATGTGCCATTATTTGGGGGTCAATGCTTGCAATATCCTGGTGGGCCCCAGTCCCCACAGTTTGGGAATCACTGGTCTAAATGAAAGGGGTATTTCACTTTAAAACACTTCTGGGGTAATAAACATGTGTGTTCATGGAGTTTGCATTTACAATGACTTCATAAAGGTGGCGTGTCTCATAACATTAATATCAAATGTGGAAATATCAAATCAAGCATCTTAAAAAAACGGTCTGAGGTGCATACAGAAAGAAGCCTTATAGTGTAAGTAGACGTTAAATGAACCCTGAAGTGTTTTAAAGTAAAACAGTCATAAGCAATAACCTGTCTTTTAAAGTCACTCACCGATGCCCCCTGCAGGCACAAGCATCAATCACATTTCATTCTTGCTTACTCAGCATGGATGCTAACATAATAATACAGCTATGTTGATGATTATCATTTTCTTCTTCTACTCCAATACATCTCAGATGCAAATATTGTACTTTTTAGTTCAACAATTAGGCTATTTGACAGCTTCATACAAAACAGACATTATTAACCATGTACTGTAAGCCCCATTTTATACTTCGGCTATTTGTGAGCTTGTAGATCATGGCAATTTTCTAAAGAAGTTTGACAGATTTGACTATAGCTATACTTTTACGTTGGTACTGAGAATATATTTCTGTTGTCTCTGGCAGTGGAACAATGCGAAATACTAAACAACATATCGCTGTACAGCGTACACACACAACCCTCAGAGGTATTGTAACCATGGCGACCGCCATCGATTGGGGTACGGGATGAGAGGGGTGTCCGCTCATAGCTATTTTCTATAGCTGCACACACGCACACACACACACACACACGCACGCGCACGCGTACGCGCACGCGCGCGCACACACACACACACACACACACACACACACACACACACACACACACACACACACACACACACACACACACACACCCTCACCCTCACACACACACACACACACACACACACACACACACACACACACACACACACACACACACACACACACACACACACACACACACACACACACACACACACACACACACAGGAGAGGAGAGGAGAGGATTTCATGCTGAATTCTAAAGGGCCGGTAAACGGACAGAGATGGAGAGAGATGTTGAAATCAGCTAATGCTAATTTCATTATGTTCCATGATGCTTCCGTGTAATTGACTTATACCGGGTTCGCCGTGGATTGACGGGGCCTCCGAGAGTCTGTCATCTTCAAATGACAACAGCAATGTTATTGGGAGTTAATAAGGGAGAAGCGTGTAACATGCAACATGCTAGCTATGCATTACATCAGGGGGGGGTGGGGGGGGGGGGGGTCCAGGGCAGTGCTGTAGTCTAGGTTTTTTCAGACGGTATACCACACTGGAGCCTGCCTGGAAAATACATGGGGGGTCCTTAATGTGGTGGGAGTGGTCAGGCTGTGATTCACAGGATGTGAGGGTGCTTGACCACAGTAGAGTCACGAAGATGCCAGGAGTCTCTTCCTGGTTTTTACTTTTTAGACAGCTGGTGGATGGAAATGAAGCTCCACTTACAGTACATGCGGCAACTTGCAGCGTCGGCAAAGCGTTTACGGTTTTCTGGCCGACGCTGCAAGTTGCCACGTGGGTGGAGCTTCATTTCCATCCACCAGCTGTCTAAAAACCAGGAAGAGACTCCTGCACAAGGCGTGACCATATATGGAGGCGTAATGTCACGAGGCGTAACCATATATGGAGGCGTGATGTCACGAGGCGTGATGTCACAGGCGTGACCATATATGGAGGTGTGACGTGACACATTAAATGCATCTCTGCCCGATGTTTGATTTACCATTAGAGATGCACCGATATGGTAATTCCTGGCCAATACAGAGGTTTCGAAGATGCATGCACTGTGAATCCCTAAAAGGGATGCGGCAGCATGACAAAGTCTTTGCCAATCAGGAGCTGATAATCTTTCTAATCAGGACCATCGTCCTCGTTAGCAGGAATATATGACCCAGTGTAATTAATATTGATGTGTTGTTTTGTCCACAATGCTGGTGGCAGAGAGGAGAGGAGAGGAGAGGAGAGGAGAGGAGAGGAGAGGAGAGGAGAGGAGAGGAGAGGAGAGGAGAGGAGAGGAGAGGAGAGGAGAGGAGAGGAGAGGAGAGGAGAGGAGAGGAGAGGAGAGGCCAACAATGTTCCAAAATGTCTATCTCTGGGACCGCAATCTATATATAGGCTACTATAAAATCATAATTCTAAGAGTGTACAAATGTAACCAAATGAACCATTTGTATCGGAATTACAGTACCGAAGGCTAACTCTTAGTATAGTAGTATAATAATTAAAATAGATCAGTGTATGTATATCTATAGCACACAGCATTAAATACACCATCCATCACCATCAACGTTTATGTTTTCTCATTTCTTTATTCCTGTAGGCCTGTATCTGTAAATGTATACCGGTACATATATTAACTGTACTTTGTTTCACACTTTCATCTTTGAACTGAAGAAAGGAACAGACAGACAGACAGACAGACAGACAGACAGACAGACAGACAGACAGACAGACAGACAGACAGACAGACAGACTGACAGACAGACAGACAGACAGACAGACAGACAGACAGACAGACAGACAGAGATGGGGGGGCGGGTGAACAGGACATATGTGTCATATCTATCTACATAGCGTGCTGGGGCACTAATTCACCAAGCCATCTGTACACACGCACGCACGCACGCACGCACACACGCACGCACGCACGCACGAACACACACACACACACACACACACACACACACACACACACACACACACACACACACAGAGACAGACAGACAGACAGACAGACAGACAGACAGACAGACAGACAGACAGACAGACAGACAGACAGACAGACAGACAGACACTACACACACAGCATTCGCAATAATCCACACTACAGCATTGCTGGAGGGCTGTGTGTGCGCGCGCGTGTGTGTGTGTGTGTGTGTGTGTGTGTGCCCTCGTTAATCACCTCATGTCTCTCATCAACCCCCTCTTACACTGCAGAAAAAGTCCAGCGTAACGAATCAATTGGACTCGTGAGCAACAAATAGGATAATAGTGTAGTGTACTTGGGTTCACTGCAGCGTACAGCCACATGGCTTTGGCTGCTTTGCTTCCATGTCTTAAGCACTTGAAGCTGCACTGTTTTTGTCTTGAACCCAGAGTCTTCCATAATAACCTGGAACTTTCTCCAACCTGTTAAGTTCTGTGATCGCTTCTTGTTTTGTTTTGTCTTGTTTTGTCTCCACTGTAACACTTGGGTGCTACATCACCATAAGCAGAACTGGAGCGGAGAGGTCCATTATGAATAAATCTAATAAAAAGAAAGAAGTGAAAATAGTCGATCTAGCTCTGATATTTAGACAAATAAAGCCAGACCAAAGAATTCCACAAGTCAGATATGACAACTATAACTTAAGGAAGGACGTCACATGACACATCTTAGTAACTTCATACTTTGGATCGACGACAAGCTCACAATGCGTGCGTCACAGTCAGGGCCGGATTAACCCCCACGAGGGACACATCATTTGTTTTGTCCCCCCATAGCGTGGGTGTTTTGTCCCCCCATAGCGTGGGTGTTTTGTCCCCCCATAGGGGGGTGCGAACGTCCCCGAACACAATATATAACACAATCAAATAGACATATAGGTAACATTTAAGCAGCAATTTGAGCCGGCCATAAGGACAAAATACAGTGAGACCATAAGCACATTAATATAATGTTACCCTGAACCAGGGATCGAACCCATGTCAATAAATCACCGTACATGAATCTGAATGCAAACTAATTTGTGTACACGGCACGCACACGCATATACGCGCACGCACACACACACACACACACACACACACACACACACACACACACACACACACACACACACACACACCCTGGTCACAGTCAACATCTTATGAGCTTGTAGATCTTCTATTTCCGCTATTTTATTTTGATTTTTGATTATGATGATGATAATACAAAGAATGATTGAGTAGTAGTGGATTATGTGATAATTGTGAAGGCATACCCCTCGAGGACCTAGGCAGTAAGGATCAGCGATGGAAAACCTTTTGCCGTTTTGGGGGCAACCAAACCCTCTGTTGTTCAACTCGGTCGCTGATGTTCAGTGTTAATTTTGTCGACTAAAACCTTTCTGACAAAAAAACCCTAAAAAGCTAAGCTATGATGACTAAATGGGCCCATATACGACGATTTCGTCAACAAATTAAAGAAATAGACGGAGAAGAGATTCAGTAGAACTAAAAGATGAGTCACAACTTGCCAACATACATTTAAGTCGACTAAACCAACTGTAGATTTAGTCGACTAGAATCATGATATTTAGTCAATTAGCGGCCTAAAACATCAGATGACTTAAAACTACATGGAATTGTATTCAAAAGACTGTCGTCAAAAGTAGCACATCTGGAGAAGACGTCTGTGTCTGTCGCTACTGCTATTAACACAGCTGCTGCTACTGATTGGACCCTGTCGTACAGTGTATTATTTACCCAGGGTCGCACACACGCATGCACATGCGCACACACGCACGCACTGAATACGCTCATCTTTTAAACCGAGTCCCAGAGTGAATAAATCTGAAGACGTAACCCTTGCGTCTCCTCCCTGTTTATTGAAAGGATGATGACATACCCATTCTGCCTCCTCCAATAACAATGATGTTGTATTCCAAATGTGGAATATGCAGCAGAAAAAGACTGATGAGAGACTGTTGACTATTTGGTTTTATATCCTTGCAATTATAAAGTTGGAGACTTATTATTCCAATGAAATGGATTCAGTTCTAAAAGGAGCTGGCTAAACAGATTGTATTATTTTGCGGGTGGGACGGGTGGAAAAGTAATATGTAATGTAATATAATGTAATATGTATTAATATTACTCTAATAGTATTCCAATTAATAAGTAGTATAATATTATTACTTTAACTAAAGAGTAACACATTACTCTCCTAAGTCATATTGCCCAACACTCATATTGCCCTGTGCTCAGGCTATTTGCAGATCCTCCCTCACCCCCTTCCATGTTCCATGCAAGGCCCTCTTCTTAAGGAGAGGAACGATTCATCCAATCTAACTATAAATGCGTCTCCGTCAATCTAACTATAATTACGTCTCTGTCTGCACGTGTGTGTGTGTGTGTGTGTGTGTGTGTGTGTGTGTGTGTGTGTGTGTGTGTGTGTGTGTGTGTGTGTGTGTGTGTGTGTGTGTGTGTGTGTGTGTGCGTGCGTGTGTGTGTGTGTGTGTGTGTGCGTGCGTGTGTGTGTGTGTGTGTGTGTACGGTTGTAAATGCACGTAACTCGAGAACCGTTTGCCCCACGACTTAAAATTTGACACATGTGTTCCACAACCCCGCAGTTGGTGGAATACACCGTTGTCCAGAAACACCACAAAAGACTCTGGTCAGGCTCTGTCAGTGGGCCTAATGAGGCCAACTCCTCTCACCTGTGCAATTTCCAGCCTTTGCCTCAGCCAATTGATTGCCATTGCAACCACACACCTGCCAATTGATTACTTAACCAGTCCACAGTCCACTTTTCACAGTTTGCACTCTTCAGACACAGGCAGACAGACAGATACAGAGATCTCCATGTGGGACAGACAGAGGGCACAAAAGGGACAGACAGATAGTTAAAACGGGTGCTATGACAATGGGTATTATTAGGTTCCCAAGTTGCATCGTTCCCAAGTACTGTAGGCCGGTGACCGACGGGCACGTACAGGTCTAGTGCTTGTAATTAGAGAAGCACAGTATCCTTTTCCTGTTTCCTGTCGTGTTACGTGCCCTGAGAAATTGAATGGGGCCTTACTCTGCCTCGCAAATCTCCAAGCCTTAGTTGGTAAAGAATGTTGTTCTTTGTGTTACCACATGTGGACGGAGAGTCTGTTATCACTTCTGTCTGGGCTTCAGTTGGTTGTACACTGCTTCGATAACGCTTTGTTTGCTTGCCAGCCCTCCTCCAGGAGGGAGGTTTGGGATGCTCTCAGATGTCAGTGTCTGCAACACATGGACCAAATCCGGAACCCGTTCATCCCCTTGCTTATTTAGGATCTCTGCTACTCTGCTTTCTAGGTATTTATCCAACTCTGCCTCACGTTTCACGGCCTCGGGAGAAACCTTTGGTGCCCCTGTGAATCGGATCAGCGCCACACTCAAATTGTCCCGACTTCCCTTGTACAAGCAGGTGTCAACAATTTCACTGCATACTCTTTCGATGTCGCCCGTCACCTCCAGCCTGGCCCTGACAAACTGGGCCGACTCCTCGTTGGCCATGACTTCCCAGATTCCGTCGCAAGCTAGCACGATGAACTCATCCTCCACCACAGATCTCTCTAGTGCATTCACCTCGGGCTCTGGGGAGACCAGCTGCTCCGTGGCCTCCTTCCCAGGTGCACACTTGTAGTGGAAGTCTCCCAGGGCACGGGACACGGCTAGAGACGCGTTGACTCTCTGGAACGTGACCGAGCCGCGTGCGTTTTGGATCCTCGTTTTCTCCAGCGGGTTGCTGGGCTTGTGATCTTGCGTGGAGAAGTGCACATTTCCACCTCGCGCGAGGACACCCCGCGAGTCTCCGCAGTTGATGAAGTAGATGTGGCTGGGAGAAATCATAACCCCTACTGCGGTGGAGCCACTGCGGTCCACAACGCTGTGCTTCTTCTCGGAAACGGTCCGCAGGTGTTCGTCGAAGTGCAGGAAGCCAGCGCGGATGCCGTTCTTCACACTATCCACGGAGGGTTCGTCCTCTCTCAGAGCGTTCTGGAAGTCTGGGTTGCTGGTGATGTGCTCCAGCAGGTGCTCACAGCAGTACTCGGCAACCATGGACCCGCCATGGCCATCGTAAACTGCAAAGAAGGACCAGCGGTTGAGGCCGTGAGGCAGGCCGATTACGGCCGTGTGCGTGTCCTCCATCTCTGACCTCCAGCCCTGCATGCTGCTCATACCGTATTGCAGGTTGTTACCGTCACCGTGACCCTTGTGCTTTAACGTCTTTGGCTTGTCCAAAAACAAAGAACGGAACTTGTTCGATGTGGGCATCTTGTCCAGGGACCTCGTCTGTGACAGTATATGTAAAAGACTAAAGGGAAATAGGGGGCCTTAAAGATAGTCTCGACATGAGATAAATGCAGATGTGTGGAGTTTGTATATAGAATGTGGGATCTCTCTTTATATAGAGCACCAAAGTCTGACATCACTGCCAGTAGATGGCGCTATCCGCCTGGATCACAGGCATGGCATTATTCTTTTTTCCTTTGTGGTCTTCAAAATTCATGATATTCATAATAACAGTATATTCAAATATTTTGATAAATACAACTAAATACAACTCTGATGGATCTCCAGTTCACCTCTCTGCCTGAGTTTTCTTCATCCGACCGTCTGATGCTTTGACAAGGTTTTTCACTACAGTACAGTCTGCAGTTTGTTTTAGAGAACTCCAGTCTTCTCTATAGTTTAGGTGGTTAAATTGTGTGAAAATACACGACACCTTCATAGGGGAATCTTAGATTGTGTCATATAAAGAACCGTGTTCCTGAAATAAACAAATCAGCCGGGCGATGTTATTCATATGGATATGAAGCATCAACTGATGACGAAGGGTAAGAAAACGTTTTTTCCCCCACTCCAAACACAGATGTTATCTAATGTAACTCAATATCATAAACAACAGTCACATACCTGTCAACATTTCCGGGGATGGTTTGTTTTTTCGTTTTTGGAACACAGTTCTTATAATTATGTCACAATCTATAAGATTTCTCTGTGGGATTTTGAAAATAAAATATAACCCAGGGGTATAGTGGGAGTGACGTCAGGACGTCGGTAATCTATATGGTCCTGCGGCAATGCGTTTGTCATCCCAATGCTCTCCCGACCCCACGACACACACACAATGTTCTCCTGTGCCTTTCCACTTTCCTGTCCTGTGCACTCTACAAAGCAGAGCATGCAGCTTGCAGAAACTTGCTCACCTTGAATGATGTTGCAGGCCAACCACATACTCTGTCTGTCACTCACTTTCCCAATGCAGGGCTTTGCAATGATGTTCAGGCCAGGGACCCGGGAGCTGCGAGAGACAAAACAGAACCAATATTATGTTGTATAAAATGATGAATCTCGGTTCTCAAACCTTTTCATGTCAGGGTCCCCTAAATTAATTGGTAGTTGGCCATATTTGGCCCCAGACCCCACTTTGCGAGCCCCATGCATTAGACCACGGACCACCATAACTTATACCAACCATGAAACATACCTTTGTTACGTCACCATCAACAGCCAATAAGGGACCACCATTCTTACCCCGACATACATACATACATTAACATACTGTACATACATATTACATACATACCCTGCCGATCACCAAACGTACCTTGTATGTCATCAAGAATGGTGGTCCCTGATTGGCCG
The DNA here is from genome assembly GCF_964188405.1 of Protomyctophum parallelum. Lineage (NCBI taxonomy): Eukaryota > Metazoa > Chordata > Actinopteri > Myctophiformes > Myctophidae > Protomyctophum > Protomyctophum parallelum. The sequence continues at coordinate 35,601,074 of NC_139709.1, read as the reverse complement.
ATGGACAACACCGACATACCCAGCCGATTACACTCTGCTTGCGCAAGTAATACATGGAGAACAATGAAAGTTAAGAAAGAGACATCCCCAGTGGAGTCACTTTAATAGAGCAGGTCATGATGAGTGTTCCTTGAGGTTCCAGCGTAGAGATGTTATGGCCTTTAAGCAGAGCTGATGACAGAGATGGAGCACTTTTACAGAGACAAGCTTTGTGAAAGCATTCCTTACAGTCCCAATACCCCAAAGGTTTGAATGAAGAATTGCTACCAAGGTGTTTCTTATAATCTGCTGACTGAGCATTTGAAAGAAGGGGTCATTGTCCTATTTAAGGTTGCATTATGCAAGTTATATATGTGCCATTCTCACATGGATTATTGCTTCGTATTGTAACTATACTTTCGTCATACTTTTTCTATACTAGATCTATATCAGTCTGATATGCAGCACTACTGATCTGGCAAAGCTTGGCCAATCAAATCTGGATGTTACGGTTTGTGACATTTATTGGCCAATCAAATAGATATGTTACGTTTGTAATGCCCACCACCTGTCCACCTGTCTACCATCTATCCGCAAGCAATTTAGATTGTATGGTATCTTGTAATACCACCATACTGTACGCACATTTAAGTATAGTGCAATTTGACTTATTGACATCATCACACAAAATGACATCACAAAGTCATTACCAGAAACTGAATTGTCCTTTAAAGTGAATGAATCGTCCATTTAATAAAACATAATTTAGCCCTGCCTGTCATGTTTCTATGTTAATCTATGGTAATTAGTTAACAACACTGTTTGTCAGACAAAGATCAGCAGAGGTATGGCACAAGTTCAACTGGCCCAGGAAAAGTTCTGCTGTTCTATCTGTCTGGACCTACTGAGTGATCCAGTGACTATTCCCTGTGGACACAACTACTGCAGTAGGTGTATTGATGGATACTGGGATCAGGATGATCAACGAGGCCGATACGGTTGTCCACAGTGCAGGGACACGTTTAACCCAAGACCTGCTCTGAAGAGAAACAACATGTTGGCTGATGTGGTGGACAGCCTGAGGAAGAAAGGACCCCAAGCTGTTCCTCCCGATGCTGGACCTGGAGAGGTGGCCTGCGATGTCTGCACCAGTAAAAAACGAAAACCTGTGAAGACTTGTCTTCACTGTCTGGTCTCTTACTGCGACACTCACCTCCAGCCTCACTATAAATGTCCTGCCTCTAAGATGACACACAAGCCAGCACACATACAGCTCACACAGCGGACTGAAATGGCGGAGACAACACTCTTATGCCCGTTGACTCTGCCATTTCGGTCTGGCGCGCGTGAGGTTTCTCACGGGGGGAACTCGGTCGTGCCTGCTGCTGAGGACATGACATCAAAGGACTATTACTTTGATTCCTACGCTCACTTTGGCATCCATGAGGAGATGCTGAAGGACGAGGTGCGCACCTTGACCTACCGCAACGCCATGTTCCACAACAAGCACCTGTTCAAGGACAAAGTGGTGCTGGACGTGGGCAGCGGCACAGGCATCCTCTGCATGTTTGCCGCCAAGGCCGGTGCCAAGAAGGTCATAGGAGTCGAGTGCAGCAGCATCTCCGACTACGCCGTGAGGATCGTCAAGGCCAACCAGCTGGACGATGTCGTGACGATCATCAAGGGCAAGGTGGAGGAGGTGGACCTGCCGGTGGAGAGTGTCGATGTCATCATCTCGGAGTGGATGGGCTACTGCCTCTTCTACGAGTCCATGCTCAACACCGTCATCTACGCCCGTGACAAGTGGCTGAAGCCGGGCGGCCTGATTTTCCCCGACAGGGCTACACTCTACATCACGGCCATCGAGGACAGACAGTACAAGGACTACAAATTCAACTGGTGGGAGAACGTGTACGGCTTCGACATGTCCTGCATCAAGGAGGTGGCCATCAAGGAGCCCCTGGTGGACATGGTGGACCCCAAACAGCTGGTCAGCAGCGCATGTCTCATCAAGGAGGTGGACATTTATGCTGTGACAATCGACGACCTGTCCTTCACCGCGCCATTTTGCTTGCAGGTGAAGAGGAGCGACTACATTCACGCCCTGGTCACGTACTTCAACATGGAGTTCACGCTCTGCCACAAGAGAACAGGCTTCTCCACCGGTCCCGAATCTCCCTACACCCACTGGAAGCAGACGGTCTTCTACCTAGATGACTACCTGCCGGTCAGGACTGGGGAGGAGATCTTTGGCACCTTCAATATGAAACCAAACGTCAATAACAACAGGGACTTGGACTTCACCATAGACATCGACTTCAAGGGCCGGCTTTGTGAGGTGTCCAAGACCTCCGAATACAGGATGCGCTAGTAGAACAGTGTTTCACAACCCTCTGAATTTCAAGCAACCCCTGTTTGATTTGCATTAGGCCATGGATCCCGTATTTCTTTTCATCTCTTGTATCACAATGCACAATCCACAGTGTATAAACACAACCAGCCTCTGTTTCACAGAAACTTCACAATAAAGGTTGCAGAAAAGCTGGGTCCATTTGGTATACTCTCAACTCCTCGCCTTACCCCTTATGCTCAAACTTATTTTTTTTACTCTAAAGATCTACTCTCAAGTCTCAACTCACAACTTGTCAAACAGCTATTTTAATTATTTTAGGTTGAGGAACAAGGATCCATTTGGAGCCCTGGTGCCGGTCCTTGAACATGACATTGAACCCTGTTTCCCAGTGGTGGACAATTGTGTGATTCAGACTTTATTCTTTCAATTTTTTAACAATGGGTTGCATTATAAGTTGCTATCTTTCCAGGAATAGAAAGTTTGCCGTTTCTATTAGCTTGGATTCTCCATCGATAGTGTCACTGGTAGGGTTTCTGAACTGTCCACAGACAAAAGTAGACAAAAATTGTACCATATTATGAGCATTAGTGAAGACCAATTATATGACGATTGGTTGACAATAAGTGACACTCCTCTGACCCCCATTGGCCTGTACGACGTTACTGTTGAGGGTGTTATGATTAAAAAAAACACAATTCAGTTTCACTTTTGGTTGCAAAGTTGGCACACACAGTATGCATGCACTAACACGCAGAAATTGAATCACAGATCACTGGTAGGCTACTCACGTGGGGACCCCTGGTGGCCAATGAGGGGGTTTCAGCTGGTCCTTAACTGATGAAACCAAATAGACCCTTACAGGTCTGGAACTAAGAGACAGAGTTTAACTAGAACTGCGCTCTTGCTTGTTGCGCACAAGTAAATGGCCTACTAGTGTGCAAGCAGAGCGTGCAAGTACTGTCGACCGCTACAAACTGTCAATTAATATGGATGAGTGAAGGCTTTCGATGGTGACGTATATGTATATGTCGATCAGTGTCTTGTGGATTAAAGGAAATGCCTCTATGTATATTATGTAATTTGTAAGTTGATTAGCGGTATACTGTGGTTACTTTGAGTATGCCCCGTTTGATACGTATGTATCGTAGCAGCATATGACGTCAGGGTATAACTGGTATAACTAGCTCTCAGTGATGATGTAATAAAGATGTGGATTAAAGGACCCAATGCCAGGGTCGATGGTGATGTAATGACGATATGTTTTAGTGTCGGGAGGATTAAAGGTAATGCCCCCCCTATATGTATACATGTATGTAATCTGACACCACTGCCATATCAAGCAAGAGTAGTCATTACGTCATACACTGGCACAGCGCATACGCATCAAACGGCGACATATGCATCGAAGCAATGGATGAAAACTATTACTTGCGCGCTCTGCTTGCGCAAGTAATAAGTCCCAGATAACGGTATAAAATAAAAACAAAGTAAACTAGAACTGCACTGAGCTGAAGGTGCAGAGGTAACGTCAATGACGTATCACGGCCAGAAAGCACAGACATGAACATACTCAGCATACGTCATGGTCTATGACTTGGCCAACTGAACTGGTGCACAAGATTGTACGCTTTGTGGGCATGGACTTCTGTAATAATAGATAGAAGAAAAGGGATGATGATTGACAGATTCAGATATCTCCATTAATGACGTCATCACGCAATGATATCACAATGTGATATCATCATCACAATCAAATTGCCCTTTAAAGTGAATCGTCAAATTAACAAAATGTCATTTAGCATGTCATGAACATTTATATTTTGATGAAAGTTGTTCAGTAACACTTTGCCATACAGTCTGCTGCAAAATGGCGCAGCAAACAGTTCAACTGGACCAGGAACATTTCAACTGTTCTATCTGCCTGGATCTCCTGAAGGATCCAGTGACTGTTCCTTGTGGTCACAACTACTGCCGTGGGTGTATTGAGAAATGCTGGGATGAGGAGGATCGAACAGAGATATTTAGCTGTCCACAATGCAGCCAGACATTCAGCCCAAGACCTGATCTGAAGAAAAATAATGTATTGGATGAGGTGGTGGAGAGCCTGAAGAAGACAGGGCTCCAAGTTGGAGATGTACCCTGTGATTTCTGCACTGGGAAAAAAGGTAAAGCTGTGAAGACTTGTCTTCAGTGTCTGGTCTCTTACTGTGACACTCACCTCCAGCCTCACTATCAATCAACCGCGTTTAAGAACCACAAGCTGGTCACAGCATCCGCAGAGCTTCAGGAGAATCTCTGCATACAGCAGACAATACAGGAGAGAGAGCAAGACATGAAGGTGCTTCACCAGGAGGTGGAGTCCATCAATCAGTGTGCCGATAGAGCAGTGAATGACAGTGACACCATCTTTATTGAGCTCAACTCCTCCATTGAGAGAAGACGATCTGGGGTGAGGGATCTGATCAGAGACCAGCAGAAACGTGAAGTGAATCGAGCTGAAGAACAGAGGAAGCAAGTGGAGCAGGAGGTTACTGAACTGAAGAAGAGACTTGCTGAGCTGGAGAAGCTCTCATACACAGAGGATCACGTCCATTTTCTACACAGTTACAACACCCTCTCAAGGATCAGTGATTCAACACACAACGTCAAGGGTTATGTCCGTCCCCCGAAATACTTTGAAAATGTGACTGTTTCTGTGTCAAAGATGAGGGACAAACTAGAGGTCATTCTTAAAGAGGAAGGCTCAAACATCTCTGAGACAGTGAACAGAGTGGATGTTTTGCTGTCATCAACACCAGAACCCAAGACCAGAGCTGAGTTCTTAACATATTCATGTCAAATCACATTGGATCCAAACACAGTACATCAACACCTGGCTCTGTCTAAAGAGAACAGAAATATATCATGGATGAACAAACAAGAATCATATCCTCATCACCCAGAGAGATTCATTACATTTCATCAGGTTCTGAGTAGAGGGGGTCTGACTGGACGCTGTTACTGGGAGGTAGAGTGGAGAGGTTTTAGTGTTGATATAGCAGTCTCATATAGAGAAATAAGCAGGACAGGAAACGACAGTAGATTTGGACACAATGATACATCTTGGTCTTTACGATGTTGTAAAGGATATTATGTTTTCAATCACAGAAACATTAATACTATAATCCCAGGTTGTGTGTCCTCCAGAATAGGTGTGTACCTGGATCAGAGTGCAGGTACTCTGTCCTTCTACAGCGTCGTTGACCTCATGACTCTCCTTCACAGCGTCCAGACCACATTCCCCCAGACCGTCTATGCTGGATTTTGGTTAGGTTATGATAGCACTGTTGAGTTGCGTGTCTTCAAGTAGATCCAACTTTGGGACTTTTGTCCGTCTCTACTCCACAATAATTTCTTTATAATTAGTGTTTTTTCTTTTTTTCCCTCAAGGAGAACAAGGAGAAAGAATTGTTACATCCTCAGCTTCTAAACGGCTATGTTGATTTAAATAATAATAGTACTAATAATGCTACAATGTCAGAGGAACTCTTAGGTTCCTTCCTGTACACAACAATAACAAAAGAGACCTTGAACCTTCTAGTGTTCAAGTACACTTTCTCATTATTTTAATGCAAAATATAAAGCAGCTCACTTAATGATTCCTGCTCATAGCATAGGTCACGGTACCGTTCGTGCAGCTTGCGTGTGGCAGTGATCATACTCTCCACCTCCGCACCCTCGTCCTTGTGGCAGTTAATTATTCATTCTTCTGCATCCTAACATATACCCTACATATACATATACCTTCATAATAACTCTGTGACAGTTCATGCCACCAAACTGAATGCAATATATTAAAACAAAGCTTTATCTTGATGAAAGAAAGTGTCTGAAATGCATGTTTGATCAAGACTGATGCCACCTTGATTACATCTGGGCATAGTTACAATAGGCATTTAGCAGACGCTCTTAATCCAGAGCTATTTACAGTAAGCAAGAACAAAAACATGGTAATACATCAAATACATAAAAATAGTCATCATGAATCATACGCAAGTTAATAACATAACAGTGTAATATTATCTACTGTATATAATGAAACTATTTTCTCCAGTTGTGTCCAATGTGTTTTCTGTCTATCTGTTTTTTATTTTTACATTTTACATTATGCTGCTGTAACGTATCAATTTCGCTGCGGGGATAATAAAGTACATCTCATTTCATCTCATTATGTGTATATAGAGTTATTATGTGTATAGAGTGCTATATATGTCTACATGAACAATGCTATCAAGTTACATAAGTTGAACCTATACTTATGCCTGTAAGGTCGTCGAGGCTAGGGCAAGTGCTATACGGAAAGTTAAGCAAGAGACAAACAAAGACACAAAGATTTGTGGAACTTATAGAAACGTGTAGAACAACAGCGCACGTTCGTGCGCACACACATGTACACACACACGCATATTGTACGCACATGTACAGTAAAACTAAGCAGATGCAAATATTTGCATAATTTATGGAAGGATATGACTTAATGACATCATCAAGCAATGTCGTCACAACCAAATTGTCCTTTAAAGTGAATCGTCCAAAAAACTAAAGTACGCAATATGCCAGGCAAAGTCAGTTGTATAATTGCACAGCAAGGGGTTCAACTGGACCAGGAACATTTCTGTTGTTCTATCTGTCTGGATCTACTCAAGGAGCCAGTGAGTGTTCCCTGTGGACACAACTACTGCAGTAAGTGTATTGAGGGATACTGGAATCAGGATGATCAAAGAGGGAGATTCAGCTGTCCACAGTGCAGACAGACGTTCAACCCAAGACCTGTCCTGACCAAAAACAACATGTTGGTCGAGGTGGTGGAGAGCCTGAAGAAGACAGAGCTACAACTCGTTCCAACTGATCAGTGCTATGCTGGACCTGGAGATGTGGCCTGTGATTTCTGCACTGGGAGAAAACAGAAATCCGTGAAGACTTGTCTTCAGTGTCTGGTCTCTTACTGTGACACTCACATCCAGCCCCACTATCAATCTCCTGCCTTCAAGAATCACAAGCTGGTTAAAGCCTCCAACGAGCTTCAGGAGAACATTTCCATCCAGCAGAGAATCCATGAGAGAGAGAAAGACGTGAGGGTTCTTCACCAGGAGGTCGGGTCTATCAATAACTGTGCTGATAAAGCAGTGGAGGTCAGTGACACCATCTTTACAGAGCTCATCACTTCCATTGAGAGAAAACGATCTGAGTTGAGAGAGCTGATCAGAGACCAGCAGAAACGTAAAGTGAGTCGTGCTGAAGAACTGAGGAAGTGTGTGGAGCAGGAGCTTACTGACCTGAGGAGGAGGCAGGAGAAGCTCTCAAACATAGAGGATCACATCCATTTTCTACAAAGTTCCACCTCACTCTCAAGGATCACTGAATCTACGCATCCAGTCAGCAACAATGCCCGTCGTCTGAGATACTTTGAAGATGTGGCTGTGACTGTGTCAAAGATGAGGGACAAATTAGAGGTCATTCTTAAAGAGGAAGGTGAAAACATTTCAGAGAAAGTTAATAGAATGGATGTTTTACTGTCAGCACTACCAGAACCCAAGACCAGAGCTGACTTCTTACAATATTCATGTCCAATCACACTGGATCCAAACACAGCACATGAATACCTGTCTCTGTCTAAGCGGAACAGAAAAGTAATATGGCTGGACAAACCACACTCGTATCCTCGTCACCTAGAGAGATTCACTGCGTCTCATCAAGTTATGAGTAGAGAGAGTCTGACTGGACGCTGTTACTGGGAAGTGGAGTGGAGTGGACACCATGTTGACATAGCTGTCTCATATAAAGATATCAGCAGAACAGGGATGAGCAATGACATTAGATTTGGATACAACGATAAGTCTTGGTCTTTGCAGTGTTGTAATGGGTATTATGTTTTCAGACACAGCGGCATTGAAACTAAAATCCCAGGCCGTGTGTCCTCCAGAGTAGGAGTGTACCTGGATCACAGTGCAGGTACTCTGTCCTTCTACAGTGTCTCTGACACCATGACTCTCCTCCACAGAGTCCAGACCACCTTCACCCAGACTGTCTATGCTGCATTTTGGTTAGGTTATGATAGCACTGCTGAGTTGTGTGACTTTGGGTTTCTTCGTCTCATGACTCCACAATAATGTGAAGATTAGTGTGTTTTTTTGTTCTTTTTTTCTCAAGGACAACATTCTCAGCTTCCAAAAGCTGGTGTGTGCCAGTTATAGAGGCATTGCATTACGCAGGCTCCCTGGGAATGTCTATGCCAAGGTATTGGAAAGGAGGGTCAGGACAAGAGTCTAAACTCAGATCCACGATCAGAAGGAACAATGCAGGGTTTGTCCTGGCCGTGGAACGATGGCCAGACTACTCTTACAGGGATCCTGGAGAGGGCCTGGGAGGGAGTATCCGGTCTATATGTGCATTTGGATAAGGCATATGACCAGGTCCCCAGGGAGATACTGTGCGAGGTGTCAAAGCATAGGGTGAGGGAGACCTTAAAAGAGGGCCATCCAATCTCTGTACACGCAAAATGAGACTATAGTGTCCATGTGCTCGGCAGTAAAAACAGATTCGTCTTTGTGGGGGTTGATCTCTGCCAAGGCTGCGCCTTTGCACTTATCCCGTTTGATATTCATACAATCGCCTATTTTATGCTTCAGGTATTTGAATAGAGCTGATCTACAAGCTCACAACCCGTGAGCTTGTAGATCTGCTATTTTCAAAACATTTTGAAGATTGAATTATCTAAACTAGAATTCGACCGGCCTTTGGCCGGTCTCACTCTAGCGCCACGCCATCCAGGTGGCCACTGTACTGTACTGTACTGTACTGTACTGTACTGTACTGTACTGTACTGTACTGTACTGTACTGTACTGTACTGTACTGTACTGTACTGTACTGTACTGTACTGTACTGTACTGTACTGTACCATACTGTACTGCACTATACTGTGCTGTACTGTACCATACTGTCCTGCTGTGCTGTGTGTGTGTGTGTGTGTGTGTGTGTGTGTGTGTGTGTGTGTGTGTGTGTGTGTGTGTGTGCGCGCGCGCAGTGGAACGGGTGTGGCCTAACATGTGATGTAATTTGAAATCACTATGTATATGTATATTTGTAATCACTGTGAAATGTTGTAACAATAACAGGGTATTTCATGCAAATGAAAACTGTACAGTAATTATGACAGTTGCATGGATGCAGTGTGTTATGTCTGGACAGGCATGCTGTAGGTGTTGTGCATGGTGAGATGTGCAAACGTTGAGGTTTGGTAGGAGAAGACGAACAAAGGCGTGTGTATAAACGGGGCCGTGCACCTTTAATTAGTGTGGTAAGATAGATCTAAAGCTGTCAAATACATTTGAGTAAAAAGTTAAACTTGCCTCCGAGATGTGAAGCAAAACATAATGGAAATACTCAAGTAAAGTAAAAGGTACCTTGAAATTGCACTTCTTTACTTGAGCGAATGTACTTTACACTACTGTGTAAATATCCAATAATATTGCTCTATTGGAAACTGCAGTGCAGTGGTGAGGGGGTCATTTTATATACGTACAGTTGACATAGACAAATGACTGTAATAATGTTTTAATAACCCAGGCACACGCAACCCCAACCCCACAGTGCATGTGCACGCACACCACACGTGCACGCACACACACATGCACGCACGCACGCACGCACGCACGCACGCACACACACACACACACACACACACACACACACACACAAACACACACACACACACCCCTATGCATTGCTTGTCCTTGCAGCCGATGCACTGTGAAAATCTTTTATAAAAATGAATAGAGACATGAAAGTTCATAAAATGTACCAGCCATAAAAAATGCATAAATGCCACGTTAATCAGTTTAATGTGGCAATCGAAAATGTCAGCTCGTAAACGTGATATTAGACAGAACGATAAAGTTGTGACATTGGAAGTTCAGTCTCGTATAGGTTCAGTAACTGCAGGCGATTTGGTTATTAGGATTGTTGCTGTCGTGTGGAAACCTTGTATGTCCAAAACAATTACTTTATAGGAACCGGAAGAAAAATAAAATAAAAAATAAAAGCTTTCAATGGATCCAATGTAGGCTTAGTCTCAAGCTCTTGTTACTTTTCATTGGTTCATTATCCATAAAACCCATGGACACACTTAAAGGGGTATTTCAAACCTTTTGTTTTGGTAATGTTATAGTCTACTGAGGCTTATGTGAGTTGCTTGATTCATCATTTAGATAATGGATATTAATTTTAGCTGCCCCACCCCCTTCATATACAAAAAAACCCATTGTAACGTCAAACTCCATTCTAATCATGTAGATTCATTGTAATCACAAAAAAACACAAACATTAACCATCGACAATGCATGGACAATATGCGTATTTGTGTAAACACAAACATTGCGTAACACAAACATTGAAGACAGTGAGGACACAAATTCTGATTGGCCAGAATGAGAAGATGTATGATGATGTACGATGATTAGAGCGCCCCTCACTTCACACGGGTGTGATCTTTTCATTTATTGTTGGGGGCCGCTAGCCCCTCCTACATTCAGCTATTAGTGTAGATTCTCGTCTTACACAAACTTCCCATTGACAATGAACAGAGAATTTACGTCATACCTCCATATGTGTCTGAGCAAATCGTCTATTTTCGTCCTACACAAACATTAAATTCCCATTGACAATGCACAGAATGGAGAATTTCCATTATATTACACGGTAGGCCATAGGCTGTTATCGTGACTTTCATACTGTAGGTCCCCACTTGGGAACTGCATTATTTTTTCACAGTAGACAGATACAATCCTCATCATAAGTACTGTAACAAAATGTTTCCAGCTTTGATTTGTGCACATTAATGAAACAGAGCAATCCAAGCTTCCATTTCAAGCAGGCAAATTTTCCCATTGACTTATAATGGGAAAACTCACATTCAAGTATTATTTTTCTCGGAAACTGTAAGGGCTAAAGTTACAACACTAAAGGGGAGGTTCATAATAATTACAAGAATTAATTACAATAGGATTACATCAGCCGGCCTCATGGTGGCGCTATAACAGCCCACATTACGTTTCGCCCTATAACTCTAGTTGAATTGTAGGTCGTAAAATAAAAATCTCTTTTCTTTGGATTCCTTGACTCATTACGCATATCCCCATGTAGGCCACGACCTCACAACTAGGTTATTATGTCCCTATATAAACCCTCGCCCAGTTCACAACCCTCACACAATTGTCACAATGTCAATTTCTCAAATTCTACAAGGTTGTGGGTATTTAGTTATTTCGCACACGCACACACACGCACGCACGCACGCACATGCGCGCGCGCGCACACGCACACACACAGGATGGCTCAGCAGTGAATTGACTCCATAACGTGTATGAGGTCAGATCAATAAAAGTTGCATTGGTAAGCTTTGATCTTTTGAACAACACAGCGGCACGATCGATTGTGACCGCCACGTGTGCGTGCGTGCTCTTAGTGCTCAGTATTATTATTATTGTTGTTATGAAACCCAAGTAGGCCTACTTTATAGTATAATTTGAGAAACAGATTTTTTGAGAGACATGGTTGCTTTATTTTGCTTTATTAGACCTCGCATGCACGGGATAGGGGCGAGAGCTTCGGGTTTACAGTCAAGTAGTCTCTCGAGACAGACAGATTCATACAATTTCCAAATGTGTGGGCATAGAGCGCTGATTTTTGCCGATGGGTTCCCAGAATGACAATCAAGAACAGATTCAGGTTGAGGGAACAATCTGACAGTAAATGAGCAGCTTAAGTGCTCAAGACGTCTCCATGCGTCTTTATAATTACACCCGTAGAGGGCCCAGGACGTGGTCTTCTATAAAACCGGATCACCGTTCACTTCCTTGTTTACGGCCCCACAAAACTGTCTATTCTACGTCGCTGTCCATGGTTTTGATCAGAAACCATGTCCTCATTTCTGACTTAACCAAGCATCTCGTTTGGAATATAAACACGAATCAGATGTGACAGCGCGAGGTAATGGAACATTATGGGGGGGGGGGGGGGGGTAATGGAAGGCGGGAGTAAAATCTGCGTCATCTGCTGGGCACTGTAGCGCCTTCATTTTGAAAAATTCTGGCACACTGGAAGTGTTAAGAATGGCTTAAATCACATGGAGGCATATCACTGTCAAACTCATCTGAAGGTCAAACTGTCAGCCAGCCAGCTGCTCCTTGAATTTACCCTGAGGGCAACACCAGGCCAAGCCATCGTGTTCTGAAAGCACAATGGCCTTTATTTTCAGGCAAAGGGTACCTTAGCTGAGAGAGAGGTGAAGCAGGGACGTGCTGCGGATTAAAAGTCACGCGTGCTGCGGGTTACAAATCACCCGTGGCCTGTTACAAATCACCCTCCCGACATGCGTTGCCGGTTACAAATCACCCGTGCTGCAGGTTACAAATCACCCGTGGCGTCCGCGTGCGGGTAGGGTTAGGTTAGTATGTGGGTATAGAGTGTCAGACTAATAACTGTGTTGCAGGTTCAACTTTCTCATAGATTTCATAGGGCTTCATAGACTTGCTTGACAGCACTGTCATCAGTTTTGTGTCAATTAAATGTTTTACACATTTTCTTTTACTATTAGGGTAAGTGGTTTTCTTTGGTTAAAATAAGTGTTAAATAGCTCCATTATTCCGATAGACCTCATTGCTATAGAGAGTATTTGTTCAGAAACAGGTCTCTCCAGCTCTTTATTAAGAAGTGTGCAGTGCACAAGCTGCACGTTAAAGCGACCCCCGTGAGTCGGACTGCTGTGACTGTGAGTGACACCACGTTAATAACAGATAGCTAGCTGGCAACAGTAACAAGGCAGCCAGAGACTCATAATCAATGTTTATGGCGTAATTACTGATTGATGAATGAATACATAAACATATGGATGAGGATGATGAAGGCTGGTGTGTGCTGGATGTTTATATCTCCAATCTCCTGGTAGCCAAATCCACAGTGTGAAGATCAGGGGCGGCCTTCAGGATCGGGAGGCCCCGTTCATGACATCATAATTTTAATAATTAATAATAATATATATATTATTTTTTTGTGTCAGTGTGTATTATCGGACTTCAAAGCATGAACAGCATACACAGCCAAGTAGAAAATACACAAAAGCAGCTTGCTTGATTATTTTATTTTTTACTTTAAGGTATAACTGGTATAAGGTATAAGGTATAACTATGCTGCATAGGCTATACAATGATGCAATCGCAACTGTCATCACTGCTTGTGCAGTGAGTGCACACACTGGGAAGTGGAAACAATTACAACCAAACAACACAGGTCAACGTGACATGACAGGTTGAGTACCTGCAGTGATTATTAGCTGCTGCCAACTAGTGGTAAGTGGACGGATGAGGCTGAATGGCTGATTGGAAGGATGCAATGCAATATTACTACTACTACTACTACTACTACTACTACTACTACTACTACTACTATTTATTTTTTAAGAGGCTCGAGGCCTGTTTCAATTGAAACGATTGAAACATATATAAGGCTGCCACTCTGTGTGTGTGTGTGTGTGTGTGTGTGTGTGTGTGTGTGTGTGTGTGTGTGTGTGTGTGTGTGTGTGTGTGTGTGTGTGTGTGTGTGTGTGTGTGTGTGTGTGTGTGTGTGTGTGTGTTGTGTGACACATCTATTCATCCTGTTGAAATCTGATTCCTAGTGTTGAAGGCCAAGGATGGTTGTTTACGATGAATCTATCATGCTTAAAATGTAGTTTATTAATGAAAAAATAATCACCAAAGTTTAAGGGTAATCAACTTTGACAACTTTTCTTTATAATGCAATTTGCATCTCAGACCGGATTAAAAAACAGAGAAAATGTGTTAGCAATTTCTGCTACTACGTCTTGGTCGCACCTCTGCCCATTATGGACTTCTTAGTGTTTCTCTCAGGTTTCAAAATGATTATATAACACTTTGGGCCAAACAGTGCAATTAAAAGACCAAAACTAGATGGGCTAGACAGGCCAAGCCAGACTGAGCCATCTCAGACTGTAAGGATCTGGCAGCGTTGTGTCCATAGTCATTATCAATGAACAGCAATCCTACCCAGGTCCACCTGAACCGCCTCATAATCTGAAGCATAGCCTGCACCTGAGTGGATATAATGGAAGGATAAGTGCTTAATTTATTCACAAAGTGAACCAGTAAATATCTTACACAGATATGACAATAGATAAGGTTTAAAGTCCTACAGTATCAGCAGTAACATTAACAAGCATTCAGAGGTGATATGCAATATATTATAACACTCATTACAGGGAGTCATGCAAGTGTTTGCAACAGAAGCATTAAAATCTGTTTCACTGGGGATCATTCACATGAAAAAAAGAAAGAACCTACTGTATATACCAACAGATATATAGTCTGTAGGTTACCTGGAAAGCGTCACTTGGGATTGTTCTAAAGAAAGATGGGAACTGTTTGCGGTCACTCAGACAGGCACAGGAGGAAAAGTAACTGACCTATAAAAGGTACAAAACATCTGTTCTCAATACTCAATAATAACAAAAGACCCATGCAAAAAGATAATTAACATAACATTCAACCATGTGGTAAATCAGTGCCCTCTAGCCACAACTTGGAACACTAGATTTATTTTAATATGTTGAATCTAGATTTGCAATACCACCAATGACAGCCCTTACATCCAAACAGAAAAGTCCTATATCAGATCGTAATAAACAACATTAAACTTACCAACATTGCAGCTGTAGCCTATGGAAAGCTTGAATTATTCTCTTTCTATCTGCAACATGTTTGTTTCATAAAAATCCACATGACATGTTATGAGCTACTTTCTGTCAAGTGTATAGGTGATTATTTTTCGAAGTGTTTTGAGTTTGGATGCGCTTGTTGTGTAGGACAAAAATAGACACTAAGCTGATTTGCACGGACACTATAATTCTCCATTCATTGTCAATGGGAATTTATATCTGTGTGAAGTGAGGGGCGCTCTTTTCATTATACATCCTCATACATCATCTCATGAACAACTGAATTTATGTGATGGTTAGCCAATTTGCTCGTCTAGCCTATGACGTAAATGTTCCCTTCGTTGTCAATGGTATTTAATGTTTGTGTTGGCACAGATTTACGTCATATTTGGCGGACATTTGACCTAATTTCTCCTTTCATTGTCAATGGCAAATATTGAGACAAAAGCTGTATATAGGAGGGGCTAGCGCCCCTCAAAGGTAGACACTAAGCCGTTTTGCTCAGACACATGACGTAAATTCTCCATTCATTGTCAATGGGAATTTCTTACACTTTGTGTAAGACGGAAATCTACACTAATAGCTGAATATAGCGACACTCAAAGAAGAAAATCAAAAATAGCAGCATTGTGAGCTTGTAGGTCGAGTATTTAGTATGTAAGGCTTTTATTTACCAAAAATAAAGTTTACATATCGAGCTATGAGGTTTCTGCCCAACAGCAACAATGTGTTCCATGTCAAGCTGTAAAATAGGCAAGATGCATTATTTATCATATTTTAGATTTGTAAATAAGCAACTAAACTACATTCGGCATAAAATAGGCCATGGCAAAAGGGGGTTCAACGTACCTGGGGCACTCTGTATAAACCTAGTATTCTAGCCATAGCAATAGAACTTGTTGAGGTCACAGCACCCACAATTCCGAGCACTGGAGGAGACCCAACACAGCTCTCATCCAATTGAAAGTGCTCCTCTCTCCCAGTGACCAATGAAAATGTTCCCCGGAATGTAACTCCAAGTGTGAGACAGTTATCATAGAGAACATATCCCAGAGTCAAATTGGGTAGTAGGCTGGTGTTTCTGTTGATCTCATTTATGGCAAAAGCCATGGTCTGTGCTGACCTGAAGCCAGTATTGTGAAATCTAACAAAACAAAATTCCACCGTAACCTTGAATATTCATCTTGGTAGAATTATCTATCAAAGCAAGTTAGCTAATTGTCTTGCTTGATATAATGTAGCTATTTGTGATACTCAACTCACCTATAGCAAGTGGGCTGCTGTTGCTTGGAGGTGAAAGACAGCTCAGGGTAGACAGAGCGGAGGTGGACATGAAACAAGCCACCCAGAACAATGTCCCCAGGTTTGTACATTCTGTTGAGATGAAACTGTTCCTGTAATTTACAAGAGGAAGGTGAGGAAGACAAAGCAGAAAATGAAGATAACAAGGTCAAGTACAGATATGAAAGCAGGTGTATGTCTAGAGAAGCCCTCATGACTGTCCTCCTTTGTCTAACGATTCTCTAAAGCCTTTGTCCAGTTGTTACATTTCATACACTGTGCTGTGTGTCCCCTGCCCAACCCGTACAGGCCCAGGGCATTACGTAATCTTTCACACCACCCATCAGTGCGTGAGTGTAAGGCCATCCCCTGTTTCCAGATTGTTTTGGAGTGTTGGAGATTGGAAGCGCTTGTTTTCAGTAAAGCAACCTCCTGCTGCCTCCTGCATTATGTGCAAATTTAAAACAGGTGGTAGTAGGCAGGGCCGATGAGTGATATCCAACACTTTGCAGATAGAAAAAGCATAATTCAAGCTTTTTGTACAGCTGTTGGTGAGTTTGACGCTGTTTAATACAATCAGATAGGACTTTTATATATTTTTTTTACAAAGTATATTTATTGGTTTTTTAGACATTTAAAGACAACAACAAGACATTACACAACAAGAACATAATAACAAACAGTAAAAGAAAATAAAGAAAAGAAAAGAAAAACAGCTCAGACACAACACCATTTAAATAAAAGGATTGAGTATACAAGGACATGGCAGGAACAATGAACCATAATGACAAGTGGCTTGATAGTTTTGATAGACTCCCATTCAGGAAATACATCCATGCAGTATATAAATACATAAGGCAGACAATATACAGTCATCACAGGCACCAAATCATTACAACAAGATGCCCAAGATACAAGATACCCATGCATACTCCAGCCCGGCCCCGATGCAACGCATCAAGACCCCTGCCCGGGCGAGATAGGACTTTTCTGTTTGGGTGTATCTTGGCTGTCAATGGGAAAATGCATCAAATTACCACCTTGGTGGCAAGATGGTTCTCCTGGAAGAAGGTTGAGGCCTTGGGAAATTGGGAGGATACAGACCTGCTGATGACCTGTACTTTATACTTAAAGCAGAACTATGTAACTCTTCTCTTCTACCCCGGATTTGAACCTTTCCTGTGCAAGTGCTGGAACTTTGACCATTGATCTAATAGAGCTGACCTGGTGGGATTTGAATTTGACAAATTTCATGTCAGATCCTATGTCTAGTTCTGTCTCTATAAGAGCATGGAGACAAACCACCCCGATTTATAAGTTATATTGTATTAACATAAATCACACCCGTGTGATCGGAATTCATCATCGCTGACTTCTTACTGACAGTTGAGAGTTGAAAGACTACAACATAATTATCAATGTTTGTGTTACGCAAAACTTTTACACTATGATGTAAAATTGTCCATTCATTGTCAATGGGAATTTAATGTTTGTGTAGGACAAAGTTTGTGCACACAGTCACACACTAAAAGCTGGACATAGGAGGAGATATCACACCTGTATGAAGTGAGGGGCGATTCCGGCCAATCATAATTTGCGTCATCATGCACCTTCGTCATCAATGTTTGTGTTACGCAATGTTTGTGTTTACACAAACACTAAAAATTGTCCATTCATTGTCAATGGGATTTAATGTTTGTGTTAGGACAAAAATGTGTTACATAATACAAACACCAAAAGCTGGATATAGGGACTCAATAATTAACCATACAGACAAAATGACATTTGACACATAATTATTCATTAACAAATCACACTTTGAAGTGAGGTGCGCTCTTATCATCATACATCACATTCCGATCTCAGCGATATCAGCTGAGCACATTCCGTGCTCATACACACAAGCACACAAAACTGCGCAAAAAGTATGGTATTGGAATGGAATGGGAATGGGCTCGCACGCACGCACGCACACATGGCATGCACACACACAAACACACAAACACACACACACACACACACACACACACACACACACACACACACACACTCTCTCTCTAATGGCAGAGCCGTGGAGTACACCATGCAAGGCGTGAACCTGCTCATCAGGATCAGTTATAGCGCCTTGAGTCTTCTGCTGTCTATTTCGAATAGAAATATTGTACTTTTGACTCTATATATTTCTAGGAAGGGATTCTTGGGACCCAAACATAAACAACTAGAAAAAGTGCCCTTCTGGGCACAGGTCTCCACCAGGATAGGAATGTAGGACATTGCAGCTTGCCTTCATCTGGTGGTTGGATAAAAGGGCAACAAAAGTAAAAAATCTGAAAGACCAGTTTCGTTGAATGGCTCTAGAGAGACTGTGTACCAATTTGCGTGATGTTTGGACAAAATCTGTAGGTGTACTGTGCAAAAACTTGTTTTGCACAAAGCGGCCTCCTGGTGGCGCTATAACAGGCCGTTCTGGAAAGTTTGGGGCAGAGGTTCATCGTTGG
Source organism: Protomyctophum parallelum (assembly GCF_964188405.1). Lineage (NCBI taxonomy): Eukaryota > Metazoa > Chordata > Actinopteri > Myctophiformes > Myctophidae > Protomyctophum > Protomyctophum parallelum. The sequence goes on along the minus strand of NC_139709.1, from coordinate 35,582,196 downwards.
CATCCAGGGAGTGTGTGTGCAAAATTTGGCATCGACCGGGTTAACGGTGGCCGAGATTAGCTGCTCACGGACACACACACACACGGACGGACGGACGGACGGACGGACGGACGGACGGAGTGCAAAACATACTCATCCCCCCAGAGTGAAAATAGCACATCCGGCAAGCTCACAAGGCATCGCACTGCAACATGTTGTGAGCTTAGATCTACCATTTTCAGTATATTGGAAGATTTCTGAAAATGTATTTTGTCGCTCCTTTTGGAAAGGTTTTACATTTCAGTACAGCAATGCATTCATAATAATGAAAAATAAAATGTCATTTGTACTTTGGGTTTGGAATACTTGTCAGTATACTTTGTCCATCACTGCTCTCAGCCTGGACAGTGACTGACTGCGTTGCCATCGTATTATTAACCAGATTAATGTAGCGTCTCATTTTGAACAGGCTGGCCGCAAATGTCGACAGGGCTGTGTTTGAATGCGAAAGCAGAGCTTTCAGCTTTTTCAATTAGCATTACAGCACCGCGACAGATGGACGGAAACGTTTTTCCCTTTTTTTCCGGCACAGGAGCAAAGCTTTAAAGGAGAACAGCGCCCCGGGGAAATTAGTTCCTGTTTGAAGCCCACATGCCCCCCCCCCCCCCACTAAACTCCACACACAAGTTGAATTATCTTTATCATAATTGAGAGTTATGCTCATGCAGTTAATTTAGCCTGCTCAGGCTAACTACAAACATTACAAATGACATATGAGGTTCATTTTGCAACAGCAGGAAAAACAGAGCAGTGAGTGTCTTTGGCTAGGTGAACATGACAAAGAAAAAAATATATTCATGAATTCAAAAATATCAAAAACACAATAAGGCAACTGCAGCCTATAAATAATCTGTCTATTCCTCTAAGAAAAGAACAATATAGGATTCCATATAAGAACAGATTTTCTATTATTTTGTTGCTTGTTGTCTCCACCAGGCCGAAGGCATGGGGAGAGTCTGTTTTGCACTCCGTCCGTCCGTGTGTCCGCCTGTGAACAGCTAATCTCCGGCACCGTTAACCCTGTATACCAACGATGAACATATTTTTTTATATTACTCCTCCAGATTCTGTCCAAAAAACCCGCAAATCGTTACACACTATCTCTATAGGCATGTGTTCAATATGGATCTGTCCCATATTTCATATTCCATCCTAATTGGCTAACATTGGCTTTCAAAGTTTGCAGGATTGGCCCTTTTGAAACAAAAAGCCTCAAATCATGAACGCAGCGTGCAGTTTCGTGAAATATTTCACAGACATTCCTACTAGGCTGAGGAATATATCCCACCCTTTTCACATTGGCCTGTTATAGCGCCACCAACAGGTGGATTTTTTGCAAAACACATCTTTGGAACAAAATGCCTCAATGCATCCAATTGCCATCAATGGTGTAAGAACAAAGGGCACCCTTTTCACATTGGCCTATTATAGCACCACCAGGAGGCCACAACCTGACCTGGCCTGGTGGAGACCAGTTCTTATCTGGGATTCTGCAGTTTTCTTGCTTTTCTCTTGTTTTAAGAGTGGCTGAGAGCACTCTCACTGGGATAAGGAAAAAACACAGTTCACACAAACGTTTTGTCCAATGCTAGAAGACATACATTTAATTAATAACAGTAATTTGATCCCTATAATTCATGGGCTAAAAAACAATATTGATCGATTGATCCCAATTATAACTATATGACCCTGGAGGATGTTGCATGCGTTCAGTTCCTTTTTAATTTCAGTTACGTGGCCTCTAGGCTGATGCCTGATTTCTACCTCAGCACATTTCTACCTTGAGCAGTAAGAATTGCCAATCCACAAGCTCAGTTGCAGATGCGATGTGCTGGGAGCTTGTAGGTCGGCAGTTTTCACCACACAAAACAGTAGCGCAATGGAGCATAATTTAGGCTTAAAGCATTACAGCATCACAAATTGCTGTTTTTTTTATCCTTAGTGTCAATACTATAATAAATAATTAAAATTCTAGTAGGGTAACATTTTGGGAAGATATACAGTTCTTCAACATTGATCAGAAAGTTATCATCTTAAAATGGTCTCCTCATTGAATTCACAAAGAAGATTCTGACAATATAACCCAGTAGGGCATTTAAAAAAGAAAAATGTCAACTTCATGTAGCAAGACCACCATCCACCGATCCGGATCTTCAAAAAGTACCCTTATACAGTGTTTAGGGGACGTTACCCATGCTAACCTATATGGATTCAGCACATCTGGATGAGACAGATTTGGATGTTGGGTTAGGGTGGGTCGGTTGGTGACCTGCCTGCCTCTCTCTCTGTGCATACTGTATGTGTCTGCCTCTCTTTCTGTGTCTGTGGCTAATCTCTCAAAGCACTCGACTTTGCCACATTCCTTGTTTGCCCGTAGGCTAAGCAAATCCATTCACACTATTGTGCATCTATTTCATTGTGTGAATATCTTTCACATTTTGTTAATTTGTTATCTCACATCCATTGTCCCCCCCATCCCTTTCTATTTGGCCACGACTGACTTCATCATGATGCAATGGATGGGTAGGACACACCTTCCCGGAATGAAACCAATTTCAGCAGCTTGTATCTTTGATTCACCGTCCTATATGGTCATGAAATGTGGGTCATGACCAAAAGAACACAGAGTTGGAAGATTGACCGGTAGCCGGTAGGTTGATAACTTTGCCTTTGGGCTCAGTGCTCTTTTTGTGGGGTACAGCGACTGCAACAGCGCTCCTGCATGCTGCTCCGATTCTCTGGCCAAAATATTTGTATCACACACAAATGTGGCAGCCTACTATAGTAACAGTAAGAATTCAGCCTGGCTTGCAAGAGGCTTGCCTAGGTGTGAAAAGAACAGGTTGACAGTCAACAGGAAGTCTGTCTTTATTCAAAATGGTGGGGCAGGGGGAGTGAGAAAAATGTCTGCGTTAAAGCAATATCACAGTCCCAAGCCAAACTGTCTCCATGCAACTGTTTTTCTTTGTCTCTCTTTCCCTTTCTGTGTGTCAAATGAGATCTAACCAATGGAAACTTATTTATACAACAGGTCGCTTCAAGGAAGCAATCTGATTGGTTGAAACTGCCTTTTAGTGTTGCTATAGGCTAGCTAGTTTATTGGGACATTTGTGGTCGTAGTTGTTATGATTACTAGCTTACTGATTCTAATCTAAGTACTTGGACCCTCGTCTGGTTCTGGTGTGTGACGACCCGGTTGACATTTCCATGGTTCGGACAGACGGACATACGGGCAGGCCTGCTCCGGGAGAGAGATTAACATGACACGGAGACTTGGTCACATCAATACAATCACAAGGTTTATTAGACTTACAGGATCATATATATGCTTGCATACTTTGTGTCCTACTGACGTCACTGACTAGACATCACAAATCACTGCCTGCAGCACGCGGCCTTCAGCGTGCCCCTAACAGACCTAGGGAATGTTACAGTTCCGGCAGTGCACCTTACGCATATATCCATACACATATATAAGTACATTGCATATTCACGTACAAGTACCTGTTATCAGTACACAGCCTGTTGGATATATTACAACAGCCCACTCTTTGACCTTGAAAAGGACATCAATCATCAATCAATCAATCAATCAATCAATCAATCAAGTGCTGTGGTTATAGTGCGGAAAAAGTGTACAATCACGTATTGATACCAAAAAAACCTGGACTCCGCCAGGGAAAATTGTAATCAAGCTTCTCTCGGATCATTTTCATATGATCTCTTTACTTAATCAATAATCATTGATCAATCTCTGAGCAAGCACGCGCACGCCACCTGATTGTACACGAAATGGAGAGAGATAGCAGAAACACAGGAAGAAAAGAGGGGAAGAACAATATATAATATATCTGTACAATATATACACAATTTGAAAATACTAAGGATGTGGGGATAGGAAAGGGTACCTTATAATATCACATTAATGTAATATCACTTCAGATCACTGATCATTTACACTTAACATTACCTCGTGTCTAATTTCAACACTTCCCGGAACAGTCCCTTCTAATCTATTCTTGATTTGCAGAACGCTCTCTGAGCAGTATGTTATGACTTCGTCCTCAGTCATGTCTTATCTGGCCATGTTATTGCTCTGTCTGGAATGAAAGTACAGCCTGTCTGGCATCACACCTCAGCAGAACTGGATTAAATCAGGCAGGACTACTAGTCTACCTAGCCCACAAAGCACTCAATTGCATTGATAACTGACATTTCTGACATTTATAACTGACATTTCTTTTATACCGCTCAACGCCACTCTTTTATACCACTCAACACCACTCTACACTTGATCTTGCCTGCCTTATCTCCGGAGGCCCTGTGTGAGTGTCATGTATAGGGACAGTGTATAATAACAGCAAAGAAACACATGTTTTACATTGAGACACAAGAAACAAGCCACCAGTCATTAAACCAATAAAAAGGAAATGTTGCAACCCGTCCAAGAACCGAAACATTAAAATAAAATATTCCAAACGTCCAGGACCCTATTCCAAATGTCCAGGACCCTCACAAGACAATGTTCCAATCGCCCAGGACAATGACATTACTAGAAAATGTTCAAGAGCGTACCATGTTCACCTCACGACCCTAATCCACGTCACTGGAACCGATAGTTCATGGCCCAGAACCAACAGATCTTCATACTGGCAACCGCGCGCAATTGTCCCGTACCGAATCCATATCAGATAGCGCGCATGTGCCCATGAGGCCGCGTTGATGATATATCCATAAAAGTTGCGCGCGAACAATCTCGCGCGCATCCTGACCCAGGACTTGTCTCATAAAAGTCTGAGCAACAACAGTTTCCGTCACCATGTGACTAGGATCCTATTCCCGATCATGAGTTCAGGATCCGGGTAATCTGAACATGGGATGTCGTTCAAATGGCACACCTGCATCTGGTCTCCTAGACCCCCCCGCTGGGCCGACGCCGACCCTCCTGGCCTGCGGTCCGACATGTGACCTGTCAGATACAGACCCTTGCAGGACGCGGTCTGCGTCCGGTGTAGGCCGTGGTGGTTCGACCCTGATGTAGCGTCCGCTGTAGGCCGTGGGCTGGCCCTGACGTGTCATCCGATGTAGGCCGTTTAGGTCCTTCAGACTTGGTCTGGGCCCAGCTGTGGCGTCTTGCAGGCCACAGTTGCTGTTCGATGCCAGAGGCCATCTCCCTTCCCCGGCTGACCGCATTAAGCCCGCTGGACCTGGTGCCTACCAGGACTGGGTCTCGAGAACCTTTCTGCATTTTTTGCAGGCTGCTGTCTAGTGTCCTGTGGAAAAACTTGAACAGCACAGGGTCTCCCCCCCCCCCCCAAAAACAAAGAATACACACGCGTATTGTGTGTGTGTGCGTGGGGGCATATGTCCTATCTTCATTGGGTTTTCATAATCACTATCCCTCCAATTGATCCATCACCCATCCAAGAGGACTACTAATATAATACAATTAAAATTCAAAATGTGTATTTTTGAGCATGTTGCATGGCGCGTCTAATACTTACCGCCCGTGACCCCTGAACACTGGTGCTTTCTGGACCTCTGCCTCGTGCTGCACACCTGCTCTGTGTAAACCATTGCTAACGGCCCACTGTGTTCTGATAAGACACAGGGCCTTGCTTTTTCACAACAACCATATACGCTCAGAGGGCCTTCTCCCAAATTCTTTCAACCAGAAGCCCAAACACACTTGTTATGGATTAATCTTTCAGACCATATTGCGTCATACATCCATCTTCAAATACCATTTGTATTTGCCCTCTTGAAACACAATTAAACCGACACATTTCATACAAACGGCGGTAGGGGACATAAAAACATGAATTATAGTTATTCAGCATGTCCCAGGTCCTGCGGTCCAGCATGACTGCATTCCTGACTGCTTCTGTGCGTTTCTGTGAAGGAATATAAATATATTAGGGTTAACTATATGTTAGGGTTAACTCACCCACTCTTAACCACGCTTGTGAAACACAACGTGGTTTTATCACAGACAGTCAACTCTGTACTGCTGGCAAATCGATCTCCCTAACATTTCTTATGAACCCTTCACACACAACTCTATTGCTTAACCATATTTTTCTCTGGTCCTTTATAGCTTGACAGACGTACCTTACTTAATTTTGCTTTTCTCCCCTGAATAACACTTCATTTATGTCTGTCTAAACACTGTATCCATATCCGCTATTTATTTATTTGAACTGAATATGATACTTCTCCCCCCTCCACACATGCGTCCATGCTGTGGAATGGAAAGAAGCCCCCATCCAGCCAAAATCTAAAGCCTTCTCTTAACTGAACTACTTCTTCTCTCACTAAACTGGGGTTTCCCTAACTCACCTGGGGTTTTTCCTAACCCAATTAGTAACTAACCCACTTAGTAATTAAATACAAATTATTTCAGGCCTAATAGTGCACTTATTATCTTACTACTCAAAACTTGCACACCTATCCTAATGGTGCACTGAAGCACCCCCTATCTTCTCTAAGTTTACAATAACATTGTCCCAAAAACACCACAACAAACTCGTCTCTCTTTGGACGATTTATTCATGAGCATCGCTCTCTGCTCCTTACCAGGTGTCATACTGACTGGGTGGGACATGTTGTATAGGGTGTATGTGCTGTAGTCCTGTATTACTTTTAAAAAGGTTGTGGTCATTATTTAACCTGTTCCATTGTCCTAATTCGACGGTTACTTATTTGACCTATCCAGACTTTATAAGACTAAAGTTGGCCTAATCCGATAAAACACAGTTACTTGTCTTCACCATTGACTGGGCCTAGGACCTATTGGTTTTTTATTCCTCCTTAATCCTTATCTACATGGAGTTCCCTTCCAAATGGATTACAGCTTGCTTATAAATTGCACCAAAATTCTGCAGAAACATGGGCTAAAGGATGAATTAGCCCCCCTAATTACATTGACTAATGATCTTTGCTTTCTTACGAAAATGTCAGATCTACCCTGATGCACACACGTATGTGTACGCGCGTACGTACACGCACCTCCCTTTTTACCCAGGCCACTCTTACTAGACAAAACATTTCCCTGTTGTCTAGCTTTCTGTGTGTGTGTGTGCGCGTGTGTGCGTGTGCACGTGCCTCTGAGCTGCTCTAACTCTAAATGTGAAAATAACTTGCCACACATTTCCGAATTCCACCATAAAACTGGTAACATAAATATTTAAACCTTCCCACTCAACCTCGTCCGCTGATGTAGATGTAGATATGACTGCCCGTAGTCACGTGATGGAAAGCCCCGCTTCTTGAAACAAACAAAAACAAGTGTTCATTGTTCAATTCAATCTAGTGTGTCACCAACTGGCCACACAACCCATTGCATGAAATCAATGTGTCCCATCCGACACAAAACAAAAATGCCCCACAGTTCAGTGCCAAACAAACGTTTCAGTGGTCAAAAAACTCCACAGAATGACTTTCTGCTGCTCCTCTCAGCAAAATGTCCCAAAGTTCATTGGCAAACACGCTTAGTGGTAAAACTCCACAAAATGTCTTTCTGTCACCTCTTAGCACAAAAAGAAAAGTCCAGGTTTAATTGTCTTGGATGCTCCTGGCTGGGCTGTTGATGATTCAGCTTTTAGACGATTACAGAATGGGAAGGATGAATATCCTTAATACTTTGGGTTTTTTAATGTGGCAGTTTTACTAACATATGTTTTGCACATAAAATGCTGACTAAACACTTCCTTTTAGCGTGTGTGTGTGTGTGTGTGGTGTGTGTGTAGTCATGTGATAAATCTACACACCTGAAGTGCTTACTTCATAGCAGCTATATGACCTGCGCTTAGGTTTACTATTGCCTAGAATATACACCTGACCTATAAGCTGACTACACCTTAGAATATGACTTGACCTACCAGGCCGGCTACGCCTTGGAATATGAACTGAACTCCCTGAGTCATATCCATTATAGTTGAATTTGATAAACTCCCTATATGCTTCAGGCCTGCCTGATTCCTATTCAACTCAACACACCCCCCCCCCTCCATATAGGGACACTAAATATGGGATCATACATTTGGTGCAACTTAAAGGGCTGTGTAATGAAATGTATTTGACTGGAACTCCACCAAAATACCGCATTATACACTGAATAATGACTAATTTTCACTTAGGTAATGCTTACATTTGTTAATACCTACTACTTAACCTGGCCAATTTGCGCTATTCATTTTATTTATTTATTTTTCTTAGTGCATGCGGCCCTTCCGGCCATACGAGCTTGTAGATCTGCTATATATATATATACTGATCGCTTAGTTGGGTGCCTAAATGTTCTATCCATAGTGACTTTTAATACCAATGATCGCGTGTATACACCACGCAGTCTTTTCCAAACTTGTCAAGTCACAAGAACTACACCATTTCGCTTCAAACAATCTGACTACCGTGAATGCGGCCCGTTTCCTTAATTTTTCTCTCTGCAGATCTATTTTACTCCTGATGAATAGCCTCGCTCGTTACATAGTAATGTACCTGACCTAGCCAATGTGCCTATATTTTACAGCTGAATGAGGCCATACCGGCCATTACGAGCTTGGAGATCTGCTCTTTTGCTGCCTACATTAAGGTCCTCTACTTAACTAAACTTGAAGTATTTGTACATATCCTGTCCAAAATTGCCCTTGTAGCACTATTTTCTTTATCACAGACAGTGCCCTGCCGGGCATAATGAGCTTGTAGCTCTGCTCTTTTCTTTACTTTTTACTAGGCCTACTTGGCAACCTGTCACTATGCACGTGACTAATCAGCTCCTAGATTAATAATGAGTTTCACTCTGACTCTACACCAACTATTTAGTGTTCCTAGTAAATACTCCTGTATTGTTTGTTCACTCCTGAACTTTGGCCCAATGCCATATCACTTATTTGTCCTGTTACTTTACAGCATTTACTCGTCATTAATTAATATACTGGGTTTCCTGCTGCGTTTTCAGTGAGTAATATTAGCTCATACAGAGAGCTTCATTTGAGTGTCTATGCATGTCTTTGACCTTGGCTATATGAGATAAGAGATAACACGCTCCGTGAAAGTCAGGGAGTAACTCTCTAGCTGTGTGGGGGTAGATTATAAACAAATTGTCTGCGTCTGTGAGAACAGAGCTAGGCATTCTCTTTTCGGCCCAAATGAGTTCTACTACTCCTCTCCTAGATTAATACTGAGTTTCCCCCTGACTCTACAACAATCGAAACCCCCCCAAAAACAACTTTATAGCACTTCTAATCCTTATATGAAGGCAATTTTTTATTATTATTACACTATTTATTAGTCACGTGCCTAATCCACTTCTGCTTTTGCAGTGACCATTCGCTCTCATACTGAGAGCTACACATTAACCCTGGCCTCGTGAGGGAGTGACTCTCTCCAACTGATTGCTGTGGGGGGGGGGGGAGTTTATCAACAATTAAACAATTTGTCTGCGCCCAGCCGCCAACGCTCTCCCGGCTTTCCTCTTGGCCCAGTCAGAATCTCGGGGAGTGCTTCTCTCTGGCGATAAGGTTACCATGGCTACGCCAGCTTCAGCGCTCTCTCGTCCATGGCCCGATGTGCACAGGGAAGATAAATGCTCGTCTCTAACGAACTCTGCTAACCAAAACGCTTACAGTTTTCTCCGAACTTATCTTTAAGGCCTTGGGTATGCCTACGTTTTTGGTGTATTGTCTTTTACAGCTCACTGGGCAGGCTAAATAGACGCATTGAAACTTTACTCTAGTAAAACATTAGATTACTTTTACTGCCTTAGATAACCACCACATATAGCAGCCTCTGCTGCCTTCTTAATACTCATATTTTGGCTATTTTCCTTCTTAATACTCATATTTTGGCTATATGAGACTTCTATCTACATGCCTTGTAACTAGGCTGGACAATCTATTTCAATTTGGCTATTTGTGCCGCTTGTAGATCGGCTATTTTGCACAATCATTTAAGTGAATGACACCAGAACCTCACCTAGGTCCTTCCGTGAATACTGATTCATATTTCACTTAAGCAATCCATCATCCCCCTCAGATTGGAGGCTATTTAGCGCTGTGATAACCACATCAGATTGAACTACATACCGTGCATTACACTGCATTAATTCACAACGCATGCTACTGTTTAACTCAACTCCCAGGCTGTAGCTCCGCAGATGCCAATGCATTACATGAAAAAACACCAGAGATGCCACTCTATTTTTATGCCCACTTTAATATCACCCTGGCATAATAGATGACTGTGGCATTAACGACTGTGGTACACTTAAGCGTGTCTGGAAACCACAACCTCACTTTTCATAAACATGTGCACCCCTCTACTGGGGGTTGCTTCAACTTTGACTGTCCATAGTCGACAAGACACAGAACACAACAAAAAACATAGACGCCACATGGAATGCACAACGATGTCTGTTCACACACCAGCCCTTATCTAGTACCTTGAAATGGGTACCTAAAATCTAGCAGTGACTTTTGACTTTGACCAGAGTGAATTACAGTATGCTGTGGGAACACGGCCACAGTCTTCAATACGCTATATCTCAGAAACGTAAATACGCTATATCTCAGAAACGTAAATACGCTATATCTCAGACACGTATCCTGCTAGACAACATCATAGCAGATTTATAAAACAACAGGCAGAACTCACAGCTGTTGTGCGGGGCGTATCTCGTCCCGACTTCTAACCTAGCTGCGTGATACAAACACTAGGCCACTGTCCTGCTTCAAGAACAGTGTAATAACCAACAGAATAAATCTGTTCTGCTGACGTACCAAACGCCAGGCTTAATATGGACTCCAACCATATGCTGCGTGGGAACACCGACGCAGTCTTTTTCAACAGAATTAATCTGTTCTGCTAATGAACCTCATTAGGCTTACATATGGACTCAAACCATATACGCTGCTTGATCACAAACAGTCTTATCTCTAAACTCTGTCAAGTCACTAAAAAAAATTGTATCAGTCACTTAAAAAACACACACTGACTAACAGGATCTATATCAGTGAAATTTGGAAGCTTGTACTAAATGTGGGAACAATAAAAAAAAGACAAGGTTTAACTAAGGTAAACCCTGCATCATAACCTATATTACTTTTACCAGACAAGAGGAGAGGCACTTTTTCTCTGGATGAAGAGTAAAATATGAAGTGAACTCACCCCTTGTCTGATCCCAACTTCACGACACCAATTGTTATGATTACTAGCTTACTGATTCTAATCTAAGTACTTGGACCCTCGTCTGGTTCTGGTGTGTGACGACCCGGTTGACATTTCCATGGTTCGGACAGACGGACATACGGGCAGGCCTGCTCCGGGAGAGAGATTAACATGACACGGAGACTTGGTCACATCAATACAATCACAAGGTTTATTAGACTTACAGGATCATATATATGCTTGCATACTTTGTGTCCTACTGACGTCACTGACTAGACATCACAAATCACTGCCTGCAGCACGCGGCCTTCAGCGTGCCCCTAACAGACCTAGGGAATGTTACAGTTCCGGCAGTGCACCTTACGCATATATCCATACACATATATAAGTACATTGCATATTCACGTACAAGTACCTGTTATCAGTACACAGCCTGTTGGATATATTACAACAGTAGTGGCTACATCTGTCATTAACAAAATAAGATTTGTTAGCGATTATCTTAGTTTAAGGGTAACTGTTATAACTGTATAATCGCAATATTACACTCAAGGGTCATTAAATGGTAGGCCTACTTCTGCGCTTCTTACACAACTCAATGGTACTTCTGCACTGCTTACGGAACTCGCTTCGGCTCGTTCCTTCAGCAAAGCAGGCGTGCCATTAATGACAGTAACACTCTTGTGTATTATTGCTTAATTAGTAATTGGGTCCGGTAGTGCCTGCCCTCAATTTCCTGGCAATGCCTTTGTCCCCTTTCAAGCCCTTTGTCTGTCAGCCCCTGTGGAGAGTGCTGCTGCTCTAAGCTGTCCCTGTAAATAAAAATAAATGTAAAAATAGAAACCCATCGCCCCAAAACCTCCCTGGATGTATCAAGTAGCATTGAGTCATCATGGTCTCCATCTGAAACAACATAGTGTTGTGCTGGATCTTCTCCCAACAGACGAGCGCCTGGTATTTGTATAGCCGTGGACGTTGACCTCTCCGAATTCAACCACATGCTTTACTTCAACTACAATAACACATGAAGTGCATTCACTGCAGCGTGCTTCAATTAAATTACCCTGGGTGAATGTGAGGAGAGGGGAGAGAAAACGTACCTTCTTATGCCAGGGACCCCCATATAAGAGAAGATTTTTACGGCTCTATAGCAGTAATTCTCAACCCGTTTAATTTCAAGGACCCCCAGTTTGACAGATTTCTATCTCTGGGAGTGGGAACCCCAATTTTCTAGTTGTAAAATCAATGTAAATTTAACTCTGAGAGTGTACAAATGGAACCAAATAATTTGGTTCCATTTGTACATTCTCAGAGTTACAGACCCATGAGGGTCCATTTGGTTCCAAACCATCATTTAGCTGGGGACCCCCTGGAACTTCCTCAAGGACCCCTGGGGGTGGAACAAGTGGAAAATATTCACCGGTCGCGACCGATGTCCGTAGACCGGAGCTACATAGCAGAGGGAGAGGTTCCATATGGGGATAATACAGGTGCTACTGTTTGCCGAGGAAGTTCAGACGTGTGCTCAATAACTGATATCCAAAACGTTTCCATGAAGTTGATATTAAAGAATCATTGATTCTCTCTGTAGCCGTTGTCCTATACATCAGCATACAATATTAATAAACTGTCAAACGCACAAGGATACAGATCTTAAGAACACAGTTTGCCTCTGCCACTGCCCTGCAGTCAGGTCAGCAAAACAACAAGATGGTTCTTACATTTTTTCTTTTCTTTTCTTGTTGGGAGATTGATTTAATCCAGCAAGTGTTGGTACATATTTGACAAGACAAAGCATGAAAGATTCTGGTCATCTGCATAGTATCATCATCATAATAATAATAATAATAATCATACTATAATTCTGACAATGTCTGTCTGAATGTCAGTCTGTCTGTCTGTGTGTCACTGTGACTGCCATAGCTCCTCACTGCCTGCACCAATCACTCCCACTTTTCACACAGGCATTGACCATAATAATATGGAGGTCTTAACGAAGCCCAAGTTACAACAAATCACTGCACACACATCATTGCATCCTTTCATTCTGCTCCTTCACCTGCGGCCGTCTCGCCGCATTGAAATCGGACAAAGTCCAGGACTCGTGCCTCCTGTCCTTTGAGGAACTGTGCCACTGTCCTGCTGGGGTCTAGGAGGAAGGTCTGGGCCAGCAGGCGAGTCTCGCGCTCACCACGAGGCAGATCGTCCATGTTGCCCAGGGACAGAGGTGACTCCCCCACCACATGTTGACCCAACTTATGCCCCAGGGCCTCCTGGGAGCCCTCCTTTCCACCACGGAACATCACCAGGGCGCCATAGTGGCCCATGGCCATGTCACTTTGGCCAGTCACACTGGCGTGCACATAAGAGCCAATGTGCCATCCAGCAGGGACCCCCACTGTCACAGCCCGCTTCATTGCCATGTTCTCACCCAGACTACCTATTGTGAGAGCCACATGGTCAGCCAGTGAAGCTCCTTCAGTGACACTAAGTTTACTCAGCTGATCAGCTGCTAACATATTCTTTACATATCCTGCCTCGCCTCGAGCTTTCGTCCGGTGGTGATCCATGGCGCCATATGCCACATCCTTAACCAGTTGCTGGAACTTCTCATTACGTGCAACAAAGTCTGTCTCACAGTTTACCTCCACTATAACTGCAGCTTTGTCTCCTACAAAAAGACCAATCAGACCCTCTTTTGCTTTCCGACCCTCCAGCTTGTTTGCTCTGCTCCAACCTTCTTGCTGAGCTTGATCGTGTAACCAATTCTCAGCCTGCGTTATGTCATTGTCAAACTTCTCCAGTGCTTTCTTGCAGTTTATGAAAGGATATCCCGTGCTCTTCCTCAGCTTCATCAGAGGGGCTTTCTCAGCAGCCAGGAGGTGACAGCCTGTGTGTAAGGATTGCACATACTGGCAAACTCCCACCTTTGAAACTCCTGTTCTTAATGATTTAAAAACAAAGGTCAATGACATTGTTGTTATATTCTTTATTTGTCATGAAAGCCGAGGATATAAATATACTACTCAAATGGGGAAAGGTTGTCCGAGTTTAGAACCCGCCGCACTGGTGTCAGGTCAGAAGTTCTCAGAACCTAACCGGGACGTCTAGATCCCTCACACAATGATATGTGGGTTGTAAGGCCAAATATCGTAGCTAGTACGAAAAGTGATGGAATCAAGGTTGCTCGAGGTGACGGAAGGTTGAAGGAAACTACTGCTTGCCTCCAACCTCAATGTTAATAATAACCACTCTTTAAAAAGGGCTTGGCTGGAGGCTTGTCACAATGACAATGCCAGTCGTCTATATCCATATATGGAGTTCTGCATTAGCCTGATCCAGACCCATTGGCCTGATCTCAGCACTAGATGTCTCTGTCGTCTCCATATATGAAGCTCTAGAACAGCCCGGTCCGAATATGGAGATTGTGATGTCATACGTACATATAGTTAGTAAGATACGTCGGATAGCTCCATATATGGTGGGTAACTCTGACGACCTATCAAACTAGAAATGCACTGTCGAGCTACTGATTGGCCGAGCGACGCCACCGACATACGAGCAGATTACAGTACTTGCGCGCTCTGCTTGCACAACCATATAACTATAGTCAACCAGACTATAGTTATTGTTACAGTGGATGTCATTAGTCAACCAGACTATAGTTATTGTTAGTGTATGTCATTAGTCAACCAGACTATAGTTATTGTCACACTTTATTATACTTCCGGAGTAACCTACCTAACTTCAACTGTGATTGGCCAAGCTTTGCATAACTTTGTAGTAGCTAATTGGCTAATTGACTTTGCAATTTTTCAAAATTGCGACTTTTCTAGTTGAAATTAGTCTCACGTAGCCAGACAACTATTCCACAATCTGCATTTGAAAATACAGTCTGGCAACGCAAGACTACATTGAAATGCACGCTGTGTGGATGCCAAGGTCGCAGGTTTGATCCCCGTATCAGCGACTTGTGTATAAGCTATTTGAGCCATTTGAGCTAACTTGTTCTTTTGGTGACTTCACTGCAGGGCATTGTCAATCAAGGCCAGGTTGTTGCCAGTGGCAGAGGCAAACCGTTTGACTGTGTTCTTATAAGATCTGTATCCTGTCCATGTTTGACGGTTTATTTATTGTATTCTGAAGTATAGAGCCACGGCTACAGAGAGAATAAATATTATTTAATATCAACTCTATGGCAACGTTTTGGATATCAGTTAATGAGCACACATCTGAACTTCCTCTGCAACCAGTGGCACTTACAGTATAGGACTTGGGCGCTGCATTTGGACAAAAACTGGTTTGCCTCTGCCACTGGAAACACCTGCGCCTGATACCCTGTAACCCTGCCAACCTTGGCCTTGATTGACTGCAGTGATGTCAGCAAAACAACAAGATGGCTCAATGCATGGCTCTTACACTATGTAATGAAGCGCAAAATCACACGCGAGACAGACAAACATTTTATAGACTAAGGTTGGCACAAACAAATTTAATCATAATTTATTCACCCTAAACAAACATTAAAGTAGACTTGGCTGGCACAAATTACATCATAATTTAGACTTGGCTGGGGACAGGGAATTTATATTTATAATTAGGCTCTAAACAAAACATTAAAATTCCAAATTTGGCTGGGGACAGGGAATTTATATTTAGGCTCTAAACAAAACATTAAAATTCCAAAATTGGTTGGCCTACAACGCAATTCCCGAAAGCCATGCATTGGAGGGGCTAGTGCCCCTCAAAAACAGACAAACATTAACATGATGCAGGTTTAAGTGGATATGTCATACTGTAGGTCACTGATGTCATAGAATCACACATGATGTCCCATATTTGAGCCACAACATTCCCATGTGGATACATCTACACAATTCGATGTTTTTATTCCAATGAAATCCACACCATAAGATTCACGCCATTTGATAAACCCAATGCCTACTTTCAAAGTAATAAGACATCGCTGACATTTAAGTACATATACTGTACAGTTCCTCCAGTAAAGTTTTTATGAATTCAACAGCAACATGTCACGTGTGAGGACACTGTAACTGCTGTGTCACTGACTCTGTGGCATGTTGATTGATGACATTTTATCCACAAAGACCTGCAGCTCATTGGAATGCAAGTAGTGTGCGTGTGTGTGTGCATGTGTCTGTTATACCTGTGTTTAGTGATGGTGTAACAAAAAATATGTTTAGTGTTCAAGGGTTAAGTTTTTGGTATTTTTCTGTCTATATTTGTATAGTGGTAGTGGAGAGTGACAGGACTAGGGGGAAATAGTCAGGGCATGCATGACACGCAGCAAAGGTTGTCGGGCTCGGGAATTGAACCTGCGACACGCTGTCAGGCGTTGCTTTAGCTATATGTGGCTGGTGCCCCTCTATATAAGGTTCCTCACCGTTCCTCATGCAATCCTACCTGGAGGGGAGAGAACAAATGGTTCTCCCAGTGAGCTGTAGCATTCCACAAGGAAGCAAACTAGGGCCTTTACTGTTCCTAATATGTAAACGACATGATCAGCTTGTGACTGCAATTTGTTCCTGTTCGCAGATGTCTCAGCACTGCTGTTCTCGGACAGAAACAAACTGCAGGTTGAAAAGGCCCTCGGTAGAATCTGCACCTGGCTCGCTGATAACAAACTCTTTGTTTACACCTGGGAAAAACTGAATCCATTCTATTTGGATCAAATAGTAATCTCAGCAAGGCTTCTTAGTTAGAGTGGGTGACAATATTATCACACGAAAAGATGAAATTACCTACCTAGGTTCCGTCCTGGAGGCAAATCTTTCCGGTGATAAAATGGCCACCAACGTAATCAAAAAAGTCAACCAAAGAACATTCTTAGTATACAGGATCTCCTCACTCCACACCTTTAAGACTGTCACACCCCTGTCTGAGGCTAGGGTTTATGAACAAACGGATGGCAAGGCACGCAGTTTGGCAGAAGTTTAACACGATTTATTAACTTATTAATTAAGTGATGATACAAGTGACAACAACAAAAGAGACCAAACGTCTGCAAAATAGAAATAAAAAGGTATATTAAAAACAAAGTACTGCATATCATATATAACACCATAAATCAAACCAATCATTTCCAAATAAGTCATTATCATATGATATAAGCATTCTAAGTATTTATAAATCCAGCCTTTTCAAATGTAAATTAAATAATTATAATATATATATATAAACATCACAATAATAGATCTATGTAAACCATGGCATCAAACAATAACATAATAACATCACCTCCTCAGAGACAGCTCCTTCCAACACCAGCAGAGTGAGCAGAGACAGCAGACAGACTGACTGGGAATATTCAGTCTCTGAGCTTTATACCCCCCATGGCCCCTCCCACTAGACTGGACCAACTGAATAGGGGTCAACATGATCCACAACATGTCAACTCTGCTTGGTTTGTCACAAAACACATTCCTATATATATATATATATATATATATATATATTCACATTCACAGTTCAGTTGAGCTTTTAGCTCTTCTATTTGAAAGTCTTTAGTTTTCCCAAAAGTCCTTTTCTCCTCCGATGTCCCTCTGTGACAGGCAATCCTCCCCCTCCCTAGAAGGGGAGTTGGTTTGGCCCAAATTGAGTTGGTTTGGCCCAAATTGTGTTCAGCTTCTTAAAGTGACAGGAATCTAATGAGAGCAGTGTGTGTGTGTGTGTGTGTGTGTGTGTGGTCAGTTTGCTGCTTCTTAGTAGTCTTTGCATATCCTAACAGTGCGCGCATACTGAAAGGCATGTACACTAGCAAACAGTGACAGGGTGGGGTCACACTGTCACAAAGACCCTAACAGGAGCCCTCGTACAAGGTTTCTTTGACTATGCATGCACCTCCTGCCTGGTACCACAGCACCTCTAAGGCCTTTAAAACAAGGCTCCAGACTTCTCAAAACAAACTGGTCAGGCTACTACTTGGCCTCACTCCTCGAACCCACCTCACCCCTGCCCACTTTGACAGGCTGGGATGGCTTAGGGTTGACGACAGAGTATAGCATCTTGCAATGGGTCTGGTCCACAAGATTCGCCACACCACCAAGATACCCATGTACCTGTCTAAATACTTCCTTAATGTCAACAAAGTCCACACCAGAGGGAGTTCAACAAACCATGTGCAAACCAGATTCGGCACAAACAATTGGGACTAAATTAATTTCGCTCCTATGCCACCAAAATGTGGAACGCCCTACCAACAGTCATTAAGACATGCAAATCCCGGCCCAGGCCGTAGCGTAACGGTCTGGGCACCGGACTGGTAATCCAGTCGCAGTGTGCCGCGGGTTCGACTCCCGGACCCGACACGGCCTTTACTGCATGTCATCCCCCCATCTCTCTCCCGTTTCCTGTCAGCCTACTGTCTGTCCCTTCAAAAATCAATAAAAGGCGTAAGCCGCAAAAAAAAAATCTTAAAAAAAAAAAAGAAAAAAGACATGCAAATCCCTTGACTCTCAAAAGTCACCTACGGACGGCTGCAATTCTAAACTGGCACCCGTAAAACCTGAATCCCACACCCACGGCCACCCCTTTTCCCCCTCACTGTATATGTTTCTTTTCCCTTTTTACCTCTTCTATGATAATTTCCTGTTTTTACTATATAGTTGTGTATGCGTACGTCTCTAAATGTTTTGATGAATTGAAAATGGTGGGCGCTATTGTAAACAAGGGTAATGCTTTATGGTGTCGTCCACTCAAAGTTACGTTTTTGTATTGAATTTGAGTTGTAGGCAAAGCAAAGTTACTATATTTACACAGGGTAACTGGACTAAGCTCAAGAACTTGTTTACAGCCAGGCCCTGCTCATAGAACATTTCATGGTAGGGGTTCAATGCCTTGCTCAAGGGCACTTCAGCAGTGGTAATTTTAACGTGCCGGTCCGGGGATACGAACTAGCGACCTTCCGATATCAAGACCGCTCCGCAAACCGTTCGGCCACCGCTGCCTCCTCAAGAAGGCGCAGCAGCGACTGTACTTTCTGAGGCGCCTTAAAAAATTTGGTACAAAAGGACTAGTGAACTTTTATCGCTGTATAATTGAAAGTGTCTTAACTGGCTGTATCACAGTGTGGTACGGTAACACGACCGCTCAGGACTGCAACAGGTTGCAGAGGACCGTTAAAACAGCAGCTAAAATCATCGGCAGCACAGAATTAGCCAGTCTCCATAACATCTACACCATTCGTTGTATGAAAAAAGCCCACAACATCATGGAAGACACCAGCCATCCCGCAAATACCCTGTTCAAACCACTCCCTTCCAAAAAACGCTACCAGAGCATCAAATCTCGCACCACCCGTCTCAGTAACAGTTTCTACCCCCAGGCAATCAGGCTGCTGAACAGCTGACCTTGAACTGTATTGCACTGTTTTGTCACTTCACTTGCACTTTTTTCTGTTTTTGTCTTTTTCTTGCACTATAGATGTTTGTTTATGTCCTGTGTATGTAAGACATGAGAGTGCTCTGAGCAAAATAATTTAAATTGTCTTTATACTCTGTATCTATACACATGACAAATAAACCTGAACCTGAAATGTACTGTAATTCTGCAAACTGTTAATCAATCAATCCTGTTCGTGCTTAAAATGTACTGTAAATTCTACAAACTGTTAATAAAGATTTCAATCAATCAATCAAACCTGACTGACGGCACAATTTGGACACCAGAGGTTTTCTGTGGTGATGCACCGCCCCCTAGTGGTGGTTTACATTAATGCTGCATGTCTGTGTATTCAGCAGTGGTGACTGTGGTGGACAAACGCTCTACACCAGTCCAATACTTTAGTCAAAGTAAAGATACTCCTGGTCAAATATTACTCAACTATAAGTTGCTCAGTTAATGTGCAGTTGAGTTGAAGTATTGTGCTTTTAAAAAGTACAAAATCTATTTTTGTCCCCCCCAATATCAATGCATTGCTGTATTGAAATTAACGTAAAAAAGTATGTTACATATATTGACAAAATAAAAGCAGACAGACAGACAGACAGACAGACGAAATGATATAAGCAGTGTTTTTTGTTGACTAAAAGACTAAGATTTTGAAAGTTTATAGTTGACTAAAACTAGACTTTGTTTTCAATATCAATGTATTGAAATTGTATTCCCCCCACAACATGTTTCTGGAGCAATGATTTAAGTAGGCCTATGTCTGTTAATATGTCCGATGACAGACTAACCAAAATGATTTTTAACTGGGACATTTATAATGGTTACCCCTGGGCCAATGAAGTAAAGTCTTTATTTTTTATGAATAATTCATAATTTATTTATTTCAATAGACTGCTGTAATATTCATGAAATACAGAACTATTATGTTCCTTGGGTATAAGGAGAGATGGGCTGTTGATTTATGGTACAAACCAAAACTAAGAACATATCGTCTTATTAAAAATAATTATGGCCCTGAGCCTTATGTTACACAAAATGTATCAGAGATCATTTTGTGCACAGCTGCATTCTGGGACCTTACCATTAGCTTTAGAAACGGGTAGATTCATTGGTACTCCTGAGGACAGAGTGTGTCTAGTTTGTGATTTGAAAGAAATTGAAAATTAAATTCATTTTTTGTTTAACTGCCCATTATATGAAGAATTAATTAATTAATTATTTTGTAAAATGACAACCTTCTGTGTTAACTTTTTTTGGTTAGAGGACTACGTCTGCTTTAGCAGACTTTTTATGCAAAGCGTGGGAAAAAAGGCAGAATGTTTTGTTTGTGTAAAGAAAATAAAAATAACCTGTTTCTTGTACACTTATGCAATATTGAAGCAATGATTTGTATGGTGTGTCCTATAAGTCCATGTGGGCTAACAAGTAAGACGCGCAAACGCGGGAAGCGAACGCAGCTCGTGTGTGTGTGGTTGTGTGTGAGTGTGTGTGTGTGTGCTACAGCTGCGCCCTGTGTGTGTGTGTGTGTGTGTGTGTGTGTGTGTGTGTGTGTGTGTGTGTGTGTGCTACAGCTGCGCCCTCTGGTGGCGGGCGGGTGGTGTAACAGCGTGACACACACACACACACACACAGACATTCAGCCCTTGCTGTCATAGTAAGTGGCTCACTGCGTTCGCAATAAAGAATCTATCTATCTATATTTACATCTATCATCTCTGTCTCCGCTAATGCTTTAGTCTTGGATATATATGCGAATCAAAATGATTCCAAACACTATTGCAAACCATATTGACATATTGTATCTAAAATGACATTTTTTAATGGGGGAGGGTACCTTTATCAGCTGATAACACCAATTTAGCTACCACTTAGGAAGGGTTATCATACCACCAAAATATTATCTACAGACATAGAGCTTCTCAAAAATGATAAGTATAGCCTTTGCCACCTTTCTGTATTGTCACATCTCATAATGTGGCATTATGTTCCATGGACTCATCCTGGTCTCTCTGGTCTTTTTGTTTTTCAGCTTCCAGTTTCTCCTGCACAAACACAAACAATGTATGTTATCTAATTACCGTATGTAAAACGGTCACTCATGACTCATACGACTGCCTCTCTATATCTTTATTGCTTAAAATATGATAATATGAAAAAAAAGAAAACATTACATGAACTACAAGTGCCTCTGAGAAATGAAATGGAACAGAACAGTGTAGCAGCTTGAAATTTTAACTTGGTGACATGAGTAATGCCAACTCCAGCCAAACATTCAGTGTATTTGAGAATGCCTTTATCAAGGAAGCTACTGTGTCAACAATGGAGTCCAGTCAGAGTGCCGATTTATATGGGCTCACCTTGCGTCTCTGCAGAGAGTTGTGCTTCAGCTTGCTGTATGCTTCTGTTCATCTAGGGTGGCTATTATTGCAGCTTGATTGCGTATCAAGCGCAGCTTGGCCGTTTCCAACGTGGAATTCCACCTCGTGGAGAAGTGGTTCCTGGTTTGGTCCGAGTGACAGATCGTCTGCATTCAGCTCCGTTACGTTTTGCTGGGCTGTACTTGAAATGGCCCACAACTTTGCTATACACTTGGTCAACACACTGACAAATCCGGGGGCCGCAGTGGCTCAGGGATAGAGTATTTTATTTAAATAAATAAGGGATAGAGTGACCGGATGGGAACCTCAATGTTCCCAGTTCTAGCCTGGGCTCCCCCAGGGCTCATACACACGAACACCATCAAACAAAATGTTTGGTTTTGAATGGCCGCCACAATGCTTTTCCAATGAGAATCACATGGTTTGACCAAACATTTGTGTTTGATGGTATTCTGTTTGATGATGTTCAAAGCCGTCTTTGTATTGAGTTTGTGCTTAAAATGTACTGTAAATTCTACAAACTGTTAATAAATATTTCAATCAATCAATCAACCTCTGACACATTTTAAAACCCACTCAATGCTCAATTTGAAATCTCTCCGCTCTACTCCCCACTCCGCTCATATCCTCTGGTCTCCGGAACCGTGGGCCTTTAAAATAAGCGTCTTCAACCGATAAAACACTGGCAGTGGCAGAATAATTAATTAAGTAATTAATACCTGGCAGGCTGGCAGTGAATGTCTGCCACATGACGTCAAATAAAAATCCAAGCTGAATGCTAGTCTCGCAGCTCTATTTTGGAACTGGATCGTATTTATAAGGTAACGGGGCAACAAAAGATTTTCTCCAAATATGCATGGGGCACCATCCTTCGAACGAGAAGGGACGATGCCAGGGTGGCGGCCCTAGCAGGAAAAAAAGAGTGTGATAACCACTCATTTTATCTGGGTTACATGCACCAGTCATGGTAGCAGTGATTAACTGTGTACAGGTGTATGTATATGTATTTGTCAGTCAATAAATGCACCTGCTGTGATTTGAGACTCTTTCATACTGTACAACTCTCCTGCAAAGTTTGCAAATCAGTTTTTGAGGGGCACTATAGCCCCTTCCATGTCCAGCTTTGAGGGCTTGTGTAAACACAAACATTGAAGACAAAAGTGAGGACGCAAATTGCTCAGCTTTGAGGGCAATTTGTCCAACTTTCAGGGTTTCAAACATTAAAGACAAAAGTGATGACGCAAATTGTTATTGGCCAGAATGAGATAATATGATATTATGATATTGTATGATGATGGTATTGATTTTTGACCTTGTGAACTGAAACTTGATCTACAACGGTTGCATGTGTTTGGTCCGACGTACTAACAGTCCGACAGGCATTAGTCCGACGCCCTACCCCAAACCCAACCCTAAACCTAACCTCACAGGAAACCACAGGTTAGTTTTAACCTGCCACGCATGTTGGGAGCCACGAGTGAGTTTTAACCGGGCCATGTGAGTTTTAACCGGGCCATGGGTTAGTTGTAACTGGCCATGCATGTTGGGAGCGACGGTGTTGTCGGGCTAATGCCTGTCGGACTGTTACATGTAGTATGTCTAACCAACGCGACAACCAACGGGTCATGCTGTTAGGCATTGTAGGCTTGTACAGTAGATCTGCATGCAACTGAGTCAGAAATCCTGCATAACTCCATGTCCTTCCCGTAAACCTAGCCTATAAATGCCTATTCCTGACATTGACACTAACCCCTAAACATATGAAAGCCAAATCCTAACCCCTAAAACTTGCCTCTACATGTCTGATCCTAAAATAAAAATGTACTTACTAACCCCAAAACAATGAAAGAAATTAATTTGTGTGACGTCATAGAGTGGCCATCAAGCACTATATTAAAGGACACTGCGCTAAGTCTCTTGTCATAGTTATATAGTTCAGTGTGTTAGAGGTGATAATTTCATTCATTCTTTAGCTCCAATTTTAATAAGAGAATAATGGCAGATTTGGCACCAGTTACCCCTGCTACCCCACCTAAAGCAGAAGCAAGGAGGAGGAGGAGGAGAACCGTGAAGGCGGTGAGTCCCAAGAGAACGGTCAGACGCAGGAGGAGGAGGACCACCGTCAAGAGACGCGCTGCGTCCGTGAGGCCCAGGAGGAGGAGGAGACGCGCAGCTGCAGCCAAAACAACCACCAGGAGACGCAGAAGGTCCACCGTGCGTCGCAAGAAGGCCGCCAGGAAGCCCAAGAGGAAGCCTGCAAGAAGGACAGCGGCAATAAAGCAAGTGAGAAGGAGAAGGATGTCAAGGAAGCAGATGAGCCGCCAGGGATCACTATCCAGGGAGACAATGGATGGGTCCACACATCCTGACCAATTCAATGAATCCGGTGAGAATTTCATGACGAGGCTCACTAGTGATTTATCTTCAGTAAACCCCCTCAATTACTTCCAAAATGGTGAATAAGCAGATTCATCTTTAGTTTTAATTTTTAAACTGTTACTTTAAGTTGTAACTTTAACGACAAAAGTCGTTTTAACTTGATAATTGTGTTATGTTTTGCCCCCTGTCCGTTAGTCTGTGGACAGCTAAATCTCCAGAACCGTTGGGCCAATCGCAGTGAAACTGCACACACACTCCCTGAATGCCAGAGCAAAACCTCTGCCCCACATTTTCACATCAACCTGTTCTAGCACCAGGAGGCGTTTTTTTGCAAACTTTTTTTTTAATGTAACTCACACAGACTTCGTCCAAACGTCGTGCAAAACGGTACAGATCATCTCTATTGTCACGTGATAAAGACTGATCTGTAGATTTTTCATACTTCATCCTGACTGGGTAAGATTGCCATCTAAAGTTTGCAGGAGTGGCATGTTTTGAACAAAATGTCTCATGATAAGCGCAGCATTCGATTGCCGTGAAACTTTGCACACGCATTCCTACTAGGAATGGTGGCCCAGGAATTTAGGAAGACATGCCAACCCTTGCATATCTGCCTATTATAACAGCACCAGCAGGCCGATTTTGGCAAAACACATTTTTTGATATTACTCCTTACAGATTTTGTCCAAACATCAAGCAAATTGGACAGATATTTCATATGCCATCCTGATTGGCATCTAAAGAGAGCCATCTAAAGTTTGCAGAAATGGTACGTTTTGAATGAATGCCTCAAATCTCATATGGAAGCAGCATCCGATTCCCTTGAAAATTCAGATTGCCCTGTTAATGCCCCACCAGGGGAGGAGAGGAGAACATCTTTCTAGTTATTTTTGTTTAACTTTCTCCGTTTCATGTGTGCTGTGCTATGGGCAGTCCATACCATTGCAACTCCTTGCAGCCATTATCCCTAATGGCAGTTGCAAGGCGTTGCATTGGTTCGGACTGGCCTTGAAACCGTTTTGTTCCAAGGAGTTACAGACTTTGCATTGGTGAGACTGGCCTTAAGAATTTCCCAACATGGAAGTAGAGGGCACAGTTAAGTTAAGACTCTAGCTTTTTATTGGCTTAGAGCAGTTCTCAACCTTTTCTGGAACAGGGCCCCACTTAAAACTCCCAAGAGCATTTTTATTTTGTTTATTAACGTATATCGATTGTGTGGTGGCTTTGATCAATTGAACTTTTTTTTTTAATTATTATTTTAATGTTTTTTCTTTATATTAAATGTCATATTATCTTATGAATCCAAAGTAAGTGGTTTTCCTATTTATTTGGTGCCCACGGCTCACAGGTTGAGAATGACGGGCTTAGAGCAGTGGGTTTCAATGAGGTTCAGGGACCCCCATGGGTCCTTGAAGAGGTTGTAGGGGTCCCCATGCAGCTAACGTATAGTTATTATTGGATCTAAATCAGCTTAACCACTTAAAAAACATATAGGCCCTCATTTATCAACACGATGTACAACTTTGGGTGTACACCGCCTTGATAAATGAGGGCCATAGGCTCTATATACAGCAGCCATATTGAAAATAAATTGGGCCTCTTCCTTACTTTGTTCACACAGGTCTTACCAATTAATTATACTAATTAATGCTCTATTCTATTCGTGTAGCACAGTGTTTCTCAAACGTTTTAATTTCAAGTACCCCCATAACTCTGAGTGTGTACAAATGGAAACAAATTACGGGTCCATTTGGTTCCATTTGTATGCTCAGAGTTAGGGCAAAATAAACCAAATCGCGCATTAGGTGCAAAGTAAAAGTTGCATCTATAAATGCATCCCATCAAACTTCCAGATGCCGTTTTCATCCCAGTGTGTAAGAAGAAGGTTTAGGGTGGCTGTTTACTGTGATCTGTCCCTCTTGAAATATATACTTTGGTTTATGTAGAGATTTCTCCCCCAAACCCCACCTCCAGTCCCATGACCACAGCAGCTTGTGTGAAGGTGTTGTGTGCAGAGAACGGCTGAAAACAGCAGATCTCGAAGCTCACAGTGGCCGCATCCGCAACGCAATGTGAGCTTGTACGTCAGCTGGTCTTGGCGCGCAATACTGGTGGCGGGGTGAATTATATATCTTTCTCACTAGGGTGCGTCTCATCCCCAGTGAACACGCACAAGAGGAGGTTGACTGAATTGAAACCAGCAGCACCACCCAAAATAACAGGTTTGGGGATCTGTTGGAAATTGATTACCGGTACATGAAACCTGCATGCAGTCTCAATGTTTGTAAACAAGAAACCCATTTATAAAAACAATTGAAAATGGGGAACGTATATACAGTTGGAGAAGGTACAGCATAAGACACAGAGATGTCACATTGCATTGTTGTTGCTTTTTGAACCAATAGCACCAATCTTTTGCCATCACTTTGGGAAAAATAGCAGCTCTGTTTAAAGAGTATACAAAAAAGCTTCAGATATAAAATGTGTTCAAAGGTAGCAGCCGATTACAAAGCTTGCAGCTGGTTACATGTGCAGTAGGTCTAGGGCTACTCGGTACAGATAGTAGTCCTTAGGGTGGTTGTATTCCATTGGCTAACCTTCTTGTAACACAGATTCGCAGCAGTTCACAAATCTTACTGCTGTGTTTGCACATTGTTGTATTTCTTCCAATAGGAATGGGATTTTTTTGTCGTTGCTCATGTTTTCAAACTCACTTTGGGTGTGTGTTAATTATCGGTGTTGGATACGTGATCCAGCCCGGCTAGTCTGTGGGAAGTATGTGTCTCTGATGTGTCTGTCTGTCTGCGGCAGCCTTTCTCTATTGCAAGGCTGTGTTCACTGAGTCTGTACCTCGTCAAGGCTTTCCTTGATGTTGGCCGTTTACCATTCTCAGTCAGACCTGTATTGTATATTCTCTTTTTAGTGCTAGATATAATTCCATTTTGCTTTAATTTTCTCTTTCCAGTATGTCAGGTAGCTTTCTTTTTGTTTTCTTATAATCTGGTTATGTCCAGTGGGTTTTCCGTCTGGTAGTTGTGCTTGCGTTTCATGTCCCTGGACCAGCTGACTAAGGGGGCATCCATTTATGTAGGTATTCACTCTATAATGCATTATAGAAAGAAAGAAAGAAAGAACTATTGGATGTGTAAATGTTTTACAACTATATGAGAATTATTATACACTATTAAGTATTATAATATGTGACCTTGATAAGTAATTGTAACATGCTTTATGTTATGATTGTTGTTATAAAGCAAACAATTATTTAAACCTGAAAATCTACCAATAAAATACCACTGTATTTATTACTTCAAACACGATAGAGGCGCTTGATAATCTCCAGGGAAGGCGCTTTCCCGTTTGACAGCAGGCTTTAACAGGTGATGAATACTAATAAAGCTACCAGTCAACAATATCTAATACAGGGATGTATAGGAGAGGGGAAACAATCAGAACTAGAATTTTCCCACCCAGCTAAGTACCGATTTCCTAAATTTGTTAAACTATCTGCTATGTTTGGTGTGTGACACCAGCATGTAACTGAGTATAAACCAGGCATAACTCCAAGCCCCTAAACCTAACCTCTAAAGTCTAAGTCTTAACCTATTGCCTGATCATAACTCTAACCCCTAAACCCAGCCTATAAATGTTTAATCCTAACCCCTAAAAAGATCTTAACCAGGGCTTGACATTAACTTTTTGAGGCACTCAGTCCTTCAGACAAGTCAATTTCCCATTCACTTTTCTGGGCACAAAGGTCACTTGTTCGGAGCACAAGCACACACACACACACACACACACACACACACACACACACATACTAAATCAACTAACTCTAAGTTGGTTTTGTTGAATACATGTTTGAATATTAGATGAATAGTCTCAGTTTACAAGTTAATACCCCTAGAATGTCTGTGATCTTACGTACAAGTCATGTATTCCAAATACACAGCTACAACAACAGACCTATGGCGTGGGTCGCGATACATGGCCAAAGTATTTCTGGGGGTCCCCAGCCAAAAACGTTGGGAACCCCTGCTATAGAGGGTATGCGCGTGACATCATCATCATACCCAGAACGCCTACTGAGTGGCAAAAAAATATTGTCTTGCCTTGACAGCCCATACATCAAAAAAAAAAGTCCTATTTGATTGCATTAAATTACGTCAAACAACATTAAACTCACTTTGCCACTCGATTTGCCATTCACTTTATACATACGCGCATACCTCTGTAGAGCATTCTTGGGTCGTGACCTTAGAGTATATATGAATAGAGACGGCACCCGGAGGAAACCCTGAGGCGAAATGGACATAGTGGCCGAATTTGGTATTGCAGCTCGAGCCAGCGCTGGTCCGTTGACTATCATTGCGCACGTTCATGTTATTGGGGCCATGACACGTGAACGAATGTTTCATACGTTTTAACGGCACAATGATAGTCAACAACCAGCGCGTTCATGTTATTGGGGCAATCCATCCCAGAATGCACTTGTTCCTAGGAGTGAAATCGCCTCATGCGCTTTTGAGCAACTTAATGCAAGTGGATGGGAGGAGGAATCCGGTGCCGTCTCTATTCATATATACTCTAAGGTCGTGACCCACCCGGGACCCACGGGTGGGTAGATTTCAATTGGTTGGCCAGCCATTCATTGGTCACCACATTGTGGTCAGTCCAGGCCTGGTTTTGGATAAGTAGGCCATTATTGTAGGCCTATAAGTGTATTTTATGTGAAGGAACAGCTACTTATTAGGAACATTATTTGCACCTGTGCTGATTACCAATTTCCCCTAATTCATTCTGAAGTGATGTGACTGAAGGTGCGTTCAGACTTTACATACAAAGTCAATGCAAAAACGAGAAGGTGTGCAAACAGGGCGACGTGAACGGCGTCGCCCTGTCTATCTCCCCAACTCCCCTTCGGGTCGGTAGAGTTGGACCTTGGTATCTCCCCAACTCCCCTTCGGGTCGGTAGAGTTGGACCTTGGTATCTCCCCAACTCCCCTTCGGGTCGGTAGAGTTGGACCTTGGTATCTCCCCAACTCCCCTTCGGGTCGGTAGAGTTGGACCTTGGTATCTCCCCAACTCCCCTTCGGGTCGGTAGAGTTGGACCTTGGTATCTCCCCAACTCCCCTTCGGGTCGGTAGAGTTGGACCTTGGTATCTCCCCAACTCCCCTTCGGGTCGGTAGAGTTGGACCTTGGTATCTCCCCAACTCCCCTTCGGGTCGGTAGAGTTGGACCTTGGTATCTCCCCAACTCCCCTTCGGGTCGGTAGAGTTGGACCTTGGTATCTCCCCAACTCCCCACCGGGTCGGTGGAGTTGACCTTGGTATCTCCCCAACTCCCCACCGGGTCGGTGGAGTTGACCTTGGTATCTCCCCAACTCCCCACCGGGTCGGTGGAGTTGACCTTGGTATCTCCCCAACTCCCCACCGGGTCGGTGGAGTTTAAATAGAGCCATAATGATTGCTCGTTTAGCACAAATAAAGGTGTGATGGCAGTATCAGTTTAAAAAAAATAAGTTACAATGTAGTTTTTTTTTCCCATAAAGAAAGTAAGTAAGAAAGTAAAGAAATATGCCACAGAATAACACAAGGTTCGGTTTTCCTGAAACTGAATGGTGGACAACAATATTGGAAAGGTGATTATTAGGAAAGCCAGACAATAATGTCAGACAATTGGCTGCTCGGAGCTTCACAGAAAAAGTGAAACCAAGAGTCACTTGTCCATCAGACAAGTCCATTTTGAATGCACTTGTAAATATTTATTAGTTGTCCTCCTGTACAACAGGACAAGCCTTAATGTCAAGCCCTGTTAAGCATAAATCAATACAATAAAGTAATATAGCTGCAAGCAGCGATAAGACGGGGCCAAGCAATGAGAAAATATCATACCCGTGTGAACTGAGCAGTGCAGGCTGCTCAACAACACCGCTGGCTAGCTGCAGTAATAGTTATAGTGTGCAGTGTGAATGGCCCTTTAGGCTGCCAGTTTAGGTCACCCAGCGGTATTGCAGCTATTTGTACTCAGACAGACAGACAGACAGACGCGGCCAGTCGCTGGAGCTGTTAGGCACCGCTCCAAAAACTATGCAATACACACAATAAGCCATAGAAAATCCAGCGCATCGATAGGTCATTAAGACATGGAAGGCAGGAGGTTACTTCTAATTATCTCTCCCCGGACCCCACATTCATTCGCTATTAGTTGATTCATATATACTCCCACTAATCAGTCTGTCTGTTTCTCATTCGCTGCAAGCAAACATGCCCACAATACAATCAGATGGTCCTTTTAAGCAGTCACTACTCTGTGTTCACTCGACATGTGTCCACTAGCATGCCACTGTGTCCAGTGGTTGTTCAGATGTCAGCGTTCAAATTCCCTCCACCTCCGCTGCCTCCTCCCTGTGGCATTTAGTTCTGGAAAGGGTAATTCTGTGATTATAATAATGTGATTTATGGATTGTACTATGAGTGGTATCTAGTTCTGTTATGGGTGGTTATGTGATTAGTATCTATGTGGTATATGGCATGCATTGAAAGTTATGTTGTTCATGTAATGTCTTTATCTTATGCTCTGCTCTGGGGGTTGTTGTTGATATCAGATTTAATAATATGTGTATAAAAGTTTTATTGCTGACGGTCAAACGGTTAATGAGCTATGCCTGTTCAAAGTTTTCAATTGAGTGCTATAGGGCCACCCTTTGATCAATGGTTGTGGGCATCCACACTGTTTGGCATATAGCCCTTTACCATATTGCCAAGTTTTGTGAGAACCAACTTCACGGTTAAGCCACAACTACAATTTCGCGGAAGAAGAAGAAGAAAGAAGAAAAGGGAGAAGGAGAAGGAGAAGAAGAAGAAAAAACAGACAAGGGATCATAGGTCCTTCGGGCCTGGCCCCGTAAAAACAGACAAATATAAAATATTTGTGACGTCATAGAGTGGCCTCCGAGTACTATATAACTACACACACGCAACATCTGCTAATTCTTACAGTTGTGATTCAGACGTAATTAGTTCCTCAACCAGTTCAAATTACTTAAATTTCAATTAATTCATTGTTTATCCATAAGAGAATAATGGCAGATGTGTCCCCAGTTTCCGCTGGATTGTCTCCAGCGAAGGCAGAAGCAAGGAGGAGGAGGAGGAGAACCGTGAAGGCTGCGGGTCCCAAGAGAACGGTCAGGCGCAGGAGGAGGAGGACCAGACGTGCTGCATCCGTGAGGCCCAGGAGGAGAAGGAGACGCGCAGCTGCAGCCAAAACCACCCGCAGACGCAGAATGTCCACCAGGCGTCGCAGGAGGCCCGCAAGAAGGACCGCGCCAAAGAAGCAAGTGAGGAGGAGACGAAGGCGGGCCGTATCGGTTTAGGAGTAAGCTTCCATATTGGCAGCTGCAACTATGGATTATTTCTTTGATAATCCCATCGATTACTTTGTTTGATTATTATATAGGCCTATATATATATATATATCAGTGAATCAAACTTTGTTGCACAGCGGCAGCATGCAATAATAGTGAAAATGGCAGATCTATGGATAATTTTCTTTCTTCGATAATCCCATCGATTACTTTCCATCCATTATACTTTGTTTGATGAATTAATTAAAATTGTTATGTCAGAAAATCGATAAACCATTTAAGCATTATTTTATAATTTGATACACAGCGGTGGCGTGCAGAAATAGTGAAAATAGGTGATCTAGAATCTCACAATTTGTGAGCTTGTTGTCAGTTTGTAGATTGTCTATTTTCACTATGTATATTTTTTATTTGAACCTTTTTAGTTTTACACTTTTGACTTATTATTGCGACGTGTAGTAATGTTGTAGATATATTGTCACCCTTTTGTAATGGTTTATTTTGTAAATGTACTTTTCCCCTAGAATGAAATGCCCAAAACAGGGATTTAAAAAAAAGATTATTGATAATATAATAAAATAACCAATTAACAGTCAGTGAATTGGTTATTTTATTATATTATCAATAAGTTTGATCAACTGTTGCACCCCAACTCTATAAGTCTGGACTAAAATAACTGCTTTTTTTCTCTATTTATATTGATCCCAAATGACTGGCCATGCAGGGATCTATTTGCAGAATTGCCTCGGCCCATCTTTGTGTGTCTGTGTGTACCCCTAGTGATGATTTGATTGGCTGAGCACGGAATGTCATGTATGATGATGTTTGATGATAAGAGCACCCCTCACTTAACACGGGCGTGATTTTTTTTGCCTCGGTTGTCCCACACAAACTCATACATCATAGACCAACAGCTGCTGGTCTGTTTAGCAGATTGCATCGGCACATGTGGGACAACCAAGGCATGGAATCGTGTGTATTTGACAACTATATTAACAGATTCATGGAAAGAAAACGTGACCGTTGACCACAACAAATAGCATAAGTAGTGATATGATTAGATTAGATTAGATTCAATTTATTGTCACTGTACAGTTTATAGTATACAAATACTTAGACAATGAAATATGCTTATGGGCTTTGCTCCATGCGGCTGCTGGGGAAACTAGACGACATGGGCAATTCTGCAAATAGACTCCATGGCCAGTCCTTTTGGATCAATATAAGTAGGAAAAATCATACATGTTATTTTATGTCCTTTAAGATCACCGTTATAAGACCCCTGAAAGCACCCCTGCTCCAGACCAAACATATCATGAGTTTCTGGATCATTTGAACTCAACTCGAAGGCTAGCGCGGGGACCTTCAATGTTCTTCAAACCATGGACCTCTTTAGTGGGAAGAAATATGAAACAGCGACCATTACATATATTGCGCTACGTAAACTGTAGTGTTGTAGTATTCTAGTCCGGTCTCGTCCACATTTTCATTTACTAGGTCTCGTCTCAGTCTTGCACGTAATTTCACTTGGTCTTGACTTGGTCTCGGACCAAGGGACTTGGGACTCTTCCTCCATCCACTCGAGTCACGACTCACTATACCATGCAATGAAATCAATGTATTATATGCATATTATGAGGAGCCCATTCACATTGACATTATAAGAGAGCTGTCTGGCGCTTATAGACAGCTATGTTGTTATTCGTTAAGTAACGGAGTGCAGCTGATGCGCCTGCCTGCTCTCGCAGTATTGTCTGTAAAAATCTGGTCTCGGTCTTGACCATAGACTGTAAAAAATATGGACAAAGCGTTCCCCGGGTCTAACATGAACGTAAAATGAAGCCTGTCAGACAGTCCTTGAATTGTAAATCGCCATCTTTCTAGATCCGTTTGGGCCCAGCTGGCCCATTGGCTGGCCCAGACAACGAGGCGGGACTTCCCCCCTTCTTCTTAGTTGGTTTTTATTTTGACTCGAGTGGGTGGGGAATCCCGATCATAGACTGTAACGGTAGCCACGCCCCTCAGAACATACGCAACTTTATGGTAATTTTTTTAATAAATGGGACCATAATTTTCCAAAAAGAATATTATGACATTAGAAATTAGACTTTAAACTAGTGACTGGAAGCAAAAAGCATTCATGACCATGTTTATTAAGGGAATACAGTCTAGGTGAAGTTGGGCCCAAATACATGGACTTCTATGGGGCTATGGGTTTTTTTGGGCCCAATGACAGCGCCACAACAGGCCATTATATGAACTTTCAGGAAATCCCAATTTCCTCAGTGGCTTCACAAAATATCTGTCTGACTGCCCCCCTGGTCTTGACTCAGACTCGCCAATAATCAGGGCCGCGCAAAAAAATTACTTATCTCAGGCATGCTGTGACAATACAGGATCTGAACCCTGACTGCATGGCGTTACTTTAGGTCAAGAAAGTGATTTACTTAAGGCAGAAAGTTTAGAGACTGGCCTATAATTGTTCGCCAGCACTGAGGAGAAGAGAAACATATACTTGCTTGAAGTTGCTTCCAATCAACAGGTATGGAAAGGTTGACAATATTAGTTATGGGATTTAGCAATAACTGCTATGGCTAATCTCAGAACATAGGGGTCAAGGCCATCAGGGCCAGGAGACTTTTTGGGTCCAGAGAAGACAGCGCAAGAATAATATCAGAGCCCAGAATAGGGGAACAATTTTTATCAAAATTCACTTCAGGGTTTGGAGTTGAAGATGACGCCTCCTGAGCACCTTGATGCGAGGGGGCATTTTGTGCATCAAATATGTGCCCAGCTCAACCTTTTGTCACATAATAGATTCCCCAACCCGCAACTTTGGCTGGGGGCCAGCAACTCCCCTCTGCTGCATCAAATAGTAATCTCAGCAAGGCAGATGGCTTCTTGGTTAGAGTGGGTGACAATATTATCACACGAAAAGATGAAATTACCTACCTAGGTTCCATCCTGGAGGCCAATCTTTCTGGTGATAAAATGGCCACCAACGTAAAGTCAATCAAAGAACAAGATTCCTTTACAGGATCTCCTCACTGGTCAACAAAAACACCTTGAAGACCTTAACAGGAGCCCTCATACAAGGTTTCTTTGACTATGCATGCACCTCTTGGTACCACAGCACCTCAAAGGCCCTTAAAACAAGGCTCCAGACCTCCCAAAACAAACTGGTCAGGCTCCCACTTGGCCTCACCCCCCGAACCCACCTCACCCCTGCCCACTTTGACAGGCTGGGATGGCTTAGGGTCGACGACAGAGTACAGCATCTTGCAATGGGTCTGGTCCACAAGATTCGGTACACCACCAAAATACCCATGTAGCTGTCTAAATACTTCCTTAATGTAAACGAAGTCCAAACCCACAACACCAGAGGGAGTGCAACAAACCATGTACAACCCAGATTCGGTACAAACAAGGGACTAAATTATTTTCCCTCCTATGCCACCAAAATGTGGAACGCCCTACCAACAGTCATTAAGACATGTGAATCCCTTGACTCCTTCAAAACCGCTCTCAAAGGGCACCTACGGACGGCTGCAATTCGAAACTGGCCCCCGTAAAATCTGAATCCCCCCCACCCCCCTTTTCCCCTTACTGTATATGTTTCTTTTCCCTTTTTGCTTCCTTTATGATGAATTCCTGTTCTGTTCTTTAACTATATAGAAGTGTCTATTTGGGCCCAGGCCGTAGCGTAACGGTCTGGGCACCGGACTGGTGATCCAGTCGCGGTGTGCCGCGGGTTCGACTCCCGGACCCGACACGGCCTTTACCGCATGTCATCCCCCATCTCTCTCCCGTTTCCTGTCAGCCTACTATCTGTCCCTTAAAAAATCAATAAAAGGCGTAAGCCGCAAAAAAATATCTTAAAAAAAAAAAAAAAAGAAGTGTCTATTTGTACGTCTCTAAATGTTTTGATGAATTGAACATGGTGGACCCTGTTGTAAACAAGTGTAATGCTTAATTGGGTCGTCCACTCACAGTTAACAGTCTTTGTATTGAGTTTGTGCTTTAAATGTACTGTAATTCTGCAAACTGTTAATAAATATTTCAATCAATCAATCAATGCAGAGATATACAGTACTGTTTCCAAATATTTTAGTGATTTCCGGAAATATCAGGTGAGAAATAAATAGTACTCTGCCTTCAATTTCTTTGTGAGAGCTTAACACATATTTCTGAGAATACGAAAAAGAAGCCAATCATGCAAGGACTTGGATACTATACCTTCTGGCAAATAACCATTGCCTATTTTTGTCATGAATTGAGTCGGCAAGATCCCTGGGGAACCAAATATTAGACCTGTTCTTACCGGTATTCGATCGGACCTTCTTAAGGTGAGCGTGTTTGTTAATCAAAGGAAATGGTCATGATTCATGAAAGAAACGGAAAGCATCGTCCACAGGCGGTATAAGGGGAATACAAAACCAATCAATTGGTACTAGATCCAGGAAAGCTATTAGTATTCACATGGGTGTGATTTTTATTATTTATCTTTTGTATTTTTGAGAAAGCCTTCCATGCATGCAACAAAAGGCTTTCAAAGCTAGCTGATTGTCTCATCAATATCTGTTGATTTTGAAACAAATTTGGCAGGTTTTTAGAACATTGTTTGAGGGGCGCTAGCCCCAGCTATATACAGCTTTAGTCCTCACATGTCTCAATATTTGCCATTGACAATGAAAGGAGAAATAAGGTCTAATGTCCGCCAAATATGATGAAAATTTGTACCAACACACACATTAAATACCATTGACAATGAAGGGACAATATACGTCATGTAGACGAGCAAATCGGCTAACCAATCACATAAATTCAGTTCAATTCAGTTCAATGAAAAGGGAAATTAGGTCATATGTGCCTCAAATATGATGTAAATGTTGTCCACACACGTCTCATATTTGCCATTGATAATGAAAGGAGAAGTTGGGTAAAATGTCCACCAAATATGACGTAAATGTTGTACCCACTTTATTGACAAGTATAAAGTATGTCAAATGTCTGCCAAATATGACATATTTGTGGCAACACAAACATTAAATGCCATTTTCAATGAAGGGAAGATTTACGTCATATGTGGACGAGCAAATCGGGTAACCAATCTCATGAATTCAGTTGTTCATGAGATGATGTATGATGATGTATAATGATAAAAGTGCCCCTCACTTCACACGGGTATTTTTTGAGGGGCACTATATACAGCTTTTGTCCACACCAAATGTCCACAACACAAACATTATATGCTATTGACAAATGCTATTGACAATGAAGGGAAAATGTACGTCATCTTGTCCCCACACGTCTCATATTTTCCATCGACAATGAAAGGAGAAATTAGGTCAAATGTCTGCAACACAAACATTAAATGCCATTGACAAATGCTATTGACAATGAAGGGAAAATGTACGTCATCTTGTCCCCACACCTCTCATATTTGCCATCGACAATGAAAGGAGAAATTAGGTCAAATGTCTGCAACACAAACATTAAATGCCATTGACAATGAAGGGAAACTTTACGTCATCTTGTCCCCACACCTCTCATATTTGCCATCGACAATGAAAGGAGAAATTAGGTCAAATGTCCGCCAAATATGACGTACATTTGTGGCAACAGGCATTCTGATTGGCCAGTATGAGATGATGCAGGATGACGTACGATGATAAGAGCTCCCCTCACTTCACACGGGTGTGATTTTTTATAGAAGAGAGAGCTGGCCTCTCCACACTTCACTGATCCTTACCTGTAATGTAACGCCTGTAATAAAACAGATTGTAGCATTACGCGGAAGTGGGTATTGAACCCCGGGCTCACACTCGCCAGACCAATGCGCAACCTACCGTGCCAATAGGGCTGAGCCCGATTGGCAGGTCTGTTATGGGCTGGGTCTTGGCTGGGGGCTACACATGCAACTAGAAAAAGTGCCCTTCCGGGCACAGGTCTCCACCAGGTTATCCACAGATCCGTGCAGTTAGAGGTAAAAACACTTTTCGGCCAGTTATAGCGCCACCTTGAGGCTGAGTTGAAATTGTTCATGTGGCATTTTGTCCTCGGCCTAGTGGGAATGTGGGTGCACAATTTCACGGAAATCACGCGATGTGTTCATGATTTGCAGCATTTTGTTTGAAACTGAGCACTCCTGTGAACTTTGGAAGCCAATCTTAACCAATCAGGATGGAGTCTGATAAATCTGAAAGACCCGTTTCGTTGAATGGCTCTAGAGAGACTGTGTACCAATTCGCGTGATGTTTGGACAAAATCTGTAGGTGTACTGTGCAAAAACTTGTTTTGCACAAAGCGGCCTCCTGGTGGCGCTATAACAGGCCGTTCTGGAAAGTTTGGGGCAGAGGTTCATGGTTGGCATCCAGGGAGTGTGTGTGCAAAATATGGCATCGACCGGGTTAACGGTGGCCGAGATTAGCTGTTCACGGACACACACACACACGGACACACACACACACACACACACGCGGACGGACGGAGTGCAAAACATACTCTCCCCACATGCCTTCGGCCTGGTGGAGACAACAAC
The DNA here is from genome assembly GCF_964188405.1 of Protomyctophum parallelum. Lineage (NCBI taxonomy): Eukaryota > Metazoa > Chordata > Actinopteri > Myctophiformes > Myctophidae > Protomyctophum > Protomyctophum parallelum. The sequence continues at coordinate 35,543,917 of NC_139709.1, read as the reverse complement.
TAATCCTAATGAAAACCTAACCATCTAAATGTCTAATCCTAAACCTAACCTCTACAACTAACCTCTATGCTCCAAATCAAACCCCAACTTTGTAAGCCTTTCACTAAAATTAAATGTGTGACGTCATAGACCGGCCTCCAGGTACTATATTAATGGGCACTGCACCAAGTCTTGTCAGTATTACAGTTCTGCTTTTCAAGTGTTTAGTTGTTGAATTTGATAACCGCAACATTAATTAATTCAGTTTAAACTAATTAAGTCTTTAAGCGTCAGAGAATAATGGATGTGGTCCCAGTTTACGCTGCTGCTTTCCAAGCGAAAGCAGAAGCAAGGAGGAGGAGGAGGAGAGCCGTGAAGGCGGTGGGTCCCAAGAGACGCAGGAGGAGGACCAGACGCGCTGCGTCCGTGAGGCCCAGGAGGAGAAGGAGACGCGCAGCTGCAGCCAAAACCACCAGGAGACGCAGAAAGTCCACCAGGCGTCGCAGGAGGCCCGCAAGAAGGACAGCGCCAAAGACGCAAGTGAGGAGAAGGAGAAGAAGGCGGGCCGTATCGGCTGAGGAGTAAGCTTCTATATTGGAAGCTGCAACTATGGATTATTTTATTTCTTCGATAATCCCATTGATTACTTAGTTTGATTAATTCATTTTAATTGTTTTATTATATCAGCGAATCAATTAACCATCTATTTATTTATTATTTTATATTTTGCACAGCGGCGGCATGCAAAAATACTGACAATGGACGATCTAGAAGCTCACAATTTGTGAGCTTGTTGTGAGCTTATAGTTCAGCTGTTTTCACTATTTTTTATTCACACTTTTTTTTTTTTTACACTTTTCACTTGAAATTGCGACGTGTTGTAGATTGGATATTTTCACACTTTTTGAATGTTTTTTTTTAAACCTTTTTTGAGGGGGCGCTAGTCCCAACTTTGTGTGTCTGTGTGTACCCCATAGTGATGATTTGATTGGCTGAGCAATGTATGTATTGAGGACACCAATTGTGATTGGCCGGAATGTGATGATGTATCATTCATGATGTATGATGATAAGAGCGCCCTTCACCTAGATCTCATGTACTTCTAGGTGATATTATATTATATTATATTATATTATATTATATTATATTATATTATATTATATTATATTATATTATATTATATTATATTATATTATATATTTTGTGACCTTCATATTATGCTTTTAAGATGTATGTTAAAAATGCAATGTTACAGTGTAGGCCTGTATGTAAAATTGGTGTTGTAACCACTTGATTGGTCCCTTTTGGTCAGGGGAAACTAGAACTGCACTCTGTCGGTAGCAAGTACTTTCGACCGCTACAAACTGTCAAATCTCAGTAATGACTACTTGTGCCTGATACGGCAGTGGTGCCAGATTACATACATGCATACATAGGAGCATTTACCTTTAATCCTCCCAACACTAAAACATATCGTCATTACGTCACCATCGAAAACCAATTACACTCTGGCATTGGGTCCTTTAATCCACATCTTTATTACGTCATCATTGAGAGCTAGTTATACATGTATATGTAATTTGTAAGTTGATTAGCGGTATACAGTGGTTACTTTGCGCCGTATGCACCGTCCCAGCCGTCCCGCCAATTTTGATGTGTATGCACCGTCCCAGCAAATTATGTAATGACTAATTATGCCTGATACGGCAGTGGTGCCAGATTACATACATGTATACATAGGAGCATTACCTTTAATCCTCCCGACACTAAAACATATCGTCATTACGTCACCACCATCGAAAACCATTGGTTTTATACATAGTATATGTATAACTAGCTCTCAATGATTACGTAATAAAGATGTGGATTAAAGGACCCAATGTCAGAGTGTAATTGGTTTTCGATGGTGACGTAATGACGATATGTTTTAGTGTTGGGAGGATTAAAGGTAATGCTCCTATGTATACATGTACGTAATCTGGCACCACTGCCGTATCAGGCACAATTAGTCATTACGTCATTTGCTGGGACGGTGCATATGCATCAAAATTGGCGGGACGGCTGGGACGGTGCATACGAGTCCCGGGCTAAACTAGTACTTGCGCGCTCTGCTTGCGCAAGTAATAAGAGGACCTGAACTAGCTGTGTCTGTCCTCTATACTATATACTATATACTATATATATTTTAAAAGCGTGGCTATAGAGTCTATAGCCACGCTTTTAAAATATAGAGCCTGTCGAGTAGGCCTAATAATGGCTTTTTAAATTAATCCTTGCTAGAGTTTTCTTGAAGCCTTGTCCCCTTCTATGAACGGCTTTAGTGTAGATTCTGTCTTAACACAAACGAACCAATGAATAAATGAAACTGACAATGAATGGAGAATTTGTGTGTCATAGTGTCTGAGCAAATCGGCTGTCTGTATGTCGGTGGAAACCGACATACAGCCAATAAGCGACCACCATTCTTGGTGACGTAACTAAGGTATGTTTCAAGTTTGGTGTAAATACCAACCTAATTGATTAGAGCGCCCCTCACTTGCATATCCATCCAACCACACTAATAGAGAAGGTGTATGGTCTTTATCTATCCAACCACACTAATAGAGAAGGTGTATGGTCTTTATCTATCCAACCACACTAATAGAGAAGGTGTATGGTCTTTATCTATCCAACCACACTAATAGAGAAGGTGTATGGTCTTTATCCATCCAACCACACTAATAGAGAAGGTGTATGGTCTTTATCTATCCAACCACACTAATAGAGAAGGTGTATGGTCTTTATCTATCCAACCACACTAATAGAGAAGGTGTATGGTCTTTATCTATCCAACCACACTAATAGAGAAGGTGTATGGTCTTTATCTATCCAACCACACTAATAGAGAAGGTCTTTATCTGTGTGCCTTCTAGCACACCATAGTGAAATGACCTCCACTTTGGACGAAATAGACACTCGTTCTTGCTAAGGTGTGATTTGGGGTCCTAAGGATGAATACAAAATGAATATCAACATCTTAAAACCAAAATGTTGAATTGTGGGTTTGAGCTCACATGTTTTCTCGATTGTGCTGTTTTTCCGTTTTCTCGTTTTGCCGTTTTCTCGATTCTGCCGTTTTCTCGATTTTGCCGTTTTCTCGATTCTGCCGTTTTGCCGTTTTCTCGATTGTGCCGTTTTCTCGATTGTGCCGTTTTCTCGATTGTGCCGTTTTGCTGTTTTCTCGATTTTGCCGTTTTCTCGATTGTGTCGTTTTCTCGATTGTGCCCTTTTCGGAGAGAAAACGCCACAATCGAGAAAACGGCAAAACGGCACAATCGAGAAAACGGCACAATCGAGAAAACGGCAAAACGGCACAATCGAGTAACTGATGAATGAATATCAACATCCTAATACATCCTAATACTGGTGGGTCAAATTATGACAGGCAATTCCTGCTGTCAAAATATGACCCCCCCAGTCAAAAAACACTTTGTTTGAAAGAAACACTCATGCTTTCTAAGGTGTAATTTGGGGTCCTAAGGATGAATGACATTCCATTTTTCTCCAAAGTTGAATGTTGCCACTACTGTTGGAGCAATGTTCTGGGTATCTTTGTAAAGTTAGTGCTAGTAAAAAGCAGGTAAAAGAGTAACGTTTGAGCAGACTAACATCAGTCACTCTACCATTCAATGTAGTAGAAGACCTGCGAGTTTACACCGCAGATATGTCGTGTCTGCCTACAGGAAATACGTTTGCTGCGACCATGAGAGCCGTTTCTGAATTTGTGTATAGGTAGACCTACCAGAGCGCATGAGAGGTTCCAGAGCCAAGCTCCGGCAAAAACACATCAAATCACAGTGCAAAACCTGGGATGCCCCAAACGCTTCTTTCAGACTCCATCTTAGCCCATAGCAGTTGCCATAGTACTTGCCCTAGCCTCGACCAGCTACAGGGGCGTATGCATACTGGCTCAACTTATGTAACTTTAAATAGCACATTATGTAGCACTTTATGTAGACGTAGCACTCTAGAGTGTACTGTATACACATATAGTTTCATTATATATTACACTTTTAGGTTCTTAAGCTTACGTATGATTAATGATGACTATGTTTATGTATTTGATGTATCACCATGTTTGTTTTGTTCTTTACTAAGAGAGTCTGGCCCTAAATTGTAAATTGCTATCAATATCATACAAAAGTAGAGAGAAGCTGACTGTGACCTCACTGCTCTGATGGACAAGAAATATAATCATTTTTAAAACATCCATGTTCTGAATTCGTGGGCCCTATTTTGCGTGTCTTAAGTGCCAGGTCTTATGATTTAATTTAAGACCGGGGGGCGTGGCCAATGTCAGAGACCTGGTACTTAAGAGACGCAAAATAGAGTCCCGCGTGTGAACAATGATCCACGTAGGAAGTTTATTTCAGCAGCTAGAATGTGACAGTTAGAATGTGACCTAACCTCGAAATGTTTAAGCCTAACCAGTGCACTAAACATAACCTTCTATGTATAATCTCAACCCTTAAACCTAACATCTAAATGTCTAATCGTAACCCCAACCTCTAAAACTAACCTCATACATACTACATACATACTATACCTCGTACAGTATGTGCTTAATTGGAGTCTAACCCCAATTTGAATCTTTTAATTGTAAAACTCAAACTTAAAGGACAACTTTAGTTTTTTTCAACCAAGGTTCAAGGTTTTAGTTTATTAGATAAAGTAAAAGATGAGTGTTAATCTTTTTTCATTTGCTGCTTTCTTTCATTTTAGGGATTTTAGCTGTTTTTGACAGGGGGCGGCCCGGGCATTCGAGCATGGGGCTAAATATGTATTTACACAGTTGTATGGTGATTTCTTTTTTTATGGTTTACTATAGTCCTAATAAACGCCAGGAAATTACATCTGGCCACAGAAGATCACAGGATCTACTGAATGTGAAGGAGGCCTACTGGGGGAAGGCTTATACTGTGTGTATAGGCTCAATATGTCAGTTTGTCACATTCAATAGACCCTGTGATCTTTTGTGGCCAGATGTAATTTCTTGGGGTCTAGTAGGACTAAAGTAAATAATAAAATAAAAAGAAAATACATATTTAGCCCCATGTTCGAATGCCCCGCCCCCTGTCAAAAACAGCTAAAATTCCAAAAACGAAAGAAAGCAGCAAATGAAAGAAAATGAACACTCACCTTTTAGTTTCTCTAATAACAACCGAGAACCTTGGTTGAAAAAAACTAAAGTTATCCTTTAAATAAGTGACGTCATAGAGTGGCCTCCAGGTACTATATTAAGGGCAATGTGCCAAGTCTGATCATTATCACAGTTTTGCTTCTGAAGTAACCAATTGCTTAATTTGATAGCTGCAACAATAATTAATTAAATTCCAATTAATTAAGTATTTAAGTGTCAGAGAGAATAATGGATGTGGTTCCAGTTTATGCCGCTGCTTTCCCAGCGAAGGCAGAAGCAAGGAGGAGGAGGAGGAGGAGAGCCGTGAAGGCCGCGGGTCCCAAGAGAACGGTCAGGCGCAGGAGGAGGAGGACCAGACGTGCTGCATCCGTGAGGCCCAGGAGGAGAAGGAGACGCGCAGCTGCAGCCAAAACCACCAGGAGACGCAGAATGTCCACCAGGCGTCGCAGGAGGCCCGCAAGAAGGACCGCGCCAAAGAAGCAAGTGAGGAGGAGACGAAGGCGGGCCGTATCGGCTGTGTAAGTATAATCCACTTACAACTGGACTTGAGTTTATGCAACTGTACTTTTACCACATTTTCCATATTTTTCCATCTACACCAAATCCGATCTACAAACCTGAGCTTTTAGATTGGATATGTTTGGCTAATGTTCCCCCCAGAATTTTGATGCTGGCTTCCAAATAGTTAGGGCTGCAACAACTATGGATCATTTTCTTTAGATTTTTACCATTGATTATTCATTATTATAATTTTTTGTATGTGACTGGATTTAATGAACAGACAGTCCTTAAGCATTTGTGTTTCTCAATTTCACATGAAAGCAGAGAATCATAGCAAACTTTTAGTTCGATTGACCCATCAGTTTTGAGAATGGAATTAGAATCAATCAACGAAGCGATTAACCAAGCATTATTTTAATACTTTGTTGCACAGCGGCGGCGTGCAAAAATTGTGAAACTAGAAGCTCAACTTGTGAGCCTGTAGATCAGCTATTTTCTTTTTTTACACTTTACACTACTTAGATATTTTGTTTTAACTTCTTTTTTTTTAAACACTTTTCACTTATATTTGTGACGTCTTGTAAGGTTGTAGATTTTATTCCTTTTGTTTCTTTGAAATGTTTCACTTGGAATAGGTCAATTACATTTTTTTTAAACAATCGAATGGTTCAATTAACTGTTGCAACCCTAATCCATACAGTAAAACTGAGAAGAATGACAGCCGTGTCAGGATCCAAACCAAACTCATCATTGCTTCTGGATCTTTCAAGCTCAACAAGAAGGCAGGGACATGCAATGTTCTTAAGGATCATCTTAGCGGAGCGACATGAGACTACATATATTGTGTTTTTATTTAATACATTTTATTTTTGAGAGCCTACCATGAAACTTGATGAGAGGCTTTCCAAGCAAGCTCCTCATATTTAGCTGATTGTCGCATCAATGTCTGTTGAGTGTTGACCATTAAGGGGAGACTTGAGACTTGCCAGGAAGTATAAAGGTTTTTTATTTCGAATGACTATGGTTTGAGAGATTTGGCTATTGCTGGGATGTACAGTATTCCACAGGTTTTATTTTGAGTGAATGTTTTGAGAGATTTGGAGAGAGCTAGTATTCCACACATTTTTATTTTAAGTGACTATGGGTTGAGAGATTTGGGACTAGCTTAGCCCCATTTGGAACCTCTCTGCTATACACCGGAGGGAGAGGTTCCGATTGGAGCTAGAACTAGCTTGGATATACCGTATTCCACACGTTTTTATTTTTAAGTGACTATGGGTTGCGAGATTTGGGACAATAGCTTAGATGTACAGTATTCCACATGTTTTTATTTTATTTTAAAGGGACACTTCACCCATTTTGCAACCAGATCCTATTTTAATGATGTTTGGGAGACAAGAAACACTTTACTGGGTTTTGTATGCGGGTAATGTGTGTTTTTAGATATTTTAGTATTTCAAAGTGTCCATGATCTCATGGACACCGGGCTCACTTCCTTCCTGGATTACATTTCCCATAATGCCGTGGTGCACTACTCCTCCTTGTGGATAGGAGGAGGGCTGTCTTACTGAGGGAACATTGTAGTCCAGGAAGTAAGTGAGCCCAGTGTCCGTGACATCATGGAAATACTAAAATATCTAAAAACACAAATTACCCACATAAAAACCCCAGCAAAGTGTTTCTCCTCTCCCAAACATCATTAAAATAAGATCTGGTTGCAAAAAGGGTGAAGTGTCCCTTTAAGTGACTATTTCACTAAGAACTGTCAGAAGCTCCTTGCATTTGACTGACCAAGACACGTACAACGAGACAACCAAGACATCACTGGTCACTGTTTTATCAGCATCCACTACAACCAGCAGCAATGAATAAATCTGCACCCATGGCAGATTTATGTACGGAGCTCAGTGTTTCCCAAACAATGGGCCAGGACCCATTTGTGTGCGCAGACTAAAGATTTCTGTTTGTTTGTTTGTTTGTTTGGTTGGTTGCTATATTTGTTTTTATGCAGTATACCTGAAAGCCCCTCCTCACCCTATACTGCTGGGCAACAGCGGGTTCTCAAACTTTCATGTCAAGGACTCCCAAATGAATACAGAATACATAAGATCTGTGATACATTTTTTAACCAAGAAAATATATATTTTTATATAGGTATTTGTGAATAGCATAAGCTAGCTTGAACCTTGCACATACACTGCACTTACAATATAGCTGAGTCTGTCCGCCAATCTACAGCAGTATATAGCTACATTCTTAAAGAGATACAGTAAACATTTCTTTGTTGCCCTGAACATGATGTATTATGCTGTATCTACTCAGAGTAGTGTTGCTGCTTCTTCTCTTGGAAAGGAGCCAGCTGTGGTGGTTCAGGCATCTGATTAGAGGATGCATCTCATTAGGGAGATCCTCCATGCATGTCCCACTGGTGGGACACCCCGGGGCAGACCAAGGAAGAGTTGGAGGGTTTATATATCTCCGATATTTGCCAGGACTGCCTCTGGATCCCCCAGGATGAAGTTACTAATGTTACTCTGGAGAAGGATAAGTCTGTTAACCTGTTCTTAACTGCTGTATGTCTTTGGCGTATGAATGAAATGCATGCATTAAGATTCTGTCATATTGCAACATATGCCCTGTAGAGGTTTTCTGTTGTGATGCACCGCCGCCTTGTGGTGTACATGAATGCTGCCTGTTTGTGTATTCAGCTGTGGTGGATAAAGTGCTCAACACCAGTACTTGAGTAAAAGTATAGGTACGCCTGGTCAAATATTACTCAAACATTTGTGCTCAAAAGTACAAAGTACACTTTCTTTTAATATCAATGCATTGCTGCATTGACATTACAGAAATACACAACATGTTTGAACATTTTGAACTATCTCCAACCAGACATGGCTCACTTTAATGGGACCACATGGATCTGTAAGAATCCATTGGTTCAATTGGTACACTCAGAGTCACCGACCTACAGTACGGTACAGTATTTGGTTCCTATGCCTGGGTACCAAGGCTATTTAGTTCCTATTCCTAATGATCAATCATCTAACCCCCTGGAAACCCCTCAATGCTTTCAATAGCTTTAGCCCCCCAACATGGTCAAGGCAGATGTCTGCCCACTCTAGAGCCTGCAGGTTCCGCTCAATGTTTCTTTAAAGGGGAGTTTTGTATGTATGTGTACGTATAGATAGATTATAGATTCTTGGTTTACCTATGACCCTAGATTACTGAGGCATACACAGTTTGCATTTGATGTATTACCTTTAATGCCTAAGTATTGTATTTGGCACTTTAATAAAACCAAACTGAATTCAACTATAGCGTCAGAGCACAATACTTACCAGTGTTGACATTGTTACTCTTTTTTTATATATTTTTTTTTATTGGTTTTTTGAAGGGACAGACAGTAGGCTGACAGGAAACGGGAGAGAGATGGGGGAAGACATGCAGTAAAGGCCGTGTCGGGCTCAGGAGTCGAACCCGCGGCACACTGCGACTGGATTACCAGTCTAGGATAGAAATTAGAAGGACTGATAAATTGGTAGACAGAACGAATGAAAGATGGACACAGGAACCGATAGATGGGTGAATAGTTGAGTTAATCAGTGTAAATAAACTAGCTGGCCTGGTAATTAATAAAACCCTGTGAAGTGGCGCCGGCCTTCAATGAAGAAGGCCCTCTCTTCTCAACAGCACAACACTCGACAGTTACCCTATTGTTACCCTATCTGCTGTCTTACTTGGCACCACACAGCAGAAACAAAATCCCAGAGATAATTACTGTTTTCAGCAGTGCCATCCAACCGAGTGGCAGGGTGTTACTACAATTATAGTGTCACACAGAGACGGCTCGGATTCAATGCCATATCTCCATCAGACAGACACTGAAACCCAAGATACCAACCAACTCACACTGAATCACTTTTCAGCAGTGGTGGAAGAAGTACAAGTAAAATGCCTGCATTTAAGATTGGACTTAAACATGCAAAAGTGTTGGCATCGAAATATACATACTGTACCAAAGTAAATTAACATTAGTAGTAGTAGTACTAACATTGCTCAGAAGTTGTATAACATTTTGTTATGTTTTTCAGAGAGAGAGAGAGAGAGAGTGAGTGAGTGAGTGTGTGTGTGTGTGGCTTTGAAGATTACGTCATATGGCCGCCAAGTTTATGGGATCTTTTGTTTAGAGCACTTATGACGTAAATTGTTTGTCAGCCAAGTCTATGGACTTTAACGTTTGTTTAGTGCAGTAAATGATGACATAAGATGTCATATGGCCAATATAAATACATCTTGCGCCCCTCACTTCACATGAGTGTGATTTCATTTTATATTATATGATGTCTTCTCTTACTTAAAGCTGAACTATGTAACTCCTTTTTTGAATCTTGACCTTCAGGTCAAAGTCCATGTCAGATCCTGCACAGTACTAAGCGACATGACCTTTGACACAATCTAAATGTCTCAATAGAATTATAACCATCACAATTGTAAATGTTATACTGTATAGAGTATAATATACTCTATAATCTAAATATACTCTAAAATTACATAGTGCCGGTGCCACCTTAATAGGCCTACCATATATTAGTTCCAACAACATGCTCACTGTTTGCCTGGTACTTTAGTGACAAATAGAACCTTCTTGATGGGTTGCATAATACTTTGTCCACCACTGTTCTATGTCTCTTTTCTATCTCTTCTGTTTCTTCTTGTAGTCAGGGAATATTATCAGAATAATGTCAAATCTGGGAATACATTTCTTACCAAGTATTTTCTTCACCAATGTGTTTGTAAAGGTGTCTACTAACATATTCCACATTGGTTTCTATTCAATCACCCTAGGGGAATTGACAGCTGCTGAAAGTTGGGGTACCATCAACAACCAATATAAGGCTAAATGTTTTAAATTTCATTATGCTTTAAGTAGCATGCGACATGTCAAACTAGGGGGTTTTCATTATTCTGAATCCATTCCAAGCATTAGTTTTGCACAAAAAACACTACTTTGGCTAAAAACAGCCATCATGATGGGAATTAAGGGCCACACAGAGGTGTCACCATAGCTTTAACATCTGTATTGATCAGTGTTCAAGACTGGATTACTGCATGTCTGCACTTAAACGCATGCACTGCGGCAGGCAGAGCCATAGAGAGAAGAAAGTAAGAAACAATTGTATGCATGCATGGCAATGCGTGATAATTAATTGCATGGCATTAACCAAGAGACTAGTTGATTTGAAGAAAAAAACATTGGGATGGGGACTTCACCTGTTCAAGTAGGCTACCTCTGAGTCGACTTGGACTCAACCCAACAACAGGTGGGCACTCTTGGGGAAGGCGGCGCGAGGCAAGTCTGTGAGAGAGAGCAGGACAGGCACAGCTCTCCCTAACCCGGTTTTACGAGGTGCTCCAGCTGAGCAGCTCTGCTCCTGTGTGAGGGGTGTGTGGAGTCTGTGGACAGCCACTCTGGGATGGCACGCTTTCCACTTAACTGGCTTGCGATCTCCCTTCTGGTAGCAGCAGCCCTGCATGTTCCAACATATACACCTTATACATGACCACCAGTTCAGCCATGTAGTTCTCTCTGCTGGACACCAGGAGGCGTGTGCACCATATCACTGGTGACTTGTCAAGGTGGGCCAGGCAGAGCAGGGCTATGGATACTAGAAAAACGACCCCACCAGCCTTGCACAGAAGCTTCCTGTCGTTGGGGGGTAAAGCTGTCCACCATTTCCTGATTCTCCTTCCAAGAGCTTCAGTGGTTTAAGCACCAACCATATTAGGGATGTGAAGTGTGGAACTGGTACCCACATTGTGTTAGCAGGGGACAACTTGCCAACTGCTTGGGGAGTCTGGGGACTCAATGGAAAGAACACTGTCTGCGGATTCTTATTAGAGAATAGAAGTCCTCTACGTAGATGGTTTAGGCATGGAGTCTAACAACGTTCACAGTTCTCTATTTTTGCCAGATGTTCAAGTATAAACTTCTTTTCAATCTCTTCTGATGGAAACTGATAATCTGGCAAATTTGCCTCGTGACATAATGTAAGGTGCTATAAAGTAACGACAAATGTAAGGCGCTATAAAGTAACAAAGTACAAAACATACATTAACCACTTAAATACTGCAGCTATTGGGAAATAGCCAATGTACAGTACAAGCTTACGAGTTGCATCACGATGCGTTGTGAGCTTGTAGATCTTTTGGTCACATTTGGAAAACGTTCTGCATAACAAGTACTTTTACTATTTGTCCTTTAACCACTAAGCGCCAGCATCCATAGATACGAACACAATTGGCCCATGTTCGGTGGAGAGAATTTAAGCCGCGGGCGGGGAGGGTGATTATACTGCATGTACTGTACTGTATGTACTCCTACAGGCTGGGGCGGACCCTGTCAGCAGGGAGTGTTGGGCGGGAGGACTGGGATGGAGGCTATAGGTCCTCCCGGTGGGGGCTCCTCATTGGCAGGTGAGTCAGTGGTATAAAACAAGCAGTAACAACACAACAATATGTGTGAAGAGGAGATCAATAATAGTCATAGTCAATTTGGGGAGAAAAGGGGTCAAAAAGCAAAAATAAAGAAATACATAAAATACATCTGAATACTTCTTCCACCACTGCTTGTTTAAAAAGGTTATCTTATCTAGTCTCCAAACATTCAAAACAAACAACCACCCCACCCTGATCTGACCCTTCTGTTGTCTTTACGGGTGGAGTGAGCAGAGCTTGAAGAATTACATTCTGCTTGTCCATGTGTGTGTGTGTGTGTGTGTGTGTGTGTGTGTGTGTGTGTGTGTGTGTGTGTGTGTGTGTGTGTGTGCATGTGTGCGTGTGTGTGTGCATGTGTGCGTGCGTGCTTGCGTGTGTGCGTGCGTGCAGAAGTATAGTAAAGTAATTTGTGAAATAGACATATTGTGAGGACAATTTTCCTGTTCCTTATATGAAGAGATTATGTTGAAAATTGGCGAAGGGGTCCTTTACATAATGCTAATGTATGTAGGCACTAGGCAGCACCTACCTGACCAGTCACATGGTTCGCAATGAAGCTCTATCACGTGCCTCTCTCTCATCATCAGCATCCCAGCATCTCCTTCAAGGTAGAATCTAGATCCCATAGCCAGGGGGTTCGCTGGTTTGCTGTGATTGGCCGGTTGCTGGATGGTGCAGAAAAAAAGAATAGCGTGACAGTGTGACCAAAAAAAGCTAATCCAATAACATTTGAAGTGATTAAAAGTTTATTTGTAGAGCACATTTCAAAAAGGTAATTCAAAGTGCTTTACACAACACATTAAGAACATTCATTATGTTGTTTACACAGAGGCTAGGTTTGATGTGGTACCTGCAGTGTTTCTTTGAGGCACACATAATTGTTTCTTTGCACTCTATTTACTTGACTATAGGCTACCCTGGTGTTGGTTGACTAGGTAGGGTGGGTAATTAGGTTAATTGACATTTAGGCCTACTCAAAGTTTTCACTTTTAAGACAAAGTCAAAGAGCAAAAGACATGAAATTAAGAGTTAACAGTAGTAGCATAGCTTCTAGAAAATAGAGCTAAAACATCACAAATAAGAGAATTGAAAATGTATTATCAATATAGCCTATTAATCAATAACTGAAATTATTACGTCTGCAAGCGACAAGCCTGAAGATGAGTAGCCTTGTTGAGACGCATTCATCATTTTGTTCTCTGGGAAAACCTTGGAAAACTCCATTTGAAGTTGTTTTGCCACTCACTCACTCACTCACTCACTCACTCACTCACTCACTCACTCACTCACTCACTCACTCACTCACTCACTCACTCACACACTCACTCACTCACTCACTCACTCACACACACACACACACACACACACACACACACACACACACACACACACACACACACACACACACACACACACACACACACACACACACACTCACACTCACACACACAATACGCTAAAAACAGTGCAAAATACACTTCGTCTATTCTGAGATTATTTGAAAATACTAACTTTAGAATCAATTCAAAAGGTGCTCCCTAGATATATAACTCTATGGTGCTCCCTAGCAGAGAACTAACATAGTATAGGTCCATGGTCTTCAAATACATCAGCGTGAGAACCACAGTGGTTGCCTGACAACCACCAGCCAGCCAATCACAGCGTCATCATCCGTCCGGACAATGGGATGCGAGCCCTTCCCTTCTTCAAGGAAGCTTAGCTGTAGCAGTTAGCCTGCATTGGCAGACAGGGAGTGAACTGGAGTGAACATTAACGGCGTTATAACGCTGTTCTGTGGGAATAGAAGAGGAACACGACAGCGCGTGAGTGTCCACTGGACGTTGTTTTCACGTTATTTCACCTGCTTTCATTTGAATGCTCACCGGCGCTATTTAATGAACAGTGCAACAGTCCCGGGGATAGCACGCCACCGTCTGCCCGGCAGTGGCAGCAGTTGCACCGAATGTCAAGACCTATCGAATTCCGTGATGCCAGGCCCAGGGGGCACGGTTTTTCTGTTTCTTTGGCCAGGGGGCACTGTTTCTTTGGAGTTATTTCTTTGCATTTGTCTTCTAAGCCTCGGTAACCATCAACCACGTTTATTGTTTGGTCTTTAAATGCCATTTTGTCAGATGGCTGCTTAAGGTGAAAAACGTAGCGATTGATTGCTTGATTTACAGTTTGCAGAATTACAGTACATTTCAAGTACAACTCACTACAAAAAAAATTAACTGTGAGTGGACGACACCATAAAGCATTGGGCCAATCGTCAGATTTTTTATTTGTCATCAAAAGCTCTTTGTCTGTTGAACATATTTCTTATTTGAGAATGTTGTTTCACATTACCCACATTCTACCTTCTGTGGTTGTGCTACTGGGAAATCGCGAATGTGCGGGAACGGGCAAACGGCGACACTCAAGTCACGGATTTCGACAGGTCACCAATGTGCTCGTTACACCGGGTGTGTTTGAAGCTCCCTCTCTTATGCACACGGCACATTAACTCCTATAGTGCAGAGTGCACCGAAGCAGCGTGCTGCTGTCGCTCCACATGCGCTGTTTATAAACACAAACATGTCCTGTTTGTTGTCTTCTTGTTATGGTTGTTTTTAACGGTGTTACTTAACGTTGTTCATGATAAAATGGTTAATAAGCGCCAGGCAGGCCTGTGTCATGGCCACACTATAGGCCCAAAGCCCTGCTGTCTGTTCTGTTATGAAGATGCAGAGTAGAGATCTGTATTGCGCTAGACTAGTGTTTTTAAGTAAATCTCTACTAGTCTCTATCCCTAGACTCTAGGTCTAGAACATACATAGGCCAACTTATACTAAGCTTTTCTTTAGCAGGAGTAGATGCACCAGATGTTTGCATTTTCAAGGGACTTTTTTATGTTTGGGCTAGATCAGCATCAACTCTGTTACCTTTCTTTTCTTTTAGGCATATGCATTTACAGTGCGTATGGCACTTGGCACATTTCTCTGTTGTATTATATACGGTACATATTTTAGAGAGGGAGAGATATGCTTGCTCACTGCTTTGGTCAAATATATAACATATATCAAGTTCAGAAGTTAAAAGGTGAGAATATTCAATTCATAGCACATTGAGGCATTTGCTGAGCTGAGTGGCTGCTTCTTTGCCACAGACTGGGAGGTTTTTCAGGAAAATAACATCGACAGTACTGCAGAGGCAATCACAGGGTAGCCTATATTCACTTTTGTGTGGACCCTTTGATGAATTGAAAATGGTGGGCCCTATTGTAAACAAGTGTAATGCTTTATGATGTGCAAACTGTTAATAAATCAATCAATCAATCAAAACCCTAATAACAAGGACTACATCACATCTGATATTAAGAACTGCATCAGGAGGAAGAAGCAAGCCTTTCGGAATAACAACAAGATGGAATTAAAGCTAGTACAAAAATAAGCTAAAGGAAGCTAGAGAACAGCACAGCATACGTGACCGAGAGGCTTTCTCTAATAAAAGCTTGAAAGAATTGTGGGACTCTGCCAAAGAAATGACCAACTTAAACTCTGCAAAAAAGGACATGTATGAATTAGAAAAGGCCAATGAATTCAACTGCTTTTATAAACGTTTTGACTCTGATCCTACAAAGAATGTTACCGAATGTAGAGAGCTGCTAACTACAGTAGTGTGTGTGTGACCCGATTAAGCATAGAATAGTGATTGAGCCGAGGGATGTGGTAGATGTTTTTAAAAAACTGCACATTAAGAAGGCCATTGGGCCCGATTGTATCTCTGCCTTTCTCCTTAAAACGTTTGCTGAGGAGCTAACTCCAGCGTGGAGACCTCTATTTCAGCTGTCAGTAGACTCAGGCAGCATTCCTGCTATCTGGAAAAAAGCTGTTATTATTCCTGTTGCTAAAAAATCCTGTCCGAAAGAAAATAATGTTTTCCAACTAGTAGCATTGACATCAATAGTAATGAAATCATTAGAACGTATCATGTTAGGTAAATTATGTGAGATGGCAGAACACCTTGGCTTTTAGATCCTCACCAATATTGCCTACAATAGAGGTAGAGGTACTGATGACGCTTTGAACTCCACTACTCATCTTATCTTAAAACATCTTGAGGATCCCTCAGCATATGCTAGATTATTGTTTATGGATTTTAGCTCGGCATTCAATACTATTCTCCCTCAGACCCTGTTATACAGGCTGAAACAAATGGATGTCAACCCTTATATAATTAAATGGTACTGTGATTTTCTCATAGAGAGGCAACAGCAGGTCAAGGTCAACTCCACTCTCTGACCTACAGGCCATAAGCACGGCAACATCGACTTATATAAACAAGAGATAGCAGAGGCCGTAAGGTGGTGTGAGGAGCAAAACCTTATTTTAAACGTTAAAAAAACAAAGGAGATCGTCTTCGATCCAAGGTCTGTGGGGGATCACAGCCCGATCCTCATTCACGAGGAGAGTGCGGAACCTCATATAAGTACTTGGGTATTTCTTTTGACTCTCAGTTAAACTAGGCCAACCAAGTTGACTCTGTTCCCGAATTAACCATGGCGTGGCAACAAACATCATGCTATTGTTCTATAGGGCAAACAGAATCCATCATCCGTTATGGCATCACCACATGGTTTGGTAACCTGTACGTCAAACTCAAATCCCAACTTTAAAACCTAGTCAAGAGGGCTGGAATATGTATGTATGGTATGCAGCACCCATGTTCTCTTCAAGAGATATTTGAGAGTAGAGTGAGGAAGCAGGGCCTCAAAATCACCCGAGACCCAAACCACATCCTCCTGAGTTGATGCCGTCTGGCAGACGGTACAGATCACCATACTGTAAGCTCAACAGCTATAAATTCTCCTTTGTTCCACTGTCAATCAAAGCACTCAATAACAGATAACTAACTACTGGGGGAACATGGAAGACCTTATGATGGGAGAGTGCAATACTGTAATACTTGAACCTCTTGATATATTTGCACAGTGTGGGTAGGATCATTCTTTTTTGTACTATGTATGAACTGTATTTCTTGTACTATGAACTGTGTCTGTATCTATGTATGTAATGTATAACGCTGTCTCTTGGTGCCCAAGACAAATATCTCCTCGAAGACAAAGGCGAATTGAATTTAATTGAACATGCCCCAAATTGCCTATAATATAGTCCAATTAGTTTTTTGTATTTTATTCAAACGCAATAGTGAAAATGGCAGATCTACAAGCTCACAAGTGTGTAGCTTGTCTATTTTTATTGCACAAAACAAAATCTGTCGACCTTTATAAGTGCTCAACAGAACTGTAAACAACTTTGTGAAACATTACTATAATCACCACCTGCCAAAATGCTGACGATTATTATGTGTACTGCTGCAGCTGCTTGCTAGGCTTATCTGCTGTACTGTACACTGTGACATTTTACCGGTCATCATTTCAGGAGGTTGGGTTAGAATCTTAAAAAAAAGAAACGGGTGGTTGGTAAAATATTTACAGTGAGTGACATGAATACTGTTAAAACATGAACTCAAGTTCTTGACACCATAACACAGCCGACCGCGAGTTACTGGGTATTAATTCAATAATCATTGATTAATTTATCGAGGACAAACTTGTGACCCACTAACAACTGATAGAGTTAGTGTGGATATACAGTAATATGGATATTGTGACATTGATACAAGACTAGATGATATTGTCTGGAATTTCATGATCAGAATCATTAATGCACAGTAATACTGTGATTAAATTATGTATTCTCTGCTCTTAAAGGAGTACTGGTAGTTCACCCAAAACATTACTTATTTTCTATCAATTCCTGACTCTATGAAGCCTTGAATTCATGGAGATTATTTAGTATATGTCGCATTCCTAAGCTATTTGAGGGTCATGAAATTATTGGCTTAGGAATGCTACAAAAACAAATACAATATCTATGAATTCAAGGCTTCATGGGGTGTGTAATTGATAGAAAACTAGATAAAGTGCCCCTCGGGGCACAGGCCTCCACCAGGGCAGGTCAGGATGTGGCGTCCTGGTGGCGCTATAACAGGCCATTCTGGAAGATTTGGGGCAGAGGTTCATCGTTGGCATCCAGGGAGTGTGCGTGCAAAATTTTGTCAATATTTATTTGTCAATATCTCCCTTGTACAACTTTCTTTTTTTTACGAAGCCAGATAAATGTATTTTTTATTCATAATGATCCAATTTTCAACAACAAATAAAAGTAAAATGCCATAATCGTGACAATCCTACTGACTAAACTGAGACCTGAAATTAAATTTGTGTTTGTTTCTTTATCCAAAGGATGATGGAGAGGACAAGGAGATCTGTCCTGCTGTACTTTGCACTTTTCTTAGCATGCCTGAACAGTAGTACTGGTAGTGATTCTACTACTGCTACAACCCTGAGGACCACCGCCTGTAGCACTTGTATACTTCCTTCCCCATCCGAGGCGGGGATGGGGGCAGTGGAGATGGTTTCCGCTGTGGAGGACAGCCAGAAAGCCGAAAACACTCAGCGACAACACCTGGAGGCGTTATTCAACCGGTAGGTTGGTGTCTGACTGCGGTGGAGAAACGAGGAGAAGGGGCTGCTATTATTTCAAAGTTTTGCCTCGGATAAAGATTCAAGATTCAATACTTTATTGCCATGTCAACAGAGTTGATTGGAATTTGTTTCAGTGCTCTAAAAACAGACATACAGACAAACATCACATATTCATACAGTAGAAGAGGAAGTTATTAAACGATTATTAAAATTAGGGATGCACCGATCCGATACTCGTATCGGAGATCGGCGCCGATCCAGGCTAAAATTCTAGATCGGGTATCGGATCGGTGGCCGATCCATTATCCGATCCGATCCGATAATTATGTGTAATTACAGTATGAAAACAACTCTACCTCCTCTGTGACACAGCAGTGTAGTATTGACAGTATAACATGTGGAATGCAGCCAGGCTAGCCTGCGCACACATTAACCTGGTCTAATTGTTGCACAGTTATTTAATAAATAATTCAGTGCATTTATATCTGTGTTTGTTACATTTTGTTTTACAAAGTTGGGAAAGTAATGTTTAAGTCAAGCCTTGATGTTGCCTTACACAAAATAATGATTCCAGACTCCACACAGTGAGGCATACAGCTTAATAGGTTATTACGTTTCTTTGTGGGGGGTATCGGATCGGTACTCTGTATCGGCAGATACTGGACCCCCATGTATAGAAATCGGTATCGAATGCCAAAAAGCCGGATCGGTGCATCCCTAATTAAAATCAACGAATGGATTAACTTCTCAAGCCCTGTTTTATACTTAAATAGCTGTTTGTGAGCTTGTGGATAATGGCCCCATTTAAAGTTTAAAGCTGAGCTAAAATCATGTCTCCACCTAAATTCAAATAAGTCTGGCCTGCCCCTAGCATTGCACACGGCTCACTCCTTTGGCGAGTTTGTCTCTTGTGAGACAATGCCATTATGTTCGTATCCCTGGCCCCACACCTCCTATTTATCATCATCTATTTTGATATTTTCTATTTTTTGTCGTGGTTTGTTGCACTGTTTGTCCAGTTGTTTGAATTCCACAACAGACTGTAAACAAACCCTTGGCTAACCAATCACTGACCTCCCGACAGGTACGGTGAGAACGGCACCATCTCCCTGGCGGGTCTGAAGAGGCTGCTACACAGCGTGGGTCTGGACCGCATCAGGAAGGTCATGGTTCAACACCACGAGCAGCCCAGCCAGGAAACTCCCCACGACCACCACCTTCATCACCACCACCACCATCACCATCATCACGCCTATCATCACCAGCATCACAATGGCAGCAACGACACGCACCGCCAGAAACACAGCCGCGACAACGCCTCGGAGCCCGGGAAGTTCTCCCCCAAGACCCCCAAGGTAATCACCATGGCCAGTTCAAAACCTTTTAACCCATTCTGACCTGAGATCAGATTAATACGAGGTTTTCCACTGGACACACACTGGTCTGATGAACCCATTCTGACCCGAGATCAGATTAAAAAAATGTCAGTAGTTCTTCGATTTTTCAAAAAATAGCAGACCTACAAGCTCGTATCGCGTCACTCGGTGGCGCGATATGAGCTTGTAGATCTGCTATTTTTAAATAGCTAAAGCATAACCTGATGCCGACACCAAAATGGGTGCCCGGTCAGAATGGGTTAATTAGGACTACAACTGTCGATTGTTTTCTTAGCGATTTTCTTGGGGCAACTGTTATGTTGCTCCGATTCACCGCAAACTTGGCACAAGCACTGTTCAGGGGGCAGAGCCACAGGCACATGCCCCCCTCCCCCAGACCAGGGGTCAGTGTTAGAGCAGTGTTTAACGCTACAAATGGCCATGTCTCTCTCTGATTATTGCTCTGATCAGCACAATGCAGGACTTGATTTTCAGGCTGTTAAGTGGCCAGAAAATCTAGTAGTATTCAGTACTTGAAACGTCTTGCTGAATCCCCCTTGTAGTGAAATCGAGGTTAATTTCATGGTTCTCAACCGTTAACGACGGCTCAGGTACCCACGCAGGAGGACGCTGTGGCTCCGGGGAAGAAGGCGGAGAACCCCGACGTCCGCTACAACCTGTACGACAAGAGGAGCAGCAGCACCACAGAGGCTCAGGAGCTCGGCACCACCCCTGGCTACTCCACCCTCCCCCAACCACACCCACCCCATCAGCACCGCCGCCGCAGGGGCGCCCTGGCGGCCGAGCAGGACGGTGGCACGGCTGGAACCTCTGGACTGGATGTGACGGGAGGGGGAGGCAGAGGGGCGGCCTTGGGGGACGGGGACCTAGACGGTTTCCATGACGACCACGGACATCATGACCACGCTGACCATGAAGCTCATGACCATGAGCTGAACTTCACAGAGGTAAACATTTATAATTCCATGAAACTGTACTCCTTTTTACCCCAAAAGGCAAAATACAGTGCATGTTCAAAACCGTTACTTTTCAGGTATCATGGAAAAACCTGCGTTCACTATCCTGACGTCTCATGGTTTATTTTGTCTCTCCTCCCCAGTGCATGAATGCGTCCACTATCCTGACGTCTCACGGCATGTCCAAGGAGACTGTTCTGTCCCTCAGTGACTTCAGCTTCCTGTGTCCAGCCCTCCTCAACCAGATAGACACCAAGTCGTGT
Source organism: Protomyctophum parallelum (assembly GCF_964188405.1). Lineage (NCBI taxonomy): Eukaryota > Metazoa > Chordata > Actinopteri > Myctophiformes > Myctophidae > Protomyctophum > Protomyctophum parallelum. The sequence goes on along the minus strand of NC_139709.1, from coordinate 35,522,615 downwards.
CTGGTGCACGGAGAGAAGCCTGAACGCACAGGGAAAGGTCTGTCCACCCGACTTCACTTCACAAAGATGACCCCAAATTGTGTGTTTTACTTAATTTCTTTTAACCCTCTTGACTTGGTCAACTGGATCAGAGTTGGCTGGCACACCTGAATAAAAACTCTTGACGGGTCTATTGTTGGAGCCGACAATCTGTATTCACTTGCTTTATCAAGAAGAAACGTTTATTCAAAAATGCAACTCTTCGGTCAGACATCTGCACTTAAACGTTTAAGTGTGTGTCATATCCTTTCTGTTGTTCTCGTCCCCAGACCATACACATCATCACCATGATCACAGCCTCCACGGTAACCACGACCACTCGGATCACCATGACAACACCAGTGACCACCTCGGTGTTGACGGAAGTAAAAACATTGGCATCGGTAAGACCTGCCTTTACTGTATTTGGGTGAAATGTAAAGCTACAGTCTGTAAGTGTTACTCAGAGGGATACAACCACTAGGTGTCCTACCTGACACCAACGGTCCATAACGGTCCATTTGGTTACATTTAGTTGGCAGGATCAAAATGGCCAATGTTTAGGAACAAGGGTCCATTTGGTTCAATTTGTACACTCTACAATGTAGATCGATGGTATCAAATGGAGATGTGTTACCTAATTTACATCACACTGGGGGTGCTTGAAATAAAACATAAATGAGAAGCACTTCTCTACATGCCTACTAGCTGGCTAAGGTGTGTGTGTGTGTGTGTGTGTGTGTGTGTGTGTGTGTGTGTGTGTGTGTGTGTGTGTGTGTGTGTGTGTGTGTGTGTGTGTGTGTGTGTGTGTGTGTGTGTGTGTGTGTGTGTGTGTGTGTGTGTGTGTGTGTGTGTGTGTGTGTGTGTGTGTGTGTGTGTGTGTGTGTGTGTGTGTGTGTGGTGCAGCATGGGCGGGGGGCTTCGTGTCCATCACAGTGATCAGTCTGCTGTCCTTGCTGGGTGTGGTCCTCATCCCTCTGATGAACCGCGTCTTCTTCAAGTTCCTGGTCAGCTTCCTGGTGGCGTTGGCGGTGGGCACGCTCAGTGGAGACGCCTTCCTTCACCTCATCCCCCACGTGAGTTCCCTTTTCATTAGGTGCCGTTCACACCAAGCACGGTAACGAGAAATATAAATCGATGTCGTTGGGCAGAAACCTGTTATCTATCTTGTTTTGGTTAAACTTACGCTAGCATGGGGGCCCTGGCCAGCTGGGGTGCCTGATGGAGGGGAAAGGTACTGGTTAGAATAACGTGCTCCTTCCACGTGCCACGTCCTACCGGGGGAAACTCTCCCCTGTCGGGTGAAAAGAAGCGGCTTGGACTTCTCATGCACTGAAGGAAGCATGAGGTCAGTCCGTTGCTCTCCCCAGGTTGGCAGAGGGAGTGTAGCTCAGAGGATTTCACTAGACAATTGACTCCTTTAACGCTGTTTTTAAGAATCGCCTGATTTTCTTTTTGTCCCCGCAACCCTCAGTCTCAGGGCGGTCACCACCACCACCACCACCAGGAGGATTCTGGGATAGAGCTGACGGCTCATGAAGAGCCTGAGGAGAGTCTGGACGGTGTGTGGAAGGGTCTGACGGCGCTGTCGGGGGTCTACGTCATGTTCCTCATTGAACACTTCCTGACGCTGGGCAAGATGTACAAGGACAAGAAACACAAGGTCACAAGCTCAGTCTGCGATGCTCACGGTCATGTTAAACACTTAAGCACTTCCATGTGCTTTGCTCTGTGATGAATAGTCTGTTTACAAGCATCAACATGTCACATGTGAGCGTGTAGATATTCCTAATAATGAGTAGAGTGAATATATCGTTGCTGTCGGGCCTTATCTCCATTCTCCATGCATTTGTTTTGTATCGAAAATAAAGTGATATGAATTCCGATTCATGAACAAATTATAAAGGAAAATGCTGTATTGTGTAGCAGATCTACAAGTTCACAGCTTGTAGATTTTCAATGAAATGAAATACTTAATCGGGCTAATCAATGTAGTCGATTAAGTAGTTCTCAAATATTTGGTTTTAAGTCGGTTATTGGTTCTCAATATCGTTTTCGATATAAACTATATTCTGTAAATATGAGCATAAGATGATGCGAGATGGAGATGTTCATGAAGCATAATTGTCTTCCATTTTAGAAGCATGACAAGGGAGATCTGGAGAAGCTTCCAGCGCTGGAGGAGAATGACCTCAAGCACACTGAAGGTATCATGATAACGTATTGATAATGATGACGGTTTTAGAGCAAGGGACTTCAACATTTCAGCCGACCCCATAGCTGAGAGAGAGATGAAGCAGGGACCCCCACTACTTATTGTATATAATTATGTTGCAGATTAAACTTTTTCATAGATCTAATGACTTGTTTGACAGCACTATCATCAACGAAATTAATGTTAATGTGTATTTTCAGACATTATTTAACCTTTTAAAGCCTCAATACTTGGTAAACTTGGACCATTGGCTATTCTTTTTCCCTTCTACACCTAACCTCTTTACCAAAAATAATTGTGAGCTTGTAGATTGGCTATTTTTGGCTAATGTTCCCCTCACTCCCCCCAGAATCCTATCACACAATGATGTGGAGGACCACCTAGGAAGATCCCTGGTTTAGAGATTGGACGCCGCAGTCTTAAATTGTAGTTTTGACGTCGTTGCAATTACCTCTCTGCGCAGACACATCTCAAACTAGGAAAGCCAGGTTCAAAGTGGTTAAACTGTACTAATGACGTTGATCCTGGACCTAATGTGTTGTAATTGACCCGTCCTCCCAGACGTGGAGCTCAACGGCGACGCCTCGGTGGCCTGCCTCCACGACGCCGACGGAGCGGGCGTGGCCGAGGAGGAGCAGGTGATGCTGGCTCCGCCGGGGGCGGGGTCATCTGGCGCCGCAGGCGGGGCGAGCGGCGGCCCCGCCTACACGGGCGATGACTGCGAGAACAAGTGCCACTCCCACTTCCACGACACGGTGGGGCCGGCGGCGGGCCCCGCCCACCACCATCACCACGACTACCACCACATCCTGCACCATCACCACTCCCAGGTGCTTATAGTTTAGTTTTGCTTTTTTTTTGCTTTTTTTTAAGCGATTTAGATTTTTGTATGCCCTTTTCTCTGAGTCTTTTGTCAGATTGAGGTGCTTGATCTAAACCGGGATGTCCGGGGCACATTCATAAATCGTCGCTACTTCGCGGATACAGTATTAATGCTTCGGATGACTTAAGAAATGACGGTCGCAGATTTGAGTATAGGCGATTTTGCTTCCGGTTCATTTTGGAGGTCTCGGGGGTCTTCAAAATACAAGCAGCCGGTCAGCATGGGAGGGCTAGCGCTGGAGTCAATGGTGGCACAGATTGAGTTAAAACATTCATATCCACCCAAAATCTTAGGCTTGGTATCTATGTATGAAATATTGACAACAACGTTATTTATGTATGAAATATTGACGACAAACTAATGAATGTAACACAATACAGATGCATTTATTCAGTTAAAATGTTAGTTATATACAGTTTATATTGTAGTTTTGGTTCTGCGGTTAGTTGTATTTAACCGTACTAACCTTGTGGTAACCCCTCCCAGAACCACCACCCTCACAGCCACAGCCACAACCAGCAGTACAACCAGCAGCACTTTCAGCAGGCCGGAGTCGCCACTCTGGCCTGGATGGTCATCATGGGAGACGGACTGCACAACTTCAGCGACGGCCTGGCCATAGGTCTGTATATGAACCACAGCAATGCTTTAAAGTCTGATCTTAGATCAGTGACAGTCTACGACCTGGACATAGGTCCGTCTGAACCACTACACTACGCTGCTAATAGTGTTTGTTCATTAAAAGTGGTTTCTCAGTCTCCAGCGCTAATGTCAACAAAATACATTTTCCGGTTGGGATGCCAATTGAGCAGTCATATTTAGAATCAGACGGTAACAAATCCAGCTTATAACCGGGTTATCTGCCCTAATTGACCCAACTGAAAATGTATTTTCCGTTTACTAAAGAGCTGGAGAGATGGGATGGTCCCCGTTACGGAACACTGTTGCAATGATATCACAATATATTATAGAGCTTTAACTCCCTTACGCAAAATGTATTGTTTTAACCAAAAAACTATCACCTGCACTACAGAAAGAAAAGACAATGACGGCGACATGTGATTTCTCCCCAGGCGCTGCATTCACTGAAGGTTTGTCCAGTGGTCTCAGTACGTCTGTGGCTGTCTTCTGTCACGAGCTGCCCCATGAACTGGGTGAGTCACTGCTTCTGTGGTTTGTATACAGAAGTGTAGAGAGTCTACAAGCTCACAATGTGTTGACCTTGACCAATCTAGGCTATTTTGTAACATCTTCGCCTATAATGACATGTCGAAAACAGTTGCAAGTGTTTAATTTTAACCTATAATGACATGTCCAAAACAGTTGCAAGTGTTTAATTTCAACCCAAGACCCGCGACCATTAACGTTTTGCCCCGACTGGTCGATTTTGGCTAAAGACGGACTGTCTGCCTTGTGATAACCACCACCTGATGCCACTTTGACTGTCCAGAGTGACATGTTGAGGTTGACGCTTGGACTCCATTTCCCAGGTGACTTTGCGGTGCTGTTGAAGGCGGGTATGACTGTGCGTCAGGCCATCCTGTACAACGTGCTGTCGGCCATGATGGCGTACCTGGGCTTGGTGACGGGCATCCTGATTGGTCACTACGCCGAGAACATCGCCATGTGGATCTTTGCACTCACCGCAGGGCTCTTCATGTATGTGGCCCTGGTGGATATGGTGAGCACACTTTAATTATATTTTATATATACATTATTATTTGAACCACTTTCTATTTAAATTCTGAATAAATCTGCCTCACTTGCTCAATACAGAATGGTTTTATTTAATTAGCAACGTTTTGGTACGAGACCTTCAGGCATGCCTGAATAAATGGGGAGCATTCTAGCCAGTATTAAAATGGTCTTATATTATAGTCTTTAGTTGGATCTGAGTCTAATAGCCTTTACTTGAACTCACAGTATAAAGTGTTGAGTCATCAGAACCAGTTTTGATAACCTGTTTTGCTTTGTCTAACTCTAACCCTCCACGCTTACTGTACAAGAATGACGTACTTATCTCAGTCTGTGGCCTTCAAATGCACCTGGACACTTCACACGCGTGTTCAGCCTTTATACAGCTGCTGAGCTGCCAGGAACTGAAACCTGTGATTCCCACCAAAATTGAAGAAGAGATTAGATCATACATTAAAATGGAACAATTAGACATAAACAATTAGACATAAGCATCAACAAAGTGGAGTCTGTTACTAAGATTGACACAAAAGTTGTCAAAATCTGACCTCTTGTGGCGGTTGATAGTAACGCATGGGGTCCTTAGGATCAGATCCTACCAGAGCCTGCTCAGCTGTACTACTATCAAACATTCACAACAGGGATGGTCAAAAGATATGATGCAAAAGTCAAAACCCATGTTGTTCATTAAGAAACATAGTGCCATTAAGTAGAATATATATTTTTTTTTTATTTCATGTCACTTGCATTTTACTGTATTTCTTGTTTTCTATTCACAGTAACAGCATAGCAATTGTTGTTTTCCCACCTGAGAACATTCTATAGCAATGATCACTACCTAAACCTTTTGTTTGTAACCTTTTAATTACTGATGAAAGTAATAATTAGTAATGAATCATTCATAATAATTAGTAATTCATATAATTAGTATGTTATAGTATATTGTCAGATGGAAACCAGTTATGTCCAAAACTGATACTTTTTCTGGGTGCAAATTCAAAAGTAGCAAAAGCAGCAGATCTACAAAGTCAAAACGCATCGCTTCGTGCCGTGTGTCAAGCCTGTGAATTTGCTACTTTATATGCTTTTGTATGATGCTGTGGGATAATGAAGTAGGCAGTTAACACAAAACTGTTTGAATATGGAGATAATGGGTTTCTGGCCGACAGCAGGGATATAATGAGTGTGTGATGTTGTGTGTTGCCGTGCAGGTACCAGAGATGTTACACAACGACGCGGGCGACCAGGGCTTCAGTCACTGTGGCTTCTTCCTGCTCCAGAACGCCGGCATCCTGCTGGGTTTCTGCATCATGCTGCTCATCGCCGTCTTTGAACATAGAATACAGCTGGACCTGGGCTACTGAGCAGGCGTAACACTAGCTCCTCAGAATGACTGTCCCCTAAACCCCCACGGCCCCCACCCCATGTCCAACTGGACCTGGGCTACTGAGCAGGCGTAACACTAGCTCCTCAGAATGACTGTCCCCTAAACCCCCACGGCCCCCACCCCATGTCCAACTGGACCTGGGCTACTGAGCAGGCGTAACACTAGCTCCTCAGAATGACTGTCCCCTAAACCCCCACGGCCCCCACCCCATGTCCAACTGGACCTGGGCTACTGAAGAAGCATGACGCTAGCTCCTACCAATAGAGCAGCCAAGTCTGACATACATCACTGTCGATAGAGGCCGCAATCCCCCTGGGTCACAGATCCTTTTTCTAGAGATACATTAGATTGCATCAGATAAGAACTGTGTTACAAAAATTAAACAAATCAGCCGGCAATTTTACTGATATGAACATGAAGAATCAGCTGACAGTGTTAGAAGTACTAATTTATCCACACAGTCTTTATCAAATGTAACTCGATATCATTAACGACACATACCGGTAGTCACATACCTGACAGAATCACCCGGCTGATTTGTTTATTTTTGGAACACAGTTCTTTTATGCCACGATCTGAGATTTCTCCATGGGGATTTTCAATAGAGAAACTACCTCCGTGAACCAGGGTGCAGCGGGAGTGATGCCAGGACTTCGGTACACTCTGTCTCCTAATCCACCTCTATCCCTCTCCCCACCCCAAGGCAAGTCCTGTCAACGTGTGTATCACAAGTCATGGAATCCCTGTCCCATGCTCGCTTAACTTCTGAACAAACTAGCTGCTAAGCCTGAGCTATACCGTACGGTACATAGTTGTGTGCGCAACTGCGCATGGATGTCGGAGTCTGGTAATAACAGATCTACAGTACATAACGAGTTGCAACAATTTGTCAGTGTGTGCAACTAAGTATAAATCCGGCACTACATGTACTGTGCTCTCCAGCAACAGAACCACCCTTCCCATATCCTGTCAACGTGTGTCACAAAATAATCGAATGCCCCGGTCTAGCGTAGCCAGGTGATCAGATCTCCGGCTACTGAAAAAAAGAATAGCTGCATCGCAGAACCAATGGTAGGATTGGTTTTCAAATCTGTAAGCATTGGTTTGTTGTTGCTGGTTTACTCTGGCTTCCAAACCACTACAATAATCATCTCTGTTGGGTGGAAACCTCATACAATATGTCCAAAACTGTTACTTTTCAGGATAAAAATAAAATAAAGTAGCAGATCTACAAGCTCAAAATGTGCCACTTCACTGCACGTTCTGAGCTTGCAGATCTGCTACTTTTGATGCTTTTGTATGACACTAGTATGATCAAGTAGGGCGTTCATTTACGAAAAAACAAATAATATGGAGATAAGAGGTTTCTGCCTGACAGCAATTGATTTCCCCAGACGTCGGTCGGGTTAAATCTTTGATCTTATGGCTACGCAAATCTATCAAATCCCCGCACTTGAACAATGAATTCATTGCTGCTTGTTTGTCCCAAGTGTCAAACTGTAAGTGTCATCTTCGTGATTGCTGTCCCCTCAAACTACAGGTCCAATAACATGTTAGAGAGAGAGGAGGGTCTTCTTATTGGACCAAAGCTCTATACAACACATTCCAGAGGTCTGTAGCGTTACCATGTGTTCTGTCTGTGTCTGATGCAGCATCTTAAATGGTCAGTTACACTTGTCATTCAGAAAGGTCATGTTCTGCCATGTTTGTTACTGTGTGTGTGTGTGTGTGTGTGTGTGTGTGTGTGTGTGTGTGTGTGTGTGTGTGTGTGTGCAGGACCATTGTTACAGTGGGAAACCAAAGATAATAGATTCTCTACCAGTTGAACCAGGATGCATGGCTCAGAAAAGCAACTGGACATAACCACACCCCAATTCAATGAACATGTTCGTCTTATGAAGAACTCCTCCCTTTAAATGACTGATTAGTGACAATTACATAACTTTTCCCTACAGCTGACTTGTAGTGGGGACAGAGGCGTGGCTGTAATCCTAGAATGGTTCAAAGTGTCCAAAGAGACATTGAGAGCTGAAGAATCTGACTAATAATAAATTAATCTGTATAAAAGTTCCAACCTAAAGGACAGAAATGTAATTGAAGTACAGCTGCTGTATGCTTAAAAAGTGAAACTGGGAGAAGAAAAGGAAAGTTAATCATCACTATCCTGCCAAATGTATAGATCGTTTTCTTTCAACGGTGTCATTTTAGTTGGTAGAATCTTTTTAACACACACTAGCCTTTTAATCTGCATTTGTTGAGCAGAGAATCATTTTTGTGTCAAAAGTCAAACTTGTCAACATGAGCATGTAGTGTTTCCTCTTTTTTTTTTTTCTCCATTGTGTCAAGATTTGCCTGTTACAAACTACAAGCATTTAGTGTAGATCATGGTAGAGAATCCATGATCTTTATTTCGTGTCAAAATATTTCTTTTGTTTGTTTCTACTTCGGGGAGAGGCTCCTTATATTTAAGCCAAATATGTAGGCAGTTTTGTTTTAAATGTCCATGAAGAAAATGTAGTGTTTATTTATTGATTCGTAATATAGTTTGAATTTCAGTTGTTGGATCTTCAGTGGCTCTACCAGGGCCCAATAAATTGAAGCCAGTCTGACGATCTCGTCCCTGTTGTTGTTGTTGAAAGAGAACTGCTTGGTTCATTCACCTAGGTGATGGTGAAGGAGAAACGGACAGTATGAAAGCTGAAATGGAGACAGTATAGTAGTATAGACCGACAGTAGGACAGCTGAGAGGGAGATGGAATATGAAAGCCATAGAAGGGAGACAGGAGAGACCGACAGTAGGAGAGGGAAGGTATGTGTGAGTTTGTTTATTGACGACACTCGCCCAGGATGAGGAACGTTTATTTCTTGAGGGAGGGTTTTATCCCAAAGTTACATAGTCTAGGTCATCTTTGTGTTGTACACAGGAACTTAAGGAAAAATGCTCATGCAAAATGTGCATATTTGGACAAAAATGAAAGTATGTGACTAGTAAATACTTCTTCCAAGATGAAAGTTATATAGTATGTTCAAGCATGAAACAAATCCTTCATTAATGTCTAATGTATGTACATTTGACCACAACTTTTTCATAATGTTGGGAGACTGTTCCTATATACCACACCGACCCGAATCGAATGAGAGGTAACACACACACACACAGCGCTCTGGAAATGGTCTTGTGCGATAGAGGACTTTGCACAAGCATGGTTGTTTGATCCAACTGGTAAGTGGGTATAGAGGAGAACCCGATGGAGAGCCTCTGGCAGTTAGTAATTTTTTTACCACGAAGGAATGTTGATTTAGAGCTAGATTTGGCATAGCACGATTTTCATTGATTACATAGTGAGAGTCAATTAAAATGACTTAAAATAGGAAATGAAACAAATTTGGATGAAGGCAAGACACATTTCACTAGGCCTATGTCTGTACATGTTTTTGGACCTTTTCATGCACGGCCCGCTCAATCTGCTCCAACAGCTTGTCCTTGGTGTTTTTTACATTCACAGCTGCCTTTTCCATCAGTCCACTGATCAATTCAGGACTGTAGGCTCCTTGATTGGTGGTGTATTTCTTTTTCCACTCCTCAAGATCATCTGAGAGACAGACATGAGGAGAAGGTTGAAGAAAAAATATTTTACATTGGTTGATCTAATGCTTTGGTTCCCAAACCAACCTACAGTAGAATGAGGCGCGGCACGTTGTACTGTAGATCTGATATTTTCAGAATTTCTTAAATTATTTTATGGATATTTTTATTGCAGGATTGTTTTGAAAATGCCTGTTTATATAATACTAGCCCTTACCCCTTAACCGGGCGCACTGCGCACTGAATTATAGTATGATATAATAGAAAATAAAATGTATTAACTATTTAGAAATGAATTTGTTTTTTACGAAGACAGAAATATGTAAAATTCCACGATTGTGATAGCCCTAATATGTACAATAGAAATGCAAGTGTTGCCAACTTACCGCCACAGTTAATGATGTTGAACAGGGGCATATGTACCACAGTTGGTGATTTTCTGTCTCCCGGAAACACATAGAAGTCCTCTGGCCTTGAACTGGCATCTTTGGGTATAACAACATGTGGGAAAGCTATACCCATCTCCTTGGACATCTCAACCACTCCTTTCACCGACTGTATAAGCAACAGAATGAAAACATAGCCTAATGATTACATATTTTAAATAGTTAATTAAAGATATCAATATTATATTCAAAATAACTATGTGCTAACTGTGTGTCATGAATAAATAGCTGAAACAACTATGTCCCACATAATAAAGTTAGTTGTGAGGGGCTTACAAATGGCCGGCCTCTCCAAAAGGAGGGCCAAGAAGTTTTAGCAGTTTAGGGCCATTGGCCAAGCAGTTCCCGTTATCTATGATTTATGTCTGCTGTGTCTGACAAGTATGTGATATAAACGGTATGTGACTGACAAAGTTACGTACATGCACTTTGTAACAGACTGTGTGTGTTACCTCCATGGGGTCCTCACTAAAGTCGAGGGAAATGATGAGGTTAATGTTCCTCTCTGGTCGAAGGACAGAGAAGTAGGGAGAGTCCAGCATCAGTCCAGCATCCATATAGTCCCTGGTTTCTGCTGCCAAGATGCTGGGCTCTACTTCGACAGCTGTAGTTTCTTAGAGTTCAATGTATTAAAGCAATAAGCCACAAGAGGTCTCAGGTTACCAGGTATTTTATAATGGCTGAGAGGCATGGTGAGTCTCTAAATTTCACCCTTCCTTCACGAAGGATTTTGATTTATTTAGTCTTTTGAATAACACACCATTTAGTTTCAGTCCTATTTTAGTCATCTGAAATAGTATAGTCTTAGTCTAATCTAGTTATTATTCTGCTTTACCTCTGGGTTGAACAGGGGGTTTCCTTTGTGTTAATGAGCACAATGGGAATGACCAAACCTGCTTGCATGTATATGTTAGTATGGTTCATTGGTTGTTCTCTGTGCTCTTTCCAGTGGGGTAATTATAGCTAACTAAAACTAACAAAATAGCTCAAACTAGAATAGGGAAAGAAAAATCCCCAAAACGCAAATTAAATAAATGGTGCATGGTGCACTAAAACGAATACAAACTAAACTGAAAGCTGAGCCTTTTCACAAATATAAACTAAACTACCACTTTAAAAACCAATCAAAACAAAAGGTTTAAAAAATATGAATGTTAA
>NC_139709.1:35496227-35506227 GCF_964188405.1 Protomyctophum parallelum | reverse complement strand
CAGGTGGTGATGTTGTTCTCCTTCAGGCATTGTTGAACTATGACTCTTCTACTGGTGATGTGCTGCTCCTCTACCTCGTTCAGAGAATGGCCAATAGTGACCTTGATGTGTTAAATGAATACATTCCAAATGTTTAATGTTTAAGTACAGAAATACACCTGTTTGGGTAAGTGACTGTCCAAAATGTATATATATGTGTGTATACTATATTACATATATATTCCCAGTAGTTATATTATTGTCCACCACTGAAGGTGACTTACATCCATGCTTGTGAGCTATCAGCCAAAGGTGAGCTTGTGATATTGAGAAGAAGACGCTTGGCCAAAGCTGTGACAGTGATGAACAGACAAACATGCACATGTGAATAATATTTGGAGTTCAATAACTACAATCTTAAACCAATGTCATATTTCAAAACTTAGCCTATTAGTATTCAGTTTTGTCACCTGAGAGGGTAATTTCACATGTAAATATGAAATAAATGCTTAATCATGTAGCTAGGTGTAATGTTAGAGTTCACAGAAGTGAACCTTTTCAAGCCTGTTTTCTTAACTCGCTGTTTTCTGCAAGACATTACTCTATAAGCCATATCTCCAAAACCGGTGGGTCAAACTGAACAACCAATATGTCATGATTCCCTGCTTTCATATGACATGAAAAAAACGAAAATTAAAATCAATCCCTACAAATCCATTACAGGAACTTCCTACTGTATGGTGACTTACTGTATTCTGTGATGGAAGAAGAGACGAGGGTGTTGTTCTCCACAAGCCCTTTATGAAACAGTTGCTTTTATACAGTATAGAGATGCTATTAATAGCATCACTGATCAAGCCCCTCTCGGACGATATCTGACATGCACGCAAACATGCGCACACACGCCACTTATACTTTACTTTCACTTGTGTGAGGCCCATTCATTGGAAATGGCATACTCTGAGGGAATTCAAATCACTACGTACGCACACACACACACACACACACACACACACACACACACACACACACACACACACACACACACACACACACACACACACACACACACACACACACACACACACACACATACACAGTACATGTCCAGTCATCCAACACTTTTACTTTCACTTGTGTATTGAGGATAACCATTTCTGGGAAGAATCGGACACACGCCAAAGCTGTGACAGTGAAGAACAGACGTCACACACACACACACACACACACACACACACACACACACACACACACACACACACACACACACACACACACACACACGTGCACACACACACACACACACACACACACACACACACACACACACACACACACACACACACACACACACACACACACACACACACACACACACACACACACACACACACACACACACACACACACTGTGGCAGTTCAGCCTGCCACTGAGACTGAATGGCTAAAGTTATTATTTATTGTGTATGTTGCAGAGAATTATATTATCTTTGGCTGTGTATGTATATGGGTTGATGCTTGATTGCTAATTGCTTGTTGTCACCATGGTAGGGAGCAACTATCAGATGTGGGGTGTGGGGAACATACCAACAGTATGAGGGTTTGACAGTATGGCAGTACCCTGTTTTCTCATTGTTTAGATATGGTTAATTGATTGAATAAGTGATGTATAATAATAATGTGATGAATATGTGTTGTCCCTGGACATTATGAAGTACTGGTGTAAATTGTGGAATCAATTCAGGGTGGTATGTTCCAGTCAGAGGGGCTTAGCCTTTATAGGTAGGGAGGCCTCCCACTGCCTGTCAGTCAAAGTAGGACTGTGGAGGTGGAAGGAGCGAGGGCCACCTGACCAGTATCAATGTAAATACTTTTGTTTTTAGTGAATAAAGACGAACATCTCTGCATCAAGGACTGCCTGGAGGTTATTTTTATATATATTTTCCCATTTTCCCGGTTTTTCACACTACCCACACTAGGCAAGTGTCCAATCACCCATATTCAGGACAGCTGAGACACCTGGCTGCTGACTGAATAAAAGGGAGCCACACCCAGCCATCAGAGTAGCTGTCTCGGTCTCACGCTTGCACGTATCGTGTCTGGATCGCATCTTGGTGAACTCTTGCAGTGTGTGTGATGTCTAGTCGTCGACTAGTGTGAAAGCCACACATATGACAGTCGATTTAAAAAAAAGACTCCTGTAGTGCATGGGTTTTCAACAGGTGGTCCGTGGACCACTGGTGGTCCGTGGAGCAATTGAATGTGGTCCCTGACCATGCATTTAGTAATGTAGGATTTGTTGATTTGCTTTAAATGTTCTTTCCGTTGAGAAAATAAACCGTGTTTCTAGAAAACTAGAAAACTAGTTGAGAAACCGTGAACTGAATGACCTGTTGACCTATGATGAGTCCATCCATGTACCGGTAGTCATTTACTGACAAGTTGGAGTTCAAGAAATTCAACAGAAAACGGGAGTTAGAATCTCAAGAAGGGGGAAGTGAATGACCTGGTGACCTATGATGAGTCCATCCATGTAGTCATTTACTGACAAGTTGGAGTTCAAGAAATTCAACAGAAAAAAATAGTTATAATCTCAAGAAGGGGTGTGCACCGGATTGTCTGGTTGAGTCATTATTATTAGGACATTTTACTAGTAGTAGTCAACAGTTGAGAAACAGTGGGATGTATACACATGGGATGCATACAGTATAGCAACTTAAGTGTTAACTTACAAAAGCACTAATCTTAGCCCATATCCCCACCCACCCAACACAATAGTGGTCCCCAGGTTGATTCTAAGTCAGGGTGGTGGTCCCTGGTTCACAATCAGTTGAAAAACTCCTACAGCCATAGTGCCCTGTTCACATATAGTTATAGTAATATATTTCTGTACCCAGCAATGAGTATTGATTACTCTGCCAAAACAGTAATATTACTTTGTTGGCTGTTATTGGCTTGACAAATGTTAATCTAAAAGGTGGAGAGAGATTGCTGCTTTATTTTATAGCCCTATTGTCTGATTGGTGACACTTATTCTTAAATATTCTTATTCAAAAGAATTGGATTCAGTTCTAAAAGAAGCTGATTAAACAGATTGTATTCTTTTTTTGCAGGTGGGGGGCACAAAAGTAATATGTATGTATTACGCTTCTGGGGTATAGAAAAGATATATTATCAAAGTGCTATGCAGAGAGGCCCATTGGATACATACCGGTACTCTTAACACATTGGGCCTTAATGAGGAACTGAAACTTTCCTGTTTCCTTTAATTTCCCTCTAGACATCCACAAGTGTCACCACCAGGCTACTTCTACTACTTCTACTTCTAATTGAAGGGCTTGCCCTGTACTATGTTTGTACTTATGCCTTACTGTGTTGCCCCCTCAGGCTATGACCTGACGAAGATGTGACTGATACAACGAATTTTTTTCGCTTTTTTACTTGCACCCTGACTAAGAAAATGCACCTGGGACATATCTTCAGTGATGTTTCCTGAGGTCAACAGGGTTTCGGGTCTTGATCAAATCCCGACTTCCGTCCCAGTAGCTACCCTCGATCAGTCCATCAGGGAATGAGCAAGGCCACACAATCCGTTGCTCTGGAACTACTCTGCCGGGACTCGGAGAACCAAAATCTGGCACGTGGAAGGACTAGGCTCTGTGGGTTGAATCCTGTCCGGGCCCTTCCTACGTCTCACGAGGTCCACTCCTGCTCTCACTAGGCCCAGGACCTGTGCGTTGCACCAGACTCCCACCACAGGCACTCCATTCAGGAGTGGTGGATTATAATGGCCCTCCTAAAGGCCTCACCTATAGGTTTGTTGGGCTTCCTCCTCACGGAGGACACAGGCTGGGGCGCTAACCCATTCTGCTCACCCGGGTGCCGTCTACATTCTGGCTGTCACCCGTCTCTCTGGTGGTCACCAGACTACACCAGACTATACCTATTTATCAACCACATTTTCAAAAATGTATCAATTTCCTCTATAGTTAGGGTGGAAATGTTCCTGATTTACCACATCAGTAACGCAACAAACATTGATAAAAAGGCAAATTAAACAGTGATACTTACAGTATACTTCTTCTCAAAAATATATTATATTTTGTCCCCGCGTTGTAAACTGTGATTTACATCAGATCCCGTTTGACAAATTGACCAAATTACTGTTCAATTTTATATAGAAGAAAAGACTTATTATGTGAAGAACTCTGGTGTAATGAATACTTGTAATGCTGGTGGGGTTAATAATACCTTCAAAGCTAATTGGATTAAGCAGTTCCTTAATAACCCTACTTCAGTTTGGAACTTTATACCTACAGTAACTAAGATTGGAGGTCTTACATTTGTACCTTTATGTGACTTTAAAATAGAGAAACAATTCTGTCAAAATGTCAGGCAAAGATTGTTGGCATGGATATATAAACATATTTCCCCTCCAATAAATGCTACATCTGGAATAATAGGAACATTTTGTTTGATCAAGTACATCGATCATTCTCTTTGTCCTCATTCACTTATGAATCTGAAGTCAGACCTGTGCATGGTCTATGCCCAATGTTCTTCTGTCTTCTGAGACTGCTGTCTTCAGTGCAAACCTTGTTTCTCCACATTTATTTATTTATTACTAAAATCTGTGTTATGCAAAAGTAGCAAACAGTAGATCAACACAAAAATAGCAGATCTATGACCTCAGCTTTTTGCTGAATCCTGAAAAGTACAACTGTTTTGGACATATGAGGTTTTTACTGCCAGAGATGACATTCTCAAATATAACTTGAAGATGTTTGTTTTCCATGACCTTTGAGAATGAGACTAGGTGTATTTTTAACATCAATTTATTGAATTAGTATGATAAAATTTTATTGCACTTATGGTTACAATGATTTATATACGTAATAATAAAACTTTATCTATATACCTTTCAAATTTGCATTACAAAGTGCTTTACATAGACAAACAACAAAATATGCAGCAGAAGACATTTCAATAGACAACAAAATATAATAAGCAGCAGGGGAGAAAATAAAAATACTAAAGTATTAGATTGGCAGTGAAGGCTAATCTATAAAAGTGTGTTTTCAAAAGGGATTTAAAAGAGGACACTGATTCAGCTCGCTTGATCTCTAAATGCAGTGTGTTCCAAAGTTTAGGCGCTAAAAGCCTGATCTCCTTTGGACTTTAGCCAACAAGTTTGAGGATCAAGAAGCTCTTTGGTTGAGGATCTCAGGGAGCGAGTTGGGACATAGGGGGAGATTAGATCGGCGATGTAGGGTGGAGCGAGACGGGACCTGGCCTTGTATATGGTGAGAAGGAGTTTTAAATCGATTCTGAAGGAGATTGGGAGCCAGTGCAGGGACGCTAAAATGGGGGTGATATGGTCGAATTTCCTGGAGACAGTTAACAGGCGAGCAGCAGTGGATAGAAATTATTTAATTTTGGCCAGGTTATAATGATCGGATGTTTAAAGGACATATAGGTGTTACATTCATAACATATGGTAGAAAAAGTAATACCAATGAGGGACAACCCTAATTTTCAATGAAGCAATGGAGACATGCACAAATATAGATGTTGGCTAATAAACCAGAATCACACCTGCGTGAAGTGAGGGGCGCTCTAATCATCATCATCATACATCATCTCATTCCGGCCAATTACAATTTGCGTCCTCACCTTCGTCTTCAATGTTTGTGATTACACAATGTTTATGTTTACACAAACACTCAAAACTGGCTATTCATTGTCAATGGCATTCAATGTTCGTGTTTGCCCAAACACTCAAACCTGGCCATTCATTGTCAATGGAATTTAGTGTTAGGACAATCAAAGCTGGACATAGGAGGGGCCAGCTCCCCTCAAATATAAAAATAACATTCATGAAATTTCTGCTCAAATCAATGAAAATCTAAAAACAATGATAGTTCAAATAAAAACAAATTAACGACTCAGTGGGATTAACGTGGACAATTGTATATTGTATATTGATTTTGAAGCATGTTCTGGACATGTGGAGCATAATAGTGAGTAATCACATAATCACATGGAAGCACTCAAAGGCCAACTCATTCATCTCCCATTGTCACCGTAAGGGACACATGGGATTGCCCAAAGTATTGTGGCTCAGGGCAAATACTTCACTGCCTTCATCCTGGGAATGATATGAATGTCTCTGATGTCATCATGCTGAAGCAGCCAACACAGGTAGCGCTCTGTGCCCATGCCCCAGCCGCTGGTAAGGAGTGGTATGACCTGGCGCATGTCAATGTACCACTTGTAAGTCTCTTCTGGAACTGCATGATGTCTGAGGGCCTCCTGCACCATCTGTGGAGAGGAATGGCGCTCGCCAAGACCCAGAGTCTCTCCCAGTCCCAGCAGAAGGTCAGCCGCTTTGGCCTTGCGTCGTTCTGTGCCTTCCACATATGCCTGGTAGAATGGAACTCCCAGGTGGTCCATCTCTGTCAGCCAAACTGCGCCCCCGTACTTCTCTATGAGGACACGCTCACCTTTACGGGTTAGCTTCCTGCCAAATCGGGGCTGGCCTTCCTGCACCCACTCCACACAGTCAGCAGAGGGCATCATAGGAATAGCCTGATCCAGAGTGACTCTTGGTAGCGGTGTCTTCCCATCCAGGTTACCCAGCATGTCTGTGACATGCGTCAGAGTTCCAGCAGTGTTGAGGATGATATCAGAGTGTTTCTTCAACATGACAGTGGTAAGATGAGTCACGTATCCCTCTGCAATTTGCATGGCGTTGTTCATGTCACCCAGCAGCTCACACTCAACGTGATAGAACTGGTTCAGGTGCGTGGCGTCAGGGTCTTCCCCTCTGAAGCTTGGAGATATGTAGTAGGTCCCTGGCAGGTTTTCCTGGAAGCGAAGGAAGTACTCTAGCACAAACTGCATGGAGTCAGCTAGGTAGACATCCTGGCCCAGCATGTTTACTAACACAGGCTCTGAATCAGATCCCAAACCCATAGGGGAGGAGATAGTATCAGTGGTGAGAGGAGTCAGAGCATAGGAGAAGTGGCAGATGTTGTGGAAATATTCCACTGTGCTGTGGAAGAGAGTATTTTGAATCTGGAACAAGTTGCGGTACCACTGGCTCTTGATGGCAAGCATGGAATGGGTCTGAGGGTCTTCCCATGATCGAGGAGCTCTGCATTGGGTGATCTTAGAGTGGATCTCCTTAAGGGCTTCAGGGTCAGCTGCAGGGCCATCCAGGGATGACACATAACCAGGGTAGTTTTCAAAGTATTCCGTTTGCAATGGAGTTGGCTTAGTTCCATCTGGGCAAGGCGCCAGAGGGATGAGTTTTGCATGAGCATGGTCAATTTCTAAGCCCTCAAAGATCATTGCAACACCTCGAGCCCTCATCCCCTCCTCGAGTAGCCGGGCCACTTTATGAGCGGCAAGGATCAGTGCGACGTAGTCTTCTTGTTCCAGTCTGAAGACGTCACTGGTTAGTGGTGTGCGTGGCACTAGGACAGTCAGGCCAGGGGTGTTAGGGTAGGGAGTGAGGAACGCAACATGCTCATTGTCCTCCCACACTCGCCACTGTTGCTCCTCTCCACGTATAATTCGAGCAAACAGGCCGTCGTGGGAAGCATCTCCTAAGAAATCATAGCAAGGCGATGCCTTTGAAGTTGGCAGTTTGCTCTTCATCCTGGCCTGAACTTGGTCCAGTATGTCATCATCCCAGCGAGGTCCACTCTTTGAGCTGCAGAAGCCAGGATCATGTACCTTAAAATCTTCCTCTCCAGCCAGAAGGGGACGCCAACTGGGTTCAAGGCCATGAAGTGGGAGCACTCTAATCTGGGCTGGCTGGTCAGGCATTGGATTGAAAACTAGCGCACAGCGCTGTACTCCCAGTCGCTCACATAGCAGGTTTGAGACAACTCTTGCTCCTTTGAGCATGGCCACAAAATCAGGTGCTGCCAACTGGAAGATACTGTTTGGCCCATTAAGAGTCTTTCTAGTCAAAATGGTAGCTCCTGGTGTCCAAGGGTTGGCATGTAGGTAGGCTACTAGCTCATCATTCTCCCAGATCACGTCAGAGAAGGTTGTCCTGGGTCTCAGCACTTCCACTCGGGAAATGCCATCAATCATGGAGGCCACAAACATCACACTGGCATTGGTTTCAATCACGGCATCACCTTTGGCATCCACAGCAATGATTCCTCCACAGCTCCCTGTCAGATTTTCAGTCATTACTTCTTTGCACGCCTGCCTAAGCCCATAGCCTTTGTGGTGGTAGAGACTAGCCACTTTCTGTGCAACCGTGTGCCTCAGAAACACATCTCCATCTCCAGAGCAGGTAATAGCTAGTTTGTCATCAGCAAATATCCCTGCCCCAACCACTGCTGTATCCCCAACTCGCCCTTTCAGCTTCCCGACTAACCCACCTGTAGATGAGGCGGCAGCCAATTTGCCATAGCAATCCAAGGCCACAGCTCCAACTGTCTGAGGATGGTTGTCTGTGGTATTGCTACCACTGAGCTTTGCAGTTAACTGCCTGTGACGCACATCAGTGTGGAAATAATCAGGCTCCATAGGCTTCCCCATCTCCTCTAAGCCGTGCAAAAACTTCTCAGCACCATCGCCTACTATGAGTGAGTGTGTGCTTTTCTCCATTACCTGCCTGGCTGCTTTTATAGGGTTCTTGACACTCTGCATACAAGCCACAGATCCAGAATTCATGCCATTGCCATCTACTATGGTTGCTTCCATCTCATGTTTGCCATCTTTGTTGAATACAGAGCCTTTTCCAGCGTTGAAGAGGAAACAGTCCTCCATGGCTTCCACTGACCTCTGGACTGCATCCAGGCTGCTGCCACCTTTCTGAAGGACTTGTGCCCCAAGGGCCAGTGCTGTCTGAAGAGCAAATTCAATAATGCCTACCACTTTGGCATTCAGCATCATCTCCTCTCCAGCCCCACCATGGATCATCAGAGTATATTTTGGGTTCATGGTGGAGGCAGTATCAGTATTGGCTGTTGCTTCAGCTGGTCTTTGGCCTACTAGAGGATGGTCTTTGTCTCTGTTTATTGGCCCTTCTTGGCCTGGTTGGAGTAGACACTCTAGGGCCCCCATCTGGCATGCAATGGCGTACCTAACGGCAAGGAGCATCACTAGATTCAGGTTTATCTCCAGGCTTTCTTGAAGCTTCTCTAGAATCATGGCAAAGCTTCCTTTTGCATTAAGAACCATCCGCACCTTGTCTTTCCTCCCTATGTACATTACGGCCAGCTGGTCTTTAGCATAGACATTCCCCACTCCACAGTCGGCACTTTCCACCAAGTCTTTACCTGTGAGGTAAACAGAAGGGCAGCTAAACGGCTCCAGGAACTTCTTCAGTGGGTTGTCAGAAGTGATGGACGCACGCAGGGCAGCAAGGTGAGGACCAACTCCATGTCCACTTTTGGTGGCTTTGATGAGCTTCTTATGCTCCAGGAAGGCAGCGTGGAACAAGCACAGGAGGTCAGTGGTATAGTGAGGCATATTATCGGTGCCTACACAGGACGCTAAAGCATCGACCAGCTGACGGGAACACATGGTGACAGAATATGTCGGATCACAGCGGCCATGTTTGTAGTGGCGCATGTGGGTGGGCGTGATAAGAATATGACTGTTGGCATCCCCAAGAGTCTGCCTCAAGGACAGCTGCAAAGAGAAGTTGATCCAGGCTTCATAGAGGCCTCTCTGTCCACGGATCGTGGAAAAGACGTCAGGGAAAGAATTAAGATCGAAAGTAACAATTGGATTGCTCACTTTTAAGGCAGGGCTTGGGTTGGGGATGCTAATGCCTTTTAAGGGGAATGGTAGAGGAGAAGGGAAAATAGAAGTACACTTATTTATAATAACACCCCCTGTGTCAGCATGGATGAGGTTCAGGTCAAGAGTCTCTGAGAGATGATAAATGCACTCAGAGACGAGCGCAGCCACCACTCCATCCACAGCGCTGTGCTCAAACAGCATGCCTGCAGTGCCGTCCTTGAACACCACCAGGTTCACCACCTGTCAT
>NC_139709.1:35378727-35491227 GCF_964188405.1 Protomyctophum parallelum | reverse complement strand
TCAACCAGGACAACTTCGAGAGCATTAAAAGGAAGCTGCAGCTTCCTGGTGGCAAAGTAAAAGGGTTGAAAGAATGACTGGAGTCCAGTCTTAAAAGTGTCCAGCCACTGGACACATTTTCGACCTTATCTTTGTATAATTGGTCCTCGCTAATGCATATTAAAGGGCCACTTCACCCCTTTTGCGCAACCAGATCTTATTTTATTATGTTTTGGAGACAAGAAACACTTTCCTGGGGTTTTTACGTGGGTAGGCCTAATACAGTATGTGTTTTTAGTAGAGCTGGGACTCGATTAAAAAAAAATCTAATTAATCAGAGGCTTTGCGATTCATTAATCTAGATTAATCGCATTTTAATCGCATATCATTATTTGACCCGAAAACAGTGAGAAAGCAATTTTTTCAAATGGATTTTGGTATACTAGTCTAGTGAATCAATGAATAGTGAATACATAAGTTTAAGCAATAAAACATTGTTTTTGTAGTAATAGGGGTAATAATTCTTTATTGAATAATTGCACACAACTGTGCTGTAATCCATGCTACCATCGGATAGCCTTTTAAATCCTATTTCCAATCCACGGGGACAAGCAAAGTGATCTCAGCGGCTTCCCCCAGTCTGGTGAACTGTCTGCGGTTTCTGGTGGTGTTATTGTCTGAAGAGGACACGGACACTTGGTGCGCACGTCCGTCTGAAAACTGTCCAGTGACAACGTTCCGCGGTGAAAAAAATAGTGCGATTAAAATGCGTTAATTTTTTTAATGCATTAATTTTTCTGTAGTTAATTAATCGTAATTAATCGCAATTAGTCCCGGCCCTAGTTTTTAGATATTATAGTATTTCAAAGTGTCCATGGCCTCCATGATGTCATGGACACTGGGCTCACTTCCTTCCTGGACTACAATGCCCATAATGCTTTGGTCCACTGCTCGTACTGGTTGCAAAAGGGGTGAAGTGGCCCTTTAACAGGTATATTTCTGACAAACCAATCGTAATGGTTGAAATAGGCTCTCGTCATAGCTCAACTGAGCATGCACAGAACTTTTCTCAAATGAAAGATCTGAAAACGGCTTTCTCATTTTACATACATACTCAAATTACTCATCATCATCAGTTGTTCTGCATGTGACTGGTAGCAAGCAGTTTAACTCACCTTCATTCCAACCACAACCTTTGGCCAGGCACGGGCGAGCAGTTAGATTAGATTATAGTTATTGCTATTTTGAGTTGGTCTTGGGTTAGGTTATAGTTAGAAGTTTAAAAGCAAGGTTAGGTTGCTTTATTTGTTTACTGTTTTGCGCCCAGGTACGAAAATTAAGGCCTGGCCCTACCTGGGCCCTCATCAAACCCTGTACTCAAGACACTGCCCCCGCTGCCACCCATAGATCTCCATATATGGAGCTGACCTGTTCTGACATTCCATATGTTGATCTGACCTCATCAAACCCTGTACACTCAAGACACGCTCCATATATGGCCAGTACAGAATTCATTCCATATGTTGATCCCCAGCTCCAGAAAAACCCTGCTGTGATTGGCCGGTGACCAGGAAGTAAGTTTGTATGATTCTATCAAAGAGATTCTTTATAAAGAGGCAACACTCCCATTAAGTCCCATAGTGTGCCTGGGCAGTGGGCACACTAATTTCCATGCGCGGCCAAAGGAAGCTGTCTTTTGCGTAATTTCCAGGTTTCTAGACAGCTGGTGGATGGAAATAAAGCTCCACGCTCGCGGCAGAATGCCGCTGGGTCAAGCTTTTCCAGGAATCTGGCCGTCGCGGCAATCTGCCGCGTGGGTGGAGCTTCATTTCCACCCACCAGCCGTCTAAAAACCCGGAAATTACGCAAAAGCAGCTTCTTTTGTCCACGAATGGAATCTTAGGTGTTCCCAGACCCACAGTGCCTCCAGTGATGACGTAAATTCCGGTTGCTTTAAAAAACATTAAAAAGTCATGCTGTACAAAACAAGAAATTGTTTTAATCCTATTCTACTCTCATATATTTATTTACGTGCATGTTTGAGATGTTTACATAGGCCCAATTTCAATCCGCTCCCTTGCTGACTCAATGAGCCCTCACTGACTTTGATGCGTGTTCATGTGAAGTCTGTGAGGGCTTGAGGGATGTCCCATTTGAAATCGGTAAGTCAGTGAGGGCTCAGCCCCGCCCCTTTATGCGCTCTTTATGCTGACTTTGGCTGACTTTGGCAAAATAATTACCCACAGTTCATAGCGTTACCAGGGGAATGAGAGGAAGCCTCCGAATGTCAATCATTTAAATATGCAAATTAGTTATGAATCGCGGTTAGAAAGTCAACAAACACAATAGTGCATTCTCACTGTTCTCAAAAGGAGACGAAATGGAAGGATACGATACTGTATATTGAATAATAATAATAATAATAATAAGGGAAACATGATGAGAAATTACTAATGAGCAAAGTAAAAGAATATGGAAATGCAATTTATAATCAACATTACAACCCCTATCACACAGGAAAGTGTGTCACAGGGCAACCCGTGCCCTATACACACTAAGAGGGAAGTGAGGTTTGGTAGTAGTACATGATTTTTACCTGTTACATTCAATTATAAAAATGACAGGATTCAGGGGTTCAAACATTCTGTTTATTTAAACACTGTTTATTGGAACAAAGCTGAAATGTATGTTATGTTTGTCACCTGTCTTCTTCTGCAGTACTGGCACTCCTCAGAACAAGGCCAGTCCATTTGGTTAAGAAGGGTTGGAACGTGCCAAGTATTGTAGAAGAGAAGGGGTGTGTGTATGATGGGTTTAACAGTGTTCTGGTTGTTAAAGTATTTGTGATTATATGGGCGCCTAGAAATGTGATTCAATTATGCTGGACAACATTTATTTAATAGTTAGATTATTCCTGTGGTATGGGAAATGTAAAAGCTAATTGATGGTTAATTGGAATCTGTACTTGTGGTAGCATCCACTCCCTATAAAGGGAGGCTGCAAGGGACAGACAATTGAATCAGTAATACTTGGGCAGGCAAAGCGTTAACAGCCAAGAGACAGAGCTGCCAGGGCCCTTAGTTAAGGGATAGCCTTTAGTGCAAAGTTTCCTTTGTTTTTGTAAATCTACTTTCCACAGTCTTATTTATTGGAAAGGCCTTCATTTTTTAGAGAAATAAAGAATCAGAAACCCGGTAATCCTGAACTTGTTCATTTTTAGGCCACTCGGGCCAACTCTCTCTAGTAGAGTGCTTATGCATATTGATTTTATTTTTGTTGAACTAAGCTCTATGTAGTTTTGTAAAGTTACTCTTCAAATAGGGTAGACATAAAGCCTCGGCTTCAGCCTACACCTTTTTGGGGTTTAAAGCACTGGCTGTGAATAAGGACAAAGTGCTGTCCCATTCCTTTTACAACAATTTGGAGCCCCTGCAGCCTCTCACCCTCAAGCACTTACAGCTGACGCCACAAAGTCAACTAGACAAAGTGCCAATCGGCACAGGTCTCCACCAGGGCAGGTCAGGTTGTGGCCTCATGGTGGCGCTATAACAGGCTGTTGAGGAAGATTTGGGCCGGAGGTTCGTGTTGGAGGGATGCAGGTACAATGTTTTTCCATGTGTGCATACATAAGTTGTATACAGATCGATGCAGTTATAGCTAAAAACAGGAATTGGCCTGTTATAGCGCCACCGTGAGGCTGATTTTGAGGAAAAAATTGTGGCATGTGGTCCTCGGCCTAGTGAAAATGTGCGTGTATAATTTAACGGAAATTGCACACTGTGTTTGTGATTTGTGGCCTTTTTTCGAAATGGACAAATCGTGTGAGCTTTGGAAGCCAATCTTAGCCAATCAGGATGGAAGATGGGAAATGGTGGCGCTCCGTGTTGATCACATGACTATGGAGATAGTGTATACCGATTTGCGTGAAATTTGGATAAAATCTGAAGGAGTAATAATAGAAAATGTGTTTTACATATGTCGGCCTCCTGGTGGCGCTATGAGCAGATGTGAAAAATTCCAGGCAAAGGTTTTTCCTTGGCCTCTAGGGAGTTGGCATACAAAGTTATCCACAGATCCGTGCAGTTAGAGGTAAAAACACTTTTCGGCCAGTTATAGCGCCACCTTGAGTCTGAGTTGAAATTGTTCATGTGGCATTTCGTCCTCGGCCTAGTGGGAATGTGGGTGCACAATTTCACGGAAATCACGCGATGTGTTCATGATTTGCAGCATTTTTTTTGAAACTGAGCACTCCTGTGAACTTTGGAAGCCAATCTTAACCAATCAGGATGGAGTGTGAGAAATGTGAAAGACCGGTTTCGTTGAATGGCTCTAGAGAGACTGTGTACCAATTTGCGTGATGTTTGGACAAAATGTGTAGGTGTACTGTGCAAAAACTTGTTTTGCACAAAGCGGCCTCCTGGTGGCGCTATAACAGGCCGTTCTGGAAAGTTTGGGGCAGAGGTTCATCGTTGGCATCCAGGGAGTGTGTGTGCAAAATGTGGCATCGACGGGGTTAACGGTGGCCGAGATTAGCTGCTCACGGACACACGGACGGACGGACGGACGGACACACGGACGGACGGAGTGCAAAACATACTCTCCCCACATGCCTTCGGCCTGGTGGAGACAATGAGGGTTCAGGGCTCAGGGCTTGAGGGAGCACTACCTCCACGCCATCTAGTGGTGATTCCAAATATTTGAGGACTGGTTCTATCGCGGTTTGCTCATAGAGCTCCGTATAGTAAACAAGGATTAGACTTCCTGTTTACGTCCGTGTTGTGAGCTAGCAAGGATGAGGCCCTCAGAAAAAGAGACATTAATTTATTTTTTATTTTTATTAATGTCACAACAGCTGCCCCAAAGAGCCGTTTTTTTGTCGAGCGTAGAGTCTGGAAACGCCACTTTGTGAACAGCATTTAGTTAATTTGTTAAGGCTATTATTAACTGTTATAAATATTCATAAAATGCACAGAAAAATATTTTGTGTTGTATATTTTCGTTTAAATGCTTTAATAATTGAATGTTTTAATGTGCAAATTAATCGTTTTTGTTTACTTTAGTAGTGGACACTTTCATTCTGAAGAGCTCGGCCACCGGAAGTCTTTATCTTGCTCCCTTATCCTGGTTCCCTTGACGTTGACACTGTTGTGTGTTTACTACAATAGCTTTATAGGCGATTCGGCTTGAAACAGCTTCTTCAGCGTGGTGTGGAACAAAGAGCATTAAATGAAAAAAAATGTCTCGTAGGCCTATACGAGATGAACACCGATCTGCACATGATGCTGCTGTGACAAGTAAGTTACCTAGAGAAGATGGTTAGATATAAGATTATTGTGCAGCAGAGATAGCCTAAGAAAATGTCAGAATCGATAAATAGTAAATACATACGAGAGTCTAAATCATATGCTACGCTTGAGTAAAGACGGAAAGAGATTCAGAGATTCGCTTTTCCGGGCTCTATAGCTCAGGAACGAAACATTCATAAATCACAAAAACATCTCATTCTTATCCAGACTAGATAAAGCACAAACTACAACTTGATTTGAATCCCCAAAACGACGAGAGTCTAAATCATAGGCTACGCTTGAGTAAAGATGGAAAGAGATTCACATATTCGCTCTTCCGGGCTCATTAGCTCAGGAACGTAACATTCCTAAATCACAAAAAACATCAAATTATTATCCTGATTAGATAAAGCACAAACTACAACTTGATTTGCATCCCCAAAAGCCAACCTCCGAGTTTAATAGATTAAATGCATCTATGTGCAGCTGAGCGGTTAGGGACCGTCTACAAAGTGCATCACCGAAAGAGAAAGTGAAAATATTCAATAACTTTATTTATATGCAGTGTATTACCGAGATATTTACATCACACATCAATGGTGTACTTATGATTGTTATTTGCGAAATAAAAGATTATATTTATGTACATTTATTAATGAATACATTTTCCCATTGACTTAAATAGGAAAATCTAAAACTCAATTTCAGGTACTTTCTCTCGGAATTCGTATGGCCTACAGTCCAGAGGCCTACACAACAAAAATGAATTACACGAGTTGGCCTAATGGTGGCGCTATAATAGCCGGCTTTACGCTTTGGCCTATAACTCTTGAACCGTAGGTCGTAGAATAGAAATGTCGGTAACACTTGCTGACTATACGGAAATAATAACCCTTAAGTAATTAGTTAAGCATTAGTTAAGCATTTAACCATGTTTCATGGCTTTCATGGTTTCATTTATAGATCTACTTTTATCAGATAAATCTATGCCCACGATGAGTGCTCAAAGGCGGGTAGGGGTCTCTCTGGGGGTCTCTCTGGTACTTTTTGGGCAATTGTTGGACTGACCCATTTTGGCTAAATCTATGCCCAGGATAAGTGCTCAGGTAGGGTTAGTGAAATAAGTGTAATTGTGTAATTAGGGTAATAGTGTACTTATAGCTTATAGTCACCCAAAATCGGACAGGACCTGTGATGTCATGCCGGTGGTCATTCAGATCCACAGAATGAGAGCCCTGCTCTGCCGGAAACATTGCGAAAAACACTTATGGCCATTTTTGTATACCACACCATAGTCATAGACAACCAATATAAGGCAAAATTTCCCAAATGTCATCATGCTTTAAGTAGCATGTGACAATTGTGACATGTCAAACTAGGGGGTTTTCATGATTCTGAATCCATTCCAAGCATTTGTTTTGCACGAAAAACACTCCTTGGCCTAAAAACGGCAATAGCCGTCATCATGTGTTGATGTCAGCACAAATGTGATGAGGTCAGCACATTTGGGCACATTTTGGCAAGTGGCTACTATTACATCACCTATTCTTTAATGAATCACGAAAGCAAGCCCAAATAAGCAACTACACTTCAGAAATAAGCCCAAACTAAAGCAATGGGCAACTATGAATATTAAGCTATGTTAGTGATGATAGTTGTAATAGTCTTTGACTGGTCTGGACAAGTTTCCTCTGTCTGGAGTCACCTTTAGTGTAATAGTGTAATTACTTAGGGTAATAATAGTGTTATAGTGTAATTAGTGTAATAGTGTAATTAGTGTAACTGCGACCGTACTATGAAAACCCGCAAAACCTTTCTGTCTGTCCGTCGGTTCACGCCTCCATGGTCACATCTCGTGATTTTGTTAAATTTTTATCATAGCTTTTTATCAATAACTTACCTCATGCATTCTAGCAGCATGAAAATCCACATCACCACTAGGAGGCTTCCCCTGGTAAAATATCAATTTAATTTTGGTGAATTTTTGATAATCAATGAAAATGCTCTAGGACGTGTGTACACGTCCTCGCAATCCATGGTTTGGATTAGCTATAGGATGGCTCCACACGTCCTACGGTCTAAATGGGTTCATGGCAAGTATTTCATACAACTTAAGTAAAATAATTGTGAACTATCCCTTTAAAGGTAAGTTAATCATTATTTCCGTATAGTCAGCAAGTGTTACCGATTGTTTTATTCTACGACCTATGGTTCAAGAGTTATAGGCCAAAACCATGGTCAAAACCCAGTCGGCTATTATAGCGCCACAATGAGGCCAACCAGTGTAATTATTTTTTGTTGGGTAGGCCTCTGGATTGTAGGCCATACGAATTCCGAGAGAAAGGTAACTGAAATGGAGTTTTACATTTTCCTATTCAAGTCAATGGGGAAAATGTATTCACTAATAAATGTATATAAATTAAACATTTTTTTCGCAAATAAATGCTGTAGTACAATAAGTACACCATTGATGTGTGATCTAAAATTCGTTTTAATACTCTGCATATAAATACAGTTATTGAATAT
Organism: Protomyctophum parallelum; assembly: GCF_964188405.1. Taxonomy (NCBI): domain Eukaryota; kingdom Metazoa; phylum Chordata; class Actinopteri; order Myctophiformes; family Myctophidae; genus Protomyctophum; species Protomyctophum parallelum. The sequence goes on along the minus strand of NC_139709.1, from coordinate 35,483,437 downwards.
TTTCACTTTCGGTGATGCATGTAGACGGTCCCTAACCACTCAGCTAACCGTCTGCTGCCCATAGAGATGCATATATGATATCTATTAAACTCTTTTTGGGATTCAAATCAAGTTGTAGCTTGTTCTTTATCTAATCAGGATGAGAATAAGATGTTTTTTGTGATTTAGGAATGTTTTAAGTGGACTACTCAAATTATAAGTATCAATACTGCAATGTCTGCATTCATGAATTTGTATGCAATGTCATAATAGTAGCTGACTGCGTGTTATCATCCCTCAAATATGATATAACAATGAAAATGTATGTAGCATATTATATCTCTGCACCTTATTGATCAATGATTGATTGATTGAAATTTGTATTCACAGTTTGTAGAATTATAGGTACATTTCAAACGAAAGTGCTACCAGGATAAATCCAGAAAAAGGACCAAGACTTGGTTACATAACTTACATCAGGGTACATACTTCTATGAAAGAAAAGGAAATCATCAGTTAAAGAAAGTAAAAAAGGGGAAAATGTGTACAGTTTACAGTATGGAAAATAGGTTTTTGAATTTCAGCCGCCCGTGAGTGCTCTTTGAGAGCGTTTTTGAAGGAGTCCAGGGATTCACATTTCTTAATGGCCGATTTACTGTATAGCATGTTATGTAGACAGCACTATAATTGCATTGTATGTAGCCATAGCACGTCATAGTAGGCTACATATGTATAGAATAGTATAGTATATATGTATAGTTTATATGTATAGTTTCATTATATAGATATTCCACTGTTACGTTCTTAGCTTACGCATGTTTCATGATAAATGCTTTTTATGTGATTTTGCTAAATGCCTAAATTGTAAATTGTGGACTTCAACGTTCAACATCAACGTTTTGCTTGTTTTTCAATTTAAACATGCAGAGCAGTGGTTCCCAAACTGTTTTGGCCGTGCACCTCCCACTCAATTTATATTTAACGTTCCAATTTTGGAGCTCTGGCTCATGCGGACTAAGAACCAAAAATAACTGAACCGGTTCCCATTGGGAACCAACCGGTGGAAAAGGGGCCACAGACAGACATTTATAGTACTATAGTATGTACGTGCCCATCGGCCTCTGGCCTACTTGGGAACGATTCAACTTGGGAACCTAATAATAACCTACAATACAACTTGTCATAGCACCCGTTTTAACTATCTGTCTGTGTCCCTTTTGTGCCCATACTGGAGATCTCTGTAGTATCAAAACGGGCCGGGCCCAGGCCGTCTCTGTCCCTGACCAACAGGCCCACGTCCGGGCCAGGCTCACGTGCCGTTAGATTAATTTTCCGATGTGAATTTCACCCAGACTGGACTTTCTTCTGCAGCGCAGCAGCATGCTCCACTGTCCGCTCCATAGTGACATCACAACCCCCCTCCACCCCCCCCCCCCCCCCACACACACACACACACACACACAGACACAGTTAGCACACTAAAATCTGGTAAAGACTTTTAACAAACGCGTTGAATTCTCTTCAGACATAAAACATTTATCCTTCCTTCTACGTCTGTCAGAGTGTCCGTGCTATACGCTGTGCACTCATCCTCTCTCTCTCTCTCTCTCTCTTCTAATTAGTTATGCACTGCAGCTGCGCACTGCACGCACACACACAGGCCGGGGGCACACCTTCGCGCACAGCCGCGGACAGAGGAAGCTGATGCCCGACGGCATTCCAGCTTTTTAGACAGCTGGTGGATGGAAAAGAAGCTCCACCTCCGCGGCTGACTGACGCGACGGACAGATTCCCGGAAACGCTCTACTCCGCGTCAGTCAGCCGCAGAGGTGGAGCTTTTTTTCCATCCACCAGCTGTCTAAAAAGCTGGATTGACATTGGGTGTCAGCTTCCTCTGTCCGTGGCTGTGCACGAAGATGTGCCTGCGCTGACACACACCCTGAGACGGCGACGCGTTGTGAGCTTGTAGATCGGCTATAGTGCCGTTCTGATCAACAAGCAGTCACAATTTAAATACGGCAGGATAATGACTGCCTACCAAACGAGTAGCCTATAGTGCAGAAAATGTAAGTGTTCTTCAAGTATTTTTAACTTTTTTATCATGCAGCGTGAGAGCATGCAGAGCTGCTGCGCTGCGTGCACTGTGAATGCATGGCCAGCGACTCACTAGAAAAGGTGTCGGGCTTCGGGCCGGGATTTAAAACGGCGGTACCACAACGGGCCCGGGCCGGGCCTTAACTCCAATATGTTGGGCCTGTGGCTGTGCAGGGCTCTACCGTACACACACGCAGACGGAAAGACAGACGGACAGACAGACACACAGAGACGTGGTGCATTTATAGTAGGATTTCACATGACTTAAATTAATGTTATTTCAAAAGGCACTTTTTAATCATTTGTAACGCTTCAGGTATGAACTGAAATTAACTTAATCATTTTTATTCCATGAACTATTTTAAATTCAGACTGGAACAGTCCAAGCCTGGGTCACACCAAGAAGGCACGGACAGCAGCGTTCACGCAACACGAAGTTGCCACCCTGCTGGAGGAGGTCCTACAGCACCGGGCCAAATTATTTGGCGGCAGCAAAGGCAAGGACGACACCTACACCAAGCGTTGCCTATGGCAGGATATAGCCAAATCCATGGCCCCCGCCAGTCCCTGTGGCCTGCGGCCCTGGAAGGGGGTAAGAAAGAAGTGGCAGGATTTATCCAGCCACGCAAAAAAGAAGGCGAGAGAGGGCCGGGCAGACAAGTCATGCCTCACCCCCGACGAGGAGAGGGTCATCGCCATCATCGGCAAAACAGAAGTCGGGTGGGTTGATGGCGGTATAGATGTGTTTGGGGAGATGGACGACCAGGAGGCAGAGCAGGATGATGAACAACCATCCGCGAGCGGGGCCAGAGCAGCGCGGGACACCTCCCCGGCCCCCAGCAACAGCAGCATGCCGGGTCCAGACAGCACCCCACCGCCGTTACGCCCCAGGCGCCAACCCGCGCCAGCAGGCCGGACCATCCTCATGCGAGCAGGCGTCAGGCGGCCATCACTGGTGCGCTGCACCTGCAGCGAGGCCCTGGTGGCCTCTGAGAGGGAAAAGCTTGGGGTGCTGCGGAGGATGGAGGCCCACCTTCAGAGGTCGAATGACCTCCAACAGGAGATGTTGAATGTGAAGAGGGAGAAGCTAATGCTGCAGCGGAGACAGCTGGCGCTGGCCGATCCAGGTTGGTGACATGTACATTGAGCAGCATGTTGATGCTTGATTCATGTTCAGTGTTTCCCCTAGTACGCAAAAAGCTTTGCCTACTAAGGGGAGGCTAGGGGGGACTCTCAGGCATGCAGCGGCATAATTCATTTGATTAATTTTGATTTGGACTTGTTTCCTACTTGTTTCCTGATTTGGACTTTTTCCTGAACCACTATTTAAACCAGTGGTTCTCAACTATTTTCATGTCAAGGACCCTCACATTAATATGCATTCATCCACAGACCCCCAGTGACCCCCATACCAGATTATGTGTTAAAATGTTTTTTTTGTTTTGTTTTAATATTCAAAGAATGTCACGTTTAATTTTTTTAGAATATAGCTGATGAATGTTAGATTTAAACTGCTCGTTATGTGGATTGGCTTCTTTTGGGCTTGTTTTCAATTTTCTCTCTAAAAAAGAGTTGTAAACAAACAATGAACGAGGCTGAATCACTAGCCACCACAGCCAGCAGCAGCTGCTGCAGGGCCCGGCTCATTATTCTGACAGCACCGTCTCGCCCCATTACTAACCCCCTCAGGCCTCATACACTTCAAACTAATGTTCTGTGTTCCGTCTGTAATTAATGGCTGCCACAATGGGAGTCACATGGTTTGACCAAACATTTGTGTTTGATGTCAAACACAAATGTTTGGTCAAACATGGCTCACCGCACGCAAAGCCACGTTGTCTGACTAATGTGCTGTCGGAAATACGAGTGGATCCCGTATGTGAACGGGACGGCATGGGATGTAGCAACAGTCCCGCCGCTACTCTGCCACAGACAGTGCCAAGACTCGTTTAATCAGCAAAGATGATATTTCTATGTGTTTAATCAGTTCTCAAATCTTCTACCTGTGTGCTATTATGCCCATTTCAGCACAGCTCAATTGCTTGGTCAAAAGTACCTGTAGTATAATATTAAATATTTCACTCCACTTTCTTTTGCATGTTAATTGAATACATTGAACCTTTGTTTTCCTTTCAACCGTGTGTTGTGTGTACCACAGCTTTGCTGCTAGTTTGAAACTGCTGTTTAAATAGGTTGTGTTTTAAACTACTGTACTTCAATCAGCAATCACAATCGATGCAAATTAACGCTGGCTGTAAACTGTTGATATAAAGTACCCTACTCAGGAGCCCCATCATGACTTCTCTCTACTTCTCCCCAACTACCTTTCCATCCTGAATGCAGGCCTAATTACTGCATTATTTAGACTATGTGTAAACAATGCAACTGAAATTCAAAGTTCAGAGGCATTCCGCCTTTTGTTAGGATATTAAATATTCCTTTTAATTTCTCAAATTAATGTTAGAAGCAGAAATACATTTGAACTGTATGCTCCGTGTATTCAATGTTATTGTATCTTGCATGCTTTCCTAATATTGTGCAGCCTTAATAGGATATGTGCTGTATATTAATAACTTTTGATACTAATTTGATTTGATACACTGTGTTCAATCGACATGCAGCTGTTAATATTAATATTGGTTCACCATCCACGGTTCAATTCCTGAGTTGTGACTTAAAGGACAACTTTAGATTGTTTCAACCAAGGTTCATGTTTGATGTTGTTATTAGAGAAAGTAAAAGATGCTTGCTTTTGTTTTAGCGATTTTCGTGGTTCTTTTTATTTACATGGAGCAGGGGCTAAATATGTATTTTTGTACAACATTTTACAGTGATTTCTTTATTATTATTTACTATAGTCCTACAGTGTTGCAAATAGGCTGCCTTTTGCGTCTTGGTCCTGGTATGCAATACTGTACTCGGTACTGTACTGTAACAGAATCCATGTTTAAAAAAACATGGTAAAAAATAAAATCCACAGACACAATCATTTTGCATGTCTGCATCAGACTTCATCCTACGTTATAATCAATAAAATCCATGTAGAAATCGTCAGAAACACGACTGAAATGATAAAACACACTGTCGCCGCCATTTTGACCAAATGCTTTAGGGTCACTTTTCACTTGTTTGAGCCCCCTGTCAAAAGATCACGGAAATAGCTCCTACGAAAGAAAGCAGTAAAAGTAAATAAAAATAATCATCACTCATATTTTACTTTCTCTAATAAATGGTAAATGGTGCATTTATATAGCGCCTTTATCCAAGGCGCTTTACAGAGATTGTGCATTACATTCACCCATTCACACACACATTCATACACCGATGGCAGCGGAAACCATGCAAGGCACCAACTAGCACATCGGGAGCAATTAGGGGTTCAGTGTCTTGCTCAAGGACACTTTGACAGTAACTCTGGGGGAGCCCGGGTTCGAGCTGGCAACCTTACGGTTACCATCCAGGCACTCTACCCCTGAGCCACCGTCGCCCCTACTAACCCCTAATAACAACCTAAAACATGAACCTTGGTTTTGAAAATAATGTGTTGCTACTTTAAACTGTCGATCATCCACCAGTGCACCACCATACTGCATTGGTGTGATCTGTTATCGTCTGGACATCCATTAGACATTGATTAGATAGTAAAATCAGGGTAAATTACAAAGGACCTTTAAGCAGAACAGCCAGTCAATCATAACAAAAATAACTCTGGAACAATGATTATACTGTCAAGAATCTTCAAGTTAACAAAAGGTGTGCATGGGAGAAAAATGATAAACTACACACACACACACGCACGCACGCGCGCGCGCGCGCGCGCGCGCACACACACACACACACACACACACACACACACACACACACACACACACACACAGACTCTCTCTCTGTGTCTGTCTCTCTCTCTCTCTCGCACACACACATTCACTCGAGTCCAAGTCCCCCAAAATCCTCCACATTATTAATCCATTTGTCAACTGCTGAGGAAAGTTTCGAGTTATCCAGTCTCCTCAACAAACTAACCAGCCACAGTGTGGCTACTAAGCGAGCAGGCGGCTGTGTCAGTGTGTACTGCAGTTGACCCGACAAGTGACAAACTAGACGTAGTCAAGTCAACTCATCAACAGTAGATTACATTTGTCCTGTCGATAACCACATGGCAGGGCTTTGAAGCTGAACTTGCGATTCAAAATAGTGTCTTTGATATCCATTTTGTGGCATTTTTGTGGTTTGTTGACTTGTGGCTTCGATGTCAGTCCAGTACATTGCTTCCTCAAAATCTGTAGATAAACTTGTGTTGTTTAAAGCAGTGCTGCATGCATGCGACCGGTGTGGCGGGCATGCACACATGTGCTCGCCTTAGAGATAGAGAGGGCAACCGAGTTCTCCTTCCATCCACTTGCATTAAGTTGCTCAAAAGCGCATGAGGCGATTTCACTCCTCCTTCCGTGTAGGAACAGAGTGCATTCTGGGATGGATTGGCACCAAACACATTAACGCGCTGCCGTTGAACGTGCACGAACGCGCACGAACGCGAACGAGCGTGCTGCCGTCGTGAACGTGCACAATGATAGTCAACGGACCAGCGCGTTCATGTGTTTGGGGCCAGGCTGCAATACCTTCATTCGGCCACTATGTCCATTTCGCCTCAGGGTTTCCTCTGGGTGCCTTCTCTATTCACATATACTCTATGGCGCTCGCACACACTCTCAGTATGACTGAGAGTGCTCTGAGCAAAATAATTTTCATTGTATTTATACTCTGTATCTATACACATGACAAATAAACCTGAACCTGAACAACACACAGCAGTTTCCCCATAAAGGTTCAAACTTCACCCGTGTTAATCGCGCGTTAAAAGTATTAACGCCGTTAAAAGACATTGCGTTAACTCATGATTAACGCGTTAACTTTGACAGCCTTAGGTAAAACACATCAGCTCATCATTACCATCCTCCCAGATCTCGAGCAAGCGTTACTCCCTAATCATTTTTAGTGCTTCTTTTGCACATACTGCGTGACGGAAGCATTTGAAGATTGTGTGAGTCAACAGTCTCGCTTGAGAGATCATTTGGTCAAGCTACTGTGTTGAAAATAATTAAGATTGTGAAGGAGAACAACTTGGAAAGAGAAAAAGAAAATGTAAAATGTAAACAATCAATGCTTTTCATATTTTTCCTAGACCTTGCTGTGTGTAAGGAAGAGCAGGTCCAGGAGGAACCAAAGATGCCACAGGTTAGTGGGGAACAGGAGGAGTTACTGCGAAGACCAGGAGGGGCTGAGGTGTCAATGATGACATTACTTGCAGGGAAGAGTGAAGATGATGAAAATGGAGAGACAGAGCATCAAGCCAGCACCTCAACTGATAACATGAAAACACAAATTGACGTAGAGGACTCCTCCTCTTCGTCCTGTTCTGAATCCGATACTGATGACAGTGATGACAGTAAGGAGACGAGTAACGAGCTGTCATCAGAACAAACTCACTCCAAGAGGAGTCACACAGGGAAGAAACGTTTTGCTTGTGCAGTGTGTGGAAAAATGTTTCATCGAAAGGGGCATCTGAAAATACATTCAAAGATTCACACAGAGGAAAAGCCCTTTAGTTGTAAAGTCTGTGGGAAAGGTTACGGCCAATTGGGTAATCTAAAATCACACATGAAGATGCATACCGGGAAACGTTAACTTGGACAGTTTGTGGCAAAGGCTGTGGCCGGGAGGATGCACTACAATCTTACAGTCATACAGGGGAATTTTACACACAATGTGTGGCAAAGCTGGCTGTAATCGAAAGGATGTACTAAAAAATACACATAATGACACATACAGGGGGGGGGGGGGGGGAACCTTGTGTCCATTCAGAACGGGTTCTTGTTGCTAAATTCTCAGTCCTAAATTGGTTAAAACAACATGAGCACTCACACAGGGGAAACCGTTTACTTGTTCAAATTGTGAAAAAGGCTTCAGTCAAATGAGTGAACTTAGAACACACATGTAGACACATACAGTGGAAACGCCCTTTACTTGTAGCAATTGTGGCAAAGGCTGTAGCAACGAAGGTAATCTGAAGACACACAAGGACTCACTGGTCAAAAGCCTTTTAGTTGTGATGTTTGTGGCAAAGCTTTAATCAAATTGGAGCGCTTAAACAACACATGATGACTCACAGAGGGGAAAAACCCTTTACTTGTACACTGTGTGGCAAAGGCTGTACTCACATGGGTGTTCTGAAAAATCATGAGGACTCGACTCATACAGGGTGAAAGCCCTTTTACAGAATGTTTGGAATGATCACCTGAAAAGACACTAGGACTCATACTGGGGGAAACATTTTGTTTAACACCTCGACGGCTTTAGATTAAAAGGTGACATATACCTTTGGAGCATAAGCCAAAGTATTTGCGCTTTTGATCCATGAAAATCCCCCTGAAAATAGTTCCATGGTTGTCCATTGTTGTCAAACCAAAAAATATTCCACCGTCACGATCCGGAACTACAAGCAGTGAGTGCTGCTGTAGTCCAGTTGAAATTACCATTCACTTGCATTGAACTCCTTTCCCAGAAGCCCTTGCAGCCCAGAGCACGGTCGATTTACGGTTTTGTCATCATAACGCGACGGCCTCGTCACCAGGTCTGCATCAAATCCACTATTTATTTTTAATTATTAAAAAACTGCGAATTAAACACATAAAACAAATAGCGGGTTTAGTATTACGCAGGGGAGAAACATGGATTAAATGTGGCAATTGAACAGGAAACTGACAAACAATGCCAACTGATCTGACTGTATGATATCACAAAAATGTAAGAACATTCATTCTAAGCTAGGATGACGATGACAATGATCATACTATTAAAAAGAGGTCCAAGTTCAGAGCCAACTCAGGTTGAGTGCATGATGGACATTTTCTTTTCATGATAAATTTAAATATCTTTGAATGTTCGGTGCAAGGTTTTGAATGTTTCATTCGTATTTTATTTCATTTGGAAATCACGTTTACTTTACAATACGTCTAGGTTTAACTTTTTCTGTACAGCTTCTATTAAATCTATGCAAGAAAGACACATTTTTATATTGTAATAGTTTAATGAGTAATAACAGAAAATATGTAGTAGTCGTAAGGAACTCACTTACTGTATGTGGTTCTTAATTTATATATCAGAACAGTAATGTTTTTTGTTTAGCTTTTCCTCAAATCTAATCGGATAAACTTCAGTGTCCGAATTTCACTTCCGTCTGCTCATTCTTTGTGTTGCATCACTATCAATGTCACTCGTCTATCCTGGTTCCTTCACAGAGTATTGGTACCTGAACATTTATGTTCTGTTTTACTAAAGAGCAGGAGACTGGGAGAACCCTGTTACTGAACAAATGATTATCAGAATATAGCTATTTAACACTTATTTTAACAAAACAATATTATTAAACAAACAAAACAACTTGCATCTCCTTTAAGTCAAACAGCATTTACATAGGTCTCTTTACTGCAACACTGATAATATGAAAATATTGTTTCATGTAGCCTAAAGCTGCATTGTATTAATTATTAGTTTTCTCTCTAATTTCTAAAATGTTCAATATTGTAAAAGACAGTTTAGTTCGTCCAAGTTTTCATCTGGTCTTTGAAGAAGCTCCTCCATCAGTTCCTATTTAATCTGTGGTGGCTCTGATTCCTCTTGGACCAGACTGGAGTTCCTCTCCTACTGCTCAGGGGAAACATACAGTGAGGTGCATGGAGTCTAGGCAAAATAAAATGTAAATCTACAATTTAATGTTTGAACTGTACATTGAGTGAAGTGTATAGTCCATAATATGCGGTCAATCTCTCACACCAACATTGTTCTCGTGAAGCAGTTTATATATTCAGTTCTAGTTTGGCAATTGGCTTGTCTTTGTAGTTACCTTGCCATGATATAACTCCAGATATTAGCATGATAACTAAGTTGCTCTATTGATTACAAATTTATAAACCAAAATAATGTGCCTGATGTGTTACATTGCATGGTAAAACAAGGTCTGAAAGTCACTGTTTTTAGCAAACGGATAACATTGCATAATCCGACACGGCATATATTTTCTTTTTGTTTTTTACAATGTGAACTACCTTTTTAGAAAGGCCACACGGCCCTGACCTAATTGTGTGCATTGCCAGGTCACACACACACACAGACCTTAACAAATAATGTGTTTGTTGCCTCCCGATTCTGATTGGTTCATTTTCATTGCTAGTCACTGATCACAGGTGCTCCTTAGTTATTTGAGTAAGTCTATAAATACCAGCTGTACTGATTTCTTTAGTCATGGCTGACAGTTTTGAGTTTTATCCTGACTACCTGGAGTTTGTCCTGCTCTCATTCCAATTCTGCTGTGTGGCGTGTGCTACGGTCTTCTATTATTTGCTGTGTGTAGAGATGCACAAAGGTATGTTTTCAAGGGTACAGAGTAGACATTGCAGTTTGTTCGATGTTGTGTCTTTGTTTAAACCGTGTGTAGTTTATTCAATTTATTTGTTTTTATTACCAGCCAACTGTTTGTTCTATAGTACCTAAATAGGGTATATGCTCTTTGTTTTCCATATTAATGGGAATCTACCGTATGTGATGTTATTGTTACCTTATTTATATCAATGTGTGATTATTGTTGCTAGTTATACAGTCCTTATTTTCCTTTGTGTACTATGCTTACATTTACAGCATTTTTGTATGAATGTAGAATTTACAGTCCATGTCAACATGGACTGTAAATTATTATTATTGTTTTACATATTTAGTGAGATGCATTTATATGCATTTATATTGTATGTTTCAGACCACAGCTGTAATAAATACCCTCAACTGGGAAAGTCTGGATTATTTCCGTGTCCTCTAACCGGGACACATCTCCATACCTTGAGCCACTCTAAACCACATTCCCTGGAGACCCCGTCTCCTTTTCGTTAATTTGAAGAACTGAACTATTGGAGAATTGAAATATCTTCTTCCTAATGCAATTAGTCAACACATTACAATTGCGACATAATATTGGCAGCATAATGTATTTTTGTAAAAAAAAAAAATGAATTAATATTTGAACATTTTCAGATTTAGAAGGCGAGTTTAGAATGGGAATAGTCCGAAATGGGTTAAAGAATAAATATATTGGCATGTCATAGTTTGTAATGTTATACATTGGCAGAATCAGCTTTGTGTGCATGATTAGTTTCTGTGCTAAAAGAGTGACTTTGAGTGACTGTTTTATGGCAAAGGAAAGATTATTAAAATGTTCTATCAACGGAACAACTATTGAAGATACGGTATTATTAACAATGGTAAAGCCTGTGCTTTAAACAGGCTAAATATTGACTAATAAGAACATAAGAGTGAAAAGATAGCTCTTTTTTTTAGCTCTTCACCAGAGCTAAAAAACAACAGGTTGGGTTGTGTATTTTGGTCACCAATTATGTTGTGAGACTAGCATTTCAGCAGTCAGCTTTCATCTACAGCTGACAGCTGTATACTTTTGCTTTCATCAGAAGCATTACCGCAAGCGCGAGGTAACGCATATTTATTTATTGAGCTCCTCACATGTCCTGTAGGCATCTCAATCTGAGCTTCAATTCAGAGAAAAACAGTCCACTTGTAATGAAAGTGGACAAAGGGGAACATTTCATTGACCAACCACAGCGGAAGCAAGCGTTGCCTAGCGACGGGGAAGCTAAGGTACGATAGAAAAGCTATTCTCGATTAATAATTAACCCAAAAAGATGTCAATACTTCAAAGATGTCAAAGGCAAAAGGTCTGTTTTGCAGAGGTATGGGGGTCCTTGAAATTAAGACCTTACTGCTATATGGCACACTGCCTTGCTTAATATGGGGGCACCAATGCTGTTCTAATTGATGCAACCATGTTGCATCTGTGTCAAGCTTGCAAGTGCGGAATGGCCTTCGCATTTGAGAAAATGGCCACGCCAAAACAAATGCACAAAGTTCTACACGTGAACTTTGGACCTATACGGACATGGGAAAGTACTTACGTTTTTAAGTTATATGAGCCAATGAAAATGGCCTTTTTGTCCCTAATACATGCAGCGTCATATGCTTTTGCAACTTTACAGTATGGTAGAGGGTCATGCCAAATACTGAAACCAGACTTAAAACACGAACAGCGAACACACTGTAGTAACATGGACCAGGACACACATAATTGTCATCACAAACACTGAATGATTCTGCTGTTAACAATAGAACAACAGATTGTGTCTGAATAACACAGTAAGTAGAGCTATACCACTTTTGGAACAAAAGGTCATGGGTTCAAATCTGGGCACTAATTGGTGCTGCAAGTTCGCTAGAAGTCCTGGGAACTGATGGTAGGTGTGGTGTTAATTTATTATACCCCACTACAATTGCAGCATTTGATAGCTTTAGTAATCATTCATGTAGATTTTATTGTTATATTGTTTGTCTTTTGGTTTTATTTTTTTCCTAACTAGTTTGCCTCATAATAAACACCTTTGCTCTTGAGCTGCTTTACCTCCAGTCAATCAGCCTAATTGGGTCAAAGTCTCAAACATGGACCCGGCAGATACCAATCCTAGCCATCAACCGCCTATGAGAGTGCTCGGAACACCTTGTGTTAATTGGGTCGTCCGATCACAGTTAACAGTCTTTGTATTGAGTTTGTGTTTGAAATGTACTGTAATTCTGCAAACTGTTAATAAATATTTCAATCAATCAATCACACGAATCATGTTGTATCAGACTGAAGTAGTTGATCCCAGATAATCCCCCCAATCACCACAGGAATATGCAACGAGCGCAGCACAATCAAACAGCTGTCAGTGAGACAACAAATTCACGAATAAATAGCCTGTAGCAAAGTAATAGCTGGTCAATATTAATCAAAACAAAGCTGCTCTGTATCATTTGAATCGTGAATTCATATCAATGTCCAGCTATTTGTCCTGTTTACAAAACGCAGTATCTCATAGTATGAGATACTCATCTATGGCTGTTAGACAGCAGGTGTGATTATAATCACCTTCGCACCTGTAAACAGTACGTGTGCAGAGAATGTTCTGTTGTCCATGTGAATCTCGTGGAGAAATTGGACAAAATGCATGGTTTTCTATTCTTCCCCAGCTTTCTAATGGATTTGAAACAATATGACCAGAGCTGACACAAGTTGCAGCTTCATTAGGTGAGTCTTAATTTCCTTTATTTATCAGGGAAGCCCATAGACAAGCTCTTTTTCCCTCGAGTGAGCACGCAGCTACAAGAATATGCAGAGAAGCATGAAGTGTTGTAGGCTAGTATCATAGTATGTATGATGTATCACAGGATATATTCACTGTGTGACTGTGAATATCATTAGGCCTGCATGGAACCCCAACTCGAATCTCTGAGAAAGTGAGAAATGTAACCAAATTACCAAACTGCGTGTGACGTGTGTACAGTCTGAGTCTGTACACTACAGACGGTAATGGGGAAGTATAGCTCTGGTCCTAACCAACTTCTCCATGGGCCAGAGCTATAGGGTAGGTAGAGATGTGACTGTACGGTTTCTGTGTAGGGCCTATAGTTTTATATCCAGTAGTGTGCGATGGTGTTCGATGTGTTGTTTGGAGCCGAAAGCCTGCTGCTCGAATTTTGTTAGAACGCTCTCAACCATCACAAAGATCTCTCCAGCAGCCACAGAGAGCCGCTGGTCGATCAAGGAAAGTGTTTGCAGCAAAGTCATATTAGAATCGTTGATTCTATTTTAAATTCAAACAGAGTAATAACAGCTAAGTGGTAGCCCCTGTTGTGTGCCTTTATCTCCTCTGAGAATGTAAACATCAGAGTCAGCCGAGACTACGTCAGGCCGGGCTGGTCGTGGTGATCGCCACTGTGGTTATTTGATATTTGCCGCCACCTGCTGGTGAAAGTGTGTTACAGTTCCGCCGATGCTTGGCTTAGGCTCAACCTTTTTATTTGAAGGGTCCAGTTTGATAGGAATTGTTATCTAATATCTTGGACACCAATACTACACTGTCGGTGACGGTGTAGTTTTGTTGTTGTTTTAACTCGGAGTGTACACATTTTGTTCAATGTAGTTGTAGTTTATGCATTGTATCCAACCAGTTACTGCTTGCACACACACACACACAAACACACACACACAAACACACACACACACACACACACACACACACACACACACACACACACACACACACACACACACACACACACACACACACACACACACACACACACACACACACGTTTATTTATGTCCACATAACGAGAAGTACAGGAATACCTTGTACAAAGGACATAAACACTACCAGTGCAGTTTGACAGTGGGAGAGCAGCCAGTTACAACGTGCATGGACGGCAAAGCATCGTTACATACAGTACAGCTGACATGTTGGACACAGGGCAGCAGACATAAATCATGGATAATGGAAACAACGCCTCCTCCAAATTGAGTGGCTTCCTATAATGGCTGAAACTGAGCAATACCTCGCTAACTGCTTGGCTCTCCTTTTGGAAAGGCCGGCCATTTGTAAGCCCCTCACAACCAACTTATGCACATGCCCTAGGCTGCCAAAGATAAAAACTAAAAGTTTACATCTGTAGCCTAGCTGTGAGATGGTCTGCATTAGCTGCTGATACTTCAGCACTTTGGTTAGTAAGCTTCTTCCAGGCTATAGTCAAAGGTACAGCCGACCTCGAGAATGAACACCTCTCTATGGTTTTCATTTACAACAATGACATCAGGGGTGTTAGCTGAAATGTTAGAGAACACAAAATCATCATTACACAGGTTAAACATCCTCGGCTTCACAGTAGAATGCTTATAAAGCATGATGGAGGACCTAAAAATGGAAGAGATGTCTTTCGATATCAAATCCACTATTCTGTCATGCCTACATATGTAAAGGCCCCTGTAAACATGGCAACCATTTAAGATGTGGGACATGGTTTCAGCTATTTGTTCATGGCCATGATGGATACAGTGAGGAAGGAGCATGATTGCCTGGAAACCAGATGGAGAGATTAAGTTTAGAAGGTAGAACCTGTAATCTCGCTTTCAAAGTAAAAACAACAATGCACTCATCAATGGCAACATTTTTTAACAGTGTGAGAGACAGAATGGTCCGCAGCAGGAAGACATGCAGTCTTTCCTTATAACCTCAACACACACACACACACACACACACACACACACACACACACACACACACACACACACACACACACACACACACACACACACACACACACACACACACACACACACACACAGTGTGGTGGTATAATTACTGTATGGTAGCAGTCCATGGTCGTGCAGGCCTGGTCTGCAGTCACTCTTGAAGGCGGCTGGGGGTCCATGTCAGTAATAGGCAGGTTTGATCTGAACTGTCCACAGCCCACCTCTGAGACACAGACATGAAGTCAACTTATACAGTAATGAGCATTAGTGTAGACGAATTATATGTCGATAAGATGAAAATGGCTGAAGCCCTTCAGTACCAGTGATTCTCAAACAACTTCATGTCAAGGACCCCCAAATTGTTGTGTGTTTGGCTCAATTTTCTTCATGATTCTGAATCCATTCCAAGCATTAGTTTGGAATGGAGTGTTTTTTGTGCAAAACTAATGCTTGGAATGGATTCAGAATCATGAAACCCCCCTAGTTTCATATGTCACATGCTACTGAAAGAATGATGAAATTTGGACTTTTTTTCTTTATATAGGATGTTATGGGTATGGTCACATATTATGCTAATAACTCAATTTCCCACAGGAGTTGAATTTCAAACTTTTAGTACATGTTATTAGACACCTCAAATACCTGATAAAATGCCCTTACTATAACAAGTAAGACGCGCAAACGCGGGAAGCGAACGCAGCTCGTGTGTGTGTGGTTGTGTGTGTGTGTGTGTGTGTGTGTGTGTGTGTGTGTGTGTGTGTGTGCTACAGCTGCGCCCTGTGTGTGTGTGTGTGTGTGTGTGTGTGTGTGTGTGTGTGTGTGTGTGTGCTACAGCTGCGCCCTCTGGTGGCGGGCGGGTGGTGTAACAGCGGGACAGACAGACACACAGACACACACACACACACACAGACATTCAGCCCTTGCTGTCATAGTAAGTGGCTCACTGCGTTCGCAATGACATCTAAATGCAGGTAGACCGGACAACACTGGTTCCCAGTTGCTAGGTTGGTTAAAGTTTGAAAATGAAACTCATTTATCTTCATATCAGCCTGTTATGTCTGCTTTTCAGCTTGCAGTGCAGTGTTAATATGGGTGATACAGTGATACTATCCGCATTATGCAGCGCTACACGGTTGATGATCATTCATTTAGTGATATGATACCATGAAATTCTATACTGTGTAAATTGTATACGTGCACTTGCCAGTGAAGTTTATACGTGCACTGGCAATTTATTCATTTTTGACATCGTATTTGACCAAGTGGAGAAACTCACACCTGACAGGCATGCAGAGCATGTACATTGTACAGTACTGTATATACTATATAGGATATGTTCAGAGAAGTTGACTGTCACAAGTGATTATGTTGAGTGTTTTCTCTCTGGCTGAAGACACACTACATCCACAGTGGTCTGCATCAATAATACATGAAGATATGTACTGTATGTAGAGGGGAATGATCATAAGATATTCTGAAATGTACATTTCAGTGGGAATAACATGTAGAATAGAACAGCGGTCACCAGTTCCCAACCTGGAAAAACACTCATTGATAATACAAAAGTAAAAATAATAATGGTATGTTTTCTTTAAAACCCTGAAAGATAAATTGTCATTTTGCTACAAATATATAGGAACTTAAAGTATAGTTATGTCAGTTGCATTGATTCAAGCCATGAATGAACACAATTGATTCATCGTTCAAATAAACATTCTCTAAAAATGCACGTGCGGACGGACAGTGGACACTGTTGACTTGACACACTTATAACCACTTGACCCCCAGCATCCCTGTTCTGGGGGGGGGGGGGGAAACGTTTTGCCAAAAATGGCACATCTATACCGGTATAAGCTCACAATGTATCACAATTTGCGAGCTTGTAGATCAGCAACACAACGGATCACAACACAACACGTTGTGAGCTTGTATATCTGCTATTTTTGGGAAAGAGATTTGGCGTAGAGTGAAACGACCAAGTGCAGTTGCACTTGTAACTCAGGTCTATTTCACTAAGTATAGATTTAGGTTTAAGTGTCTATAAACCATTAAAACCCGGGGTATAGCATCTGTTTGTATAGCAGACAAGCTCGCAGCGTGGGAGGGTGGTACGAAAAGCTTGTACCTCTGCTATTTTTGAACATTTTTGAAAAGTCTTGAAAGTTGGTTACTACTGATTTAGAAGGCATCAAATTGTAGAATTGGCCAACACTGTTGGTTGAGCCTTGCTTCACTGTCACTGAATAAACATGGGAGACTTTCCATGGGAGAGGAGCTGTAAAAAGGAGGAGATTATCAGGGGAGACGAGAGGAGATGAAGAAAGATGAGGGCAGAGGGAGAAGAAGGGGAGGGGTGTGTGTGTGTGTGTGTGTGTGTGTGTGGGGGGGGGGGGGGGGGGGGGTGGAGCATGCAGTCTATTCCAAGTAGAAGACAGGGGAGGAAGGAGGAGAGGAGAAGATGAGAGGTGGGGTCCGTGGGGAGGAGAGGGGAGGAAATAGGGGGCGGGGTTAGGTTGCTGTTCGTCGGTTCGTAGTGCTGAAAGCACACTAGCCTATTCTGCTTCAGGAGCGGCCAGGAACGGCCTGGATTCCCTTTTTAATAACACCCATCAATCTGGTCGTAGCTTCACTCCTCCTGGCTTTATTTATTTATCAGCGAAACGAACCGAGTGAAGAAAAACAATCACTTGTAAAGAGATGGATTGAGGATAATTGCGCAGACAAGAAAACATGGATCCGTTTGCTATTTTCTTGGCAGTGGTCCTCCTCCTTCTCTCTTCCCCGTCCTGCTGCCCTGCCTCCGCGGACAGGACCATCGGTGAGTCGGTCTTCTAAACTGCGTTATGAACAATACGGGATTAATATACCCTAATCGGCGGAACGACAGCGAAACGATCGACGCGCGTGTTGATATCTCTCGTAAATATTATGGGACCGTGTTGCGCACATCAGGCCATGCTGCTATCATTTGGAGCCGTGTCATTATTTTATTAGCTGCCGGTGTTTTGACTGCAGCGCTGGCTGCATCTGTATATCCTATTATTATTATTATTATTATTATTATTATTATTATTATCACTAGCCTAATATGCAGGCTAGTATTATTATTATTACAAATACGGTAGCATAGTACACAGTCAAATCCTCAGTGTTAATTAATTTGACACAAGAGTGTAGCCTACAAATGGTAAGTTGGTAAGGTTACATTAGGCTACAGGTCAAATGGGTAAGTGCACCAAGGATTTGTACCAGGATGTGTATCCAAGACTGACATTTGTTTACACTTGGGCAACTTGTAAACAGATCGACACACACATTATCGATGCTGTATGCAAATAAGCTCATTTGTACTTGAACCAGAAAGCAATAAGGCTGAATGCTTTCCATATTAGTCTACAGATGGACAGTTATTGATTGAGAATGGCATGGTGGGAGACAGACACATGTGACCCTGTGATATTAATACATCCTGTATCCTCCCAGATCCATAAATACATTCATAATCTCATACTTTGCATCGATTTCTACCTGGGCACGTCTGATACACTGCGAGCACAGTATAGACACTGTGTGTGTGTGTGTGTGTGTGTGTGTGTGTGTGTGTGTGTGTGTGTGTGTGTGTGGGGAGGGGGGGGGGGGGCAGCCCCTATATTACATAAGAGAGTCAGTATTTCAACCACAGCATAGCTTCAGCTGGTGAAGGCTGTTCTAAGACTCTAAGAAAATAGTCATTTGGCCCATTAGATGGCATAGTCATTCAAATATGGATGCCAATGTATTTTGTTGAGAAGTATGACACATACATGTATGGACATGATTCTGATGATTGTGATTATTGTTTTGGGGCAACAGGGGCATTCAAATGGATGCATTTGACATGGTAGCATTCTGGTGTCTGTAGTATAACTGTGGAATGTAATTATTGAGATGTTTCTGTCAATATATGCATGCATAGTTGCATACCGATAGCTGACAAATAGTGCAACCACATTTTGTAGCTAGTTGGTTACTTACTAGTAGCCTAATTGATTACTCAGAATCCGTAGTGTGAACTTGTTATGCATGTAACTTAAAAACAGCTGGCCTGGTGCAACTCTACCCAGGTGCATTCCCTGTAATATACACTCCCACTGACATGAAAATCAATAGATGACAATTCATAACAACTATATTTCTGTAAAAATAGTGCAGGTATTATATCTGTGTGCCAAGATCAGAGAGTAGTAGCAACACATCAGACCTCTTCAACCCATTAGACCTGAGGGTTCTACAAAATGCCGTCTAAACAGATTTTCTGAAAAAACAAATAACCTTTTTATCAAGGCCCCCCAAAATATGAATTTGTCTGTGGACCTATACAGTGCTGGTTTTTAGCCGACTGGTAATGTACGACGATATGGGTACCTCACAATACGATATCTGTGGCAATATTAGGCCCTCGAACAATAACAATAATATAACTGTATTCGCTATATTGCGATATTGCGATTTTCAATATATTGCAAGAGATTTCATCAATGATATATCACAATATCTGTAACTGAAAATGAATAAATAACCATAAATGGCAATGGTGTTTATTCCAAAATCTTACAAGATTATTTGTGTCACAAAAAGTACCAATAAGTACCAATAATAATACTTACTGTGGCCAATAAGTACAAGATGCTTGCCTAATCAATCCATCACTAAAATATGTAGTGAAAATGTAATTGACAAGAAACAAATAAAATAAGATGGGCATATTAAAGTGCCGAGCATAATTCAATGAACCTGGACCCATTTCAGGTATTCATCACCAACTTGTTTTGTATTGTAAAGTTGGGCCCATTTGATTTCATCAACGACTTATCACGAATCGATATATGTAACAGTGTTTATTGATTATATCGCAATATCGATATATTGGCACAACCCTATACAATACTGCATATTATCTGCACAAGCATGACAGAGATCACAAACCCCAGAAGCATACGAGCATAAGTTATTGCATGAACATTGAACCCTGCAACGGCATACAGTATAAGACCTATAGACCAGCCTAAATGAACGATTAGATTGAGGCTGTATGTGTTAACTTGTTAGCATATATGAGAATGAAGGGAGATGAGTGAGGTTGAAGGTGGAGAGACCTTCTGTACTGTCATGGGTGTGTATAGAGCGAATTAGAATGTGGTACGAAGAGTGGGGCTGATCGCGTACACCTCCTGCCTTTTCCGTGCCTACCTGAACTATCGCTACTACACTTGATTTTTAGGGTGACATTTTGAGCCCATTCATTCTCTTCTTCAGACTATTTTGTTTGTGACAATTTCTGTCGTTACCTGTGCCATTACTTTTTGCATTGTTGCAGCTAGCTGTTTTATTACCCCATCATATAAAAGCAAAGCATTACGGAAAGAGTACCAGAAAACAGTATACTGCAGAGATGTTGCTTGGCCCATGGTCGTGTGCTGTGGATATAGTATGATGGCCTAGTGTTGTGATTAATGTGTACAGTACTTCCACTAGCGCGTAGCACTCACTATCATGGCTTTGCCTTTCCACTCTCCATGCCATGTGTGTTTTGGCAGTGTGGACTGTTTGTATAGAACCAGGGACTGTGAGGCTGGATGAGGGAGAAGGCATCAACTTGAACACGTGACCCTGATACTGAACCTGGGTCTACATCTGAATCTGAACGTTAACGCATTTAATTTAGTGTAGTTTAAACAGCTACTGTACCTGAGTCTGCAGTATATCTGAATGATTGATGATTTATTAACAGTAATGTTAACAGTACAGTCTAGTACAGTCAAATGTTATGTTAAATGAAAAAACAAATAGCCCCAGGGGCTTTGTTTCTGTTGTGGTCCATTGACAATTCATTGGTAATACATGCAAAACATATTATAATGCAGCTCAGTACAGTAGAATCATAATGGTATATTTGCAGAGAAAGGAGGGGGCGCTCCACTATCAACAGGACTTATTTTGGGTTAGTTTGGACTAGTTAGGGAGTGGGGAACCTTGATGTCCATGCTACAGGATTTCTTTAGCGTAGTTTAAACCAGTGTTTCTCAAATAGGGGTAGGCCTACACCAAGGTACTTGAGGTACATAGAGCGTTGCAGTCCCGCCCCCTTTCAGGGCACCAGAAGAGAATTTCCCTTGAACTTGTCCCATGGACGTTTCAGAAAGTATTTATTTAAAGACCTTTAAGCCTCGGACAAAGCAAACTCGGCAGCTGACAAATTATGACAATAAACACAATTTTCTTGGGCCGAACAAATAATTAGAAAGAAGGGAAAAAAGGGCAGGGTACAACACTTTTTTAGAGTGTTTCTTCTTGAGTGAACAGTTTATTGAGGGCGGTGCAGTTCTGATTCTGTGGTTGCAAGTTGCAACTTGTTGCATTGTGAATCATGAGCCCAATCCATACCAACTTGTACAATAGGAAGCAACAAGTTGCACAGCATTTCTGATCACAAACACATTGCTCACATGAATCTGCCATAACATTAAGTGCGTGCGTGCGTGTAGATCCATCTGTATCTGTTTATATGCGGCGGATCAATACTTTTTTTTTACCTCAAGCATAATGAAAGAAAGTCATCTATACAAGGTAATTTCGTTCCCTTGAAATCGATGAAAGGTAGACAATTATGTGTGTGCTCCTTTTATGTTTTATCTCTCCCTCCATTTATGTTTTTCTCTTCTGTCTCACTACACCCCACCCCCCGTGCTCGCTAAGGTAAACCATCCCCCTTTATCAGCTCAGCACCCATTCGCTCTCTTCTCTTCCTATGACCCTTTCATCTTATCTTTCTCTTCCCGTGACATTCAGAGCTACAGAGCCTAGCTGTCCGTCCGTCCGTCCGTCCGTCCGTCCAGTATACGTACTGTATGTTGTTCACAAAGGTGAACAGCATTTATTCCAGTTCTGTTCTTGAACAACAGCTATCCCTAAGTCTATACTCTATACCAGCCTATACTAGACAGTGACACTAGATATATGTGTTTACTGTGGGCCTAAGCCCTAATGATTAGTCTCTCAGTCTGTGCATTAGTCATCGCCCTTAACACAGAATAATTTGGGAGGCTGTACTGTAGATGTGGCACATGGTGTAATTTGAAGTGAGTTAAGAAAGTTCCTAAGAACTATTTATTTTTTCATTTACTGTACAAGTGAAATAAGTCAAAGGCATTATGCAATGAAATTCCAATTTGAACCTTCAAGCGCTTCCTCCACCCAAGATGACTGATTTCCCTTCCTTCATTGGCTGGCCTCATCAGGAAGGAGCTGGTGCCTGATTTGAACAGACCACTGTTCAAATCATCCTGGGAAATGTTCCTTTCTCAGAGAGCACAGCTTGTAATGACCAGAAGGCAGGGACGAATACAGGGTGGTTCTCAAACAACTTTCTTGAGTGTTTCCGTAAATTAAATGTCCAAATGGGTAACTAGATCATAGGCATCCTATCGTATAGGTTTTCAAAACTTTGCTTTGTCTAAATCAATGTATTTCCATTGTCTTTTCTGCTTAGTATGTACTTATTCTGGGTTTCTTACCTTACCGGCTCAACAACGAGCTGTCACGTTTCCTATGAAAATAACGAATCATGTGCGATATTGTTGTGCAGATCAAATTGATCACATTTCCATTTTTTTATACTTGTCGATAGTTCCTATACTCCACTACATCTCAGAGGCAAATATTATACTTATTACTATACAATTATTTGAAAACCTTAGTTACAAGTTACTTTGCAAATTTTGATTATTATTAGAAAACACAAGTTTACCACTTACCTGTACATTTGCTTTAATTTGTGCACACTCGGAGTTAAATGAACACTGCCAATTGTTCATTGTGTGTGTGTGTGTGTGTTGCACAATGAGCACAGAGCACCATGAGCACATAGCATGATAAAATAAAATAAAAAATATTTTTCTCAGTCTAAGGAGTTTTACTTCTTTTTCTATACGGTGAGCGAGTCTTTTCCTGTCAAAGTTTCCCTTATGTGTGTGTGTGTGTGTGGTAGAAAGAATAGAAATGTCCGATCACCTGCATTGACGAGCTGTTCTGTCCTCTCTTCAGGCTGCCTGTTTGAGAACGACTTGTGTATGCCGTACGAGATCTGTGTCAATGGTAAGAACACACACACACACACACACACACACACACACACACACACACACACACACACACACACACACACACACACACACACACACACACACACACACACACACACACACACACACACACACAGTTTAACAATTTATTTATGTCTACACACAGGGAAAGCATACAGGAACACAAATATTTTAGGTGCAGTAAAGGTTACATTAACAATGTATGTCCTCATGATACAACACACATCACTCATCACTCCATGGGCACAAGCAGTGGCATATAGGGCAGCAGAGATGGCACACTTTGCTAGCCTTTCTGCCTCGTCTTTGGGCGGACATCCCAAGTTGACGAAACCCTCCGACAACCAGTCTGTGGGTATGTCCTAGGCTGGATCACCATATGAAACAAAGATCTTAGTCTTGCACTGTTGCTTGGTGTTAAAGCGCTCTCTGTAGTTGTTCTCCTGCATGTGCCTGGAAGTCCACCCATTGCTATTCCGGGGTTAGTCCGACAGCGGGCGGAAATACAGCTGGAAGCCAAAGGCCGCCGGGTCTATATATAGGGTCAATATTGCCTCTCTTCCCAGTAAGATGTTCATGGGAGGGGCCGTCAGGTAGCGTTGACTGTTGGTAGATTCCACTGGTGAATAGTGCCTTCTTGTATGCAAGTTACCTAGTCCACAGTAATTGCAAATGCATTCATGCACCTACTACATTGACGAGGGTAGTTACAACGGAACAGTTCAAGTCATGCCCAGGACACACTAACACACACTAACCTAGACTTAAAACCTTTGATCTGTCTGTCTGTCTGTCTGTCTGTCTGTCTGTCTGTCTGTCTGTCTGTCTGTCTGTCTGTCTGTCTGTCTGTCTGTCTCCGTCCCCAATATTTCTGATTGAGAATAATGAGGTTTATTTTTAGCCCTACTGTTTTCTAATCCGAAAAGCTTTTTTTTCTCCCTCTGTCTGTCAATCGCTCAATACGTATCGGTTTACTGGCGAGTTCTCATCTGGTAATGTTCCCTGTTATCACCGCTTCCCAGCATCTGAGATGTCAGAGTGGACAGGCACTGAAGGTGTAATCCAATAATGGAAAAGTACATACGTATCCTGCTGTATTATTTCCATTTACCCATACTGTACTGTATACTCCACAGTATATTCCACTCCATCATTATTTGACAGCTTTAGTTAATAGTTACTTTGCAGATTTAGATTACTAGAGGATCCCTCACACCTACAGTATGTCGCACTGTTGATATCCATTTATGTGCACTTGACGGTGGATGGGGGGCCGCAGGGGGTCCACTGACCGACCCACCCAACCATTAGAACATTTTAATATAATATTAATGGGGACACAGCGGGGCAACCAATTGGAAAACAGGAAAAGTGTGACATTACAGCTACTTCACCGCTGGCCGCATGTTCCTCCGAACCCGCTTCCTGTGTGTTTAGTTTCAGCCTGAATGAAATGTCCTGTTCATGCCACGCCCTTTTTGAAATGCACTCTTGATCTAATTCTGATTGGAGACAAGACGTCAACAACGGAAGACAGAGTGCGTGCGTGTGTCATCCTGGGGTGTGAGAACATGGTCACAACATCAGCGGTCTGTTTATTTCAGGTGGAGCTCTTTCTGTGTTTTAAGCTGATCTGAGGTCTGTATCAAGCTTGTTTCTCTGACTGCTGGTCTCTCTGTGTTTTGACTGGTCTGGGGGCTGTTTCGACATCGGTTTTCTGACTGCTTGGCTCTCCTATCTGTGTTTTAACCCTAGAACACTAAACGTGGGTGATTTTCAACCGGACAATTATATTTTTGTAGTTTTCTTAATGTTGCTGATGTCTGAGGTGGGTGGTTTTTTCAGTACCTTAATGATGCTCAGTGACATCATTGAAGGTAGGTTAGTTTCCCTGCCCACATCCCTGTTTTATTCTACACGCAGATGTTCGGGTGAATTTCACCCACGTTTAGTTATAGAGGGTGGGCCGTCACCAAAGGAGAAGGACCATTATTCTTTTTTTAGGAATGTTTTTAAAATAATACCCACATTTTTCACCGGTTTTGACCCCATATGATAGGGCCCTCCCATGATCTATTTTTCGTTTTTTTGTGAAAAGTCATGCTGAAATATTAAAGAATCAGGAATATAGTATGTTGAGTAAAATGTACCCGTGTTTAGACTTTAGTGATGGTTTGACAAAAGTTAAGTTTAGCGTTTTAGGGTTAAGGTGGTCAGAGGTCTGTATCAACCTTGTTTCTCTGACTATTGTGCTGGTCCCTCCGTCTGTGTTTTGGCTGGTCTCGGGTGTCTATCGACTTTGTGGTATTTTGATACAGATCGTTTGTCAATGTTGTGAGACACGGTGCTTTAATCATCAGGGAAAGCCAAAGGACTTTACCGTGCCGTGATCTGGTGCACGGGGGATCCAAGGAAGGGATTGATCAGCAGGCAGTGCTTTCATGATCTATCTATCTGATCTATGGAGTTGTTTGGAAATTGGTTGGTTTGAATTTCATTCATAAATGACGATATAGTTTTGTGGATTAATTCATTTTAAATTTTTAATGAGTGGCCCCCACCAAATGACCAGAACTACTTCATATTCACCAAAACCAGACCAGAACTCCCACCACTTCCTACCGCTTTAAGTCCAAAAATCTGAACTAACCCCTTTAACCATTCTAATATCTGCTTCTACTCCCTCTGCTGGTCACTGCTGAGACTTTAACATAAACATAAACATCACACAGGTTTATAGGTTCAGTGTAAGAAATAATAACATAAAAAATGTGGTGAAATATTTGTTGTACAATTTCCCATCATTTGCAGTAGAGTAAATCATACAATTTCATAAGATGCATGGTTAGTAGCAAAGGCAATGAAGCACTTAAAATAGCAGCAGAAATATATGTACTGTAAATGTAGATATATTTAACCCTGTTTTACCTATTTTATATCAAAACCGTATATGTTTTGCCACTTTTGAGTGATTAAAAAGTATAAAATCACGCATTAATTTATGAGAAAAACATACAAAGAAGAACTATGAACCTACTAAGGTTCTGCCCGACAACAATTATTTATTTGATTTGTACTCAGTGGACTAAACATGTAGAAGCACTCTGGTCCTTTAAGGTTGACTTAAAGACTTGAAGACCTTGAGTATAAGTGGAAGGATCAACAGGTTGGTACTTGACCTATTTGTTTAACCCAGATCAGATGTAGCTTTAGGCTGTGCCCTGTGATAAGCTACTGTGTAGAGTTGGGCAGCAGTAAGGTCATACAACATTAGAAACATACAGTCCTGCCCTTTTCCCATACTGTATGTCAATGAAAGATGAAGTTGAAGGGTCTTTTTATTGTATATTATTCACTTTCATTCATAAATTCATATTTTAAGAGAATGATTACATGACTTTACATATTTGGGTAAAATGTTTCACTTATATTGGACAGTATATTAAATTAATAAAAAAAGTTACATAGTGCCACTTTAAGCCATACAGTGTACACTTTTTTAAGCTAGGATTTTGGCATCTAAGGATCATGACAAATAAATGTGAGAAGTTGCTCTTCATTTCCTCTAGGTGTCACCTGGGACTCTTGTATTCTCTTTGTTAGCTGATCTTATTGTGTGAACTCTCTCAGTCTGGCCTTTACTCCACTACTGATTGTGTGTCCTGTAAACTACAAATTACAAAACAGAACAAATGGGTTAAAAAAAAAGAAGTAAATGTATCAAATATTGTGTCCATGGTATTTCCATGTAACCTTTTACATACATCATTATTAGGGCTGCGAATCTTTAGGTGTCCCACGATTCGATTCGATTCCGATTCTTGGGGTGAGGATTCGATTCAAAAACGATCTTTTCGATTTTTTCGATTCTCGATTCAAAAAAGATTTATTTTCGATTCTAAAGCAGTTTTTATATTTTTATTAAAAACAATTAAAGGTATATTCAGTGATTTCACTTAATTCAAATATCACTTATTTGTTTGTTTTGTTGTGATGATCCTCTATACTATAGAGTGTGCTGACCATATAAGGAGTTCCTCCCTGTCCCCAGTTAACCCCTGGGGGTCAAAAAACCTTAGGTTTTTTTTGAGTGAAATCACTGAATATACCTTTAAATAGAATTTTTGCATGATCTACTCCAGTCTTCTGGCATGAAAGCAGAGTACATTTAGTAAAAAGCTTGTATAATTGTAAAGGTTTTATCAACTGAATGATTTAAACACACAAAGGTTAAATCCAAGAGTAAGAACATGTCTCATTTATTTAGCTTGCACAAATTTGAACCAGTACAAAAGTTACAAAATCTCTTCTCACTCAATACCAGAACAATACATTAGTATTAAAACAGGTGTAAAATAAATACAATTGGCAGGCTTAGCTTAGCTGGTAGTAAATGCACTATGCAGAAACCCAGGCCATAATGCATTGCATGCACAGGTACATTTGTGCAAGAAAAAAAAGGGGAAAAAAAATCAATTTTTGGAAAATGAGAATCGATTCTGAATCGGACGGCATTAGAATCGCGATTCTAACTCGAATCGATTTTTTTTTACAGGCCTAATCATTATTTAATTCTAAAAAGTCAACAAAAGCAGCATCGTGTGGCTTAAGAACCAGGTGCTCTTTTCAAACCAAGATGAACACACACACACACACACACACACACACACACACACACACACACACACACACACACACACACACACACACACACACACACACACACATATATATATACACACACACACTCTACTGAACTACCCCCTGATTAGCTGCAATGGCCACAAACACTGAACGATGAAAGTCACCATGGTAACAGACGAGGCAAAAGGACCAGGCTAAATTGTTCCATTATGCAGCTGGGCCCTGTTGCATTGATGGTGCACTGTCACTGTCTCTGAGATGTTTGTACCTTACTCCTAGCCTCTCTAATATCACTGCATGTGAGTGTGTAGATATTAGTCTTGTCCCTCTCAGAATTAGATTTTTCCCCGCAATGTCCCGCGGCCCCGCCCCATATTTGCATTGGGCCCTGGTTTGTTATAGCCTGGTTCCAGACAATTCTGGTTTGCTCGTCACCACTTCAGCCGTGAAGTCCTCCCACAGGGGCCAGACTTAATCCTCCTGGGGCAATATGCTTTGGAAAGGCAGATGAAGGCTATGGCTACGCGGGGCTAACATACTCCTGGAGTCCCCCACGGCTCTAAACTAGGTCCATTCCTTTTTCCCTCTACACCAAATCTGTTTGCTGAAAACAGCCGATCAACAAGCGCACAAGCGCAAGCTTGTAGATGGGCTATTTTTAAGGAATAGATGTTCAGGACACTAGGCTGCCTTCATATCAGGAAACGGAGTATCTCTGGGTCTTGTTCACGAGTGAGGGGAGGAGGAGATCAGCCGGAGAATCGGAGCGGCAGGGGCGGTATTTCAATCGCTGTACCGCACTATTGTGACAAAGAGAGCTGAGCCAGAAGGCAAAGCTCTCTGTCTACCATGCAATCTTCGTTCCTACTCTCACCTATGAAGTGTGGGTCATGACTGAAAGAATAAGGTCACGGATACAAGCAGCCAAAATGAGTTTTCTCAGACGGGTGGCTGGCATCTCCCTTAGAGACAAGGTGAGAAGTTCAGTCACACAAGAGACTCAGAGTACAGCCGCTGCTTCTTCGCCTGGAAAGGAGCCAGTTTAGGTGGTTCGGGAATCTGGTAAGGATGCCTCTCGAGCGTCTCACTAGGCAGGTCCTCGATGCACGTCCCACTGGAAGGAAACCCCCGGGCAGACCAAGGATCAGATGGAGGGATTATAATTCCAAAATGGTCTAGGAACGCCTCGGGATCTCCCCCTGGAGAGGGAAGTCTGGAGCTTTCTGATGGAGCTGTTACCCCCGCGACCCGACTATGGATAAGCGGTTGAAGATGGATTGATGGAAGATGGATGGACAAGGCACAACAGCGCAATTTACATTTATATCCCCAAAGCCAAATTTAGCCGATCAACATAGCTCTTAATAGTCATTAATGAGCTATGTTCTGTAGCTGTATGTGTGCCCTGGAATGTCCTCTGTCCTGTCAAGATTATAACATCAGTTTTTTGATTTGCTGATTTAAATGTCTGATGATATTTCTCTGCTCTCTGGTTACATTCTTGTGTGCATGGAAATGTTTACAATTCCTAAAGCACCCTCTTTAATCTTTAAAACAAACACTCATACATCGATACACAACACATACATATATCAGCCCCCACACGGCTCTAGAGGTACCAGTGTGCAATATGTAGTCAAGAAAAAAATATATATTTTGATGGTGAAAGGAATGATGATCAATATTCTATCACTCGTTTGCCTGAGTGAATTAATCCGAGGCTACTAGAGAGCTTGCCTGGAGCGGCAGTTACCCAAGAACCGGCCTTAAGTGCCTGCAGGCTTTTATCTGCTTTTATCTGGGTCATCACTATCAGGAAAGACATGTGATTGTAGGTACATGGGCATTCAGTATTATGTGTGTAGCCTATGCCCAGTATCAACAGTAATATGGATCAACATGTGCATGTTATAGCCTAGGTTCAGTGTAGTTATGTATTAATTTCAGCACAAGTACACTGTAATAACCTATAGTAACATACTGTATACAGAAAATCAACATTGCCCCTGATCTCTTAGTGTCTACCTCTGTGTCTTTGTCTGTGTGCTGTATGGTTGCTGTTACTTTGTGAGTGTTTGTCCCTTTCTGAGAACATGTAAAAGTTATTACACACGTTCTGAAGTAGAGCCCATACAGCTGATGGACTGCTTGCACCTCATTAGTTCCACTTTAAAGACTTATCTCACATACTGTAACAT
This sequence comes from Protomyctophum parallelum, assembly GCF_964188405.1. Lineage (NCBI taxonomy): Eukaryota > Metazoa > Chordata > Actinopteri > Myctophiformes > Myctophidae > Protomyctophum > Protomyctophum parallelum. Next base: position 35,453,201 of record NC_139709.1, on the reverse strand, counting down.
GGGACAGAATTCATTGCCCTGGTCACAGATTGGAAACATTCTTGGATTGAGTTCCTTGGCCTACCGGCAGTGTGCACAACATTCACATTCACTGCAATAATCAGGTGCAGTGGAAAATTTCACAACTCACAATGTATCACATTGCGGCACCTTGTGAGCGTGAAGATCTGCTGTATTCACAAAAAAAATAAAAACATTTTGAAAATGACAGATGTCTTTGTATTTGTACTTTTCAATACTAGGAGTATACTTTGGGTTGAGTACTCTGTATAAGCAAGTAGTGAGGTCAGAGAACAAGATGACAACAGGCAGCGTCATGCATACTCAGTTGACTAAAATGCAGATGAGAGAGAGTCACATACTGACAACATATACAGGTCAAACCAAGATACTGTCAATTATAACAGTATCCAAGCTTGTCTACCGTAAAGAATGTAAGCGCAGATTCAAGTACTGTCAAAGAATAATGCAAACACAATACAGTGAATACACATACAACCATACACACAACCAGACAATTTAATTTAATTTCATATTTATTTATTTCATTTTAGTTATGGTTTTACATGATTATATTCATTTTACTTTGTAAAGGAGCAGGAAGAAGATAAATCGTATTGATACCTGTCTCTCCCCTATTTATCTTTTTTTTTTTTTTTTTTTTGCTTCTAATTGATGCTGCTACCAACCATTCATTTTACATCACCATGATTACATCAAATAAAAAAGAGAAAAACAACAAAGACAAAATAACATACAAGTTCCAAATAATTAAGAAAGCCTATCCCTCCATCAAATATGTATAATACATAAATATGTATGTGGATATAGAGTTTCTCCTAAAAGTTTGGAAGTTGAGAATGCTGCCCTTGAGAAAAACAGAAGATTAATTGAATTATAAAGAAAATATTCAGGAGTTAATTGTGAGATTCAAACACGATGATGATCTACTGGAGATCACACAACTCAGCAGTACCAGAATTCAGGCCAAATCCAGCATAGACAGGCTGGGTGAATGTGGTCTGGACTCTGTGGAGGAGAGTCATGGTGGTGTCAGAGACACTGTAGAAGGACAGAGTACCTGCACTGTGATCCAGGTACACTCCTACTCTGGAGGACACACGGCCTGGGATTTTAGTTACAATGTTTCTGTGTCTGAAAACACAATCTCCTGTTGAATGATAATCTGAAGTATGTAAAGACCAAGATTTATCATTGTATCCAAATCCACTGTCAACATTTCCCCCTGTTCTGCTGATATCTTTATATGAGACTGCTATACATGTATAAACACTGATCCCACTCCGCTCTACCTCACAGTAACAGCGTCCAGTCAGACCCTCTCTACTCAGAACCTGTTTCCATGCAGTGAATCTATCTGAGTGATATGGATATGAGTATTGTTGTCTCCACCAGGCCGAAGGCATGTGGGGAGAGTATGTTTTGCACTCCGTCCGTCCGCGTGTCCGTCCGTCCGTCCGTCCGTCCGTGTGTCCGTCCGTGTGTCCGTGAACAGCTAATCTCGGCCACCGTTAACCCGGTCGATGCCATATTTTGCACACACACTCCCTGGATGCCAACCATGAACCTCTGCCCCAAACTTTCCAGAACGGCCTGTTATAGCGCCACCAGGAGGCCGCTTTGTGCAAAACAAGTTTTTGCACAGTACACCTACAGATTTTGTCCAAACATCACGCAAATTGGTACACAGTCTCTCTAGAGCCATTCAACGAAACGGGTCTTTCAGATTTATCAGACTCCATCCTGATTGGTTAAGATTGGCTTCCAAAGTTCACAGGAGTGCTCAGTTTCAAACAAAATGCTGCAAATCATGAACACATCGCGTGATTTCCGTGAAATTGTGCACCCACATTCCCACTAGGCCGAGGACGAAATGCCACATGAACAATTTCAACTCAGCCTCAAGGTGGCGCTATAACTGGCCGAAAAGTGTTTTTACCTCTAACTGCACGGATCTGTGGATAACCTGGTGGAGACCTGTGCCCGGAAGGGCACTTTTTCTAGTTTGTTCTGTTGTGAGAATTGTACTTTTCTGTTTCCCTTAGACAGAGATAGTTCTGTATTTGCTGTGTTTGGATCGAGTGTGATTGGACATGAATATTGTAAGAACTCAGCTCTGGTCCTGTGTTCTGGTAGTCTTGAATATAATACATCCACTCTGTTCACCATCCCTGAGACATTTGTCCCTTCCTTTTTGAGAATGTCTTCTAGTTTGTCCTTCATCTTTGACACAGCCACAGTCACATCTTCAAAGTATCTCAGATGATGAACATTACTGCTGATTGGGTATGGAGATTCACTGATCTTTGAGAGGGAGGTGGGACTGTTCACAAAATGGATGTCATCCTCTGTGTGTGAGATCTGCTCTAGCTCAGCATGTCTGCTCCTTAGTTCAGTGACCTCCTGCTCCACAACCTTCCTCAGTTCTTCAACACGACTCACTTCACGTTTCTGCTTGTCTCTGATCTGCTCCCTCACCTCAGAATGTTTTCTCTCAATGGAAGAGATGAGCTCAGTAAAGATTGTCTCACTGTCCTCCACTGCTCTATCAGCAGAGTGATTGATAGACCCGACCTCCTGGTGAAGCACCTGCACGTCTTTCTCTCTCTCCTGGATTCTCTGCTGGATGTTCTGCTGACTCGTATCCAGCTCTTTCTGTCTCTCAGTTCTTTCTGCTGCAACTGAGATCGTATCGTGACCTTTGTGTTCTTCCATACAGCACAGATAACAGATACACTGCTGGTCAGTACGACAGAAAACCTTCTTCACCTCGTCGTGAAGAGAGCAGATATTCTCCTGAAGCTTGCTGGAGGTTCTGACCAGCTTGTGATTCTTTAAGGCAGGAAACTGATAGTGAGGCTGGATGTGAGTGTCACAGTAAGACACCAGACACTGAAGACAAGTCTTCACAGCTTTCAGTTTTCTCCCAGTGCAGAAATCACAGGCTACATCTCCAGGTCCAGCATAGCAGCTATCAAGAGGAATATCTTGGATTCCTGTCTTCTTCAGTACATCCATCATGTCAGCCAGCAAGGTGTTTTTCTTCAGAACAGGTCTTGGGGTGAATATTTGTCTGCACTGTGGACAGTTGAATCTCCCTCTTTGATCATCCTGATTCCAGTATCCCTCAATACACACACTGCAGTAGCTGTGTCCACAGGGAATAGTCACTGGATCCTTCACTAGATCCAAACAGATAGAACAGCAGAACCTTTCCTGGTGCAGTTGAACTCCTTGCTGTGCCATTTTACAACTGACTGTCTGAGAGACTGAGAAACAGACTGTGTGTGTGTGTGTGCGTGTGTGTGTGTGTGTGTGTGTGTAAAGGGGTAGTGTTTGTTTTGCACACACACACACACACACACACACACACACACACACACACACACACACACACACACACATACACATGCATGCAAGAGGGAGGATAGGGAGGTCCATATTGCTATTAAGGACAATAACACTCACATTATTCAAACGTGATGCTTTTATTTTTATAACTGTTTGCTGTTTAGCTTGTTATGTCTAACTTGAATGTTCCCGCCTGCAATATTTTATCAGCTGCATTGTTAGTGCATTAAACCTTTATCCACATTCCACACATTTATTTCTTTAATTCAGTGTTTTTCAACCAGTGGTCTGGGGACCACCAGTGGTAATAGACCCTAAGTAGATCTTTAACTCTTGAGAGCGTAAAATGAAATCAAATGGACCCAAATGGGTCTATTTGGTTTCATTTCACGCTCTCAAGAGTTTAAATATTGTTAAACATCTGCATTACCTAATTTACAAGTCTACACAATTAGAGAATGTAGAAGAATTGTTATTTTGATCAATGTTATCCTAATGGTACCACAAATGTGGACAAAATCTTATCCAACGACAATAAGATATTCTAAAAGTATTGGGTCTGAGGCTAAATCTCATCAAATGGTGGTCCGTGGCTCATATGCTGAATAAATAATGGACCTTGATATGAAAAGGGTTGAAAACCACTGCTTTAATACACCCGACAATGTTCTGTTAATCTGTTCACTAAAGAGCTGGAGAGACAGAGGAGACCCTGCTACTGAACAAACACTCTGTCTGTAAATGATTGCTTTAAAAAATAAAAGAAAAAAGAAGGTTCAAGGTTGTACTTGTTACATGTTGTATACAGGTACAAGAGTAAAACTTATTTTGGTGCAGCAGCATAGACCAAGACAACAGTAGAATATTGATAAAAATATATATATTATATATATTATAGAAATGAAGAGTGCAAACGAGAGCGAGGCGAAAACAACAACTTTACATGTAGCCTAAATGTATAAATCCAGTGCATGAGTCAATGTGGTTTCCTACAGTGTGAGGCGTACAGTACTGTATCATTGACATGTGTCTCCATGTTGCTGTGTGCAGATGGCATGTTTGGGAGGTGTCACTCTGTCCCAGTGAAGGACACGGTCACCTATGATGTGTCCCCTGCTGTGGTCCAACACTTCAGAGTCCTACTGGAGAAGCTGTCCAGCAGAGGTACATGTGCACACACACATCAATCAACCTCCCACGCAAACCTTTGACCACACACGTGCACACTCACGCGCATGTGCACGCATGTACACACTCCAATCAACCTCCCACACAAACTGTTGACCTCTGGTCCAGAGCTACACCAGAGTTACATCCCTACCTGCTTTCTCTGCACCATTTAAGGCCGTTTCCAAATGTAAAAATGTAAAAGACCAATATTATTATGAAGAAAACAAGATGTTAAGACCGCTAAAACAAATAGAATAAAGTTTACCTTCAGAAAAAGCGTTATGGCTTCTGAATGTAGGTCTTTTAACATGTAATGTCTATGGAGTGACGTCACGTCAACACCACCAAGTTTGGTCGCAATATAACATAATTTCCAAATTTGTCCTTGGTAAATATTATTATTTTCATCATATCTGTATCGGCCTTTAAAATGCATCAGTATCAAAACGATAGAAATATGTCAGTTTTAGCCAACATTTAATTTGATAATATTTTGGTTTGAATGTGAAGTTTAGCAAGCCTTTTGGAGGTGATTGAAGGCTGCAGATTCAATCAGTGTTTTCTGGGGAAGCATTCAAAAAGGCTCTGCCTGGTCAGGCTGGCCTGCAGAATACATGAAAGCAAACAAATGGAACAACATCAAGCTAAAAATGTCTTGGTGACTTGCTATCAGAAGACCAAATGTCGCTCCCACTTTGCAGCAGTTTGAAGCCTTTGAATCTGTGTTAAAGGAATACTTCAGCATTTTACTTCACCTTTTTTCCACTGTGGCTAGGAGACCAATGCAAGACTACTGGTATATAAAATAATAATATAAATTATATTAAAGCTGCTAAAAGCAATACTAGTTTTAATGACTTTTTTTTCTTTTTTCCTTTGGTATTCAGACAGCCAGCAATGGGTAGACAGAAATGTAGTCTCTGTGACACATCTAGGGGCCGCAATCTGCATTCAAGATGTTCCTAGAAGCTTTGTCATTGGTTGGAAAAATTAAACAGTCGCAATGACTAACCAATCAGGAAGCAGACGACCCATGACAAACCTTCTATGAAAGTCTTTGAATGCAGATTGTGGCTCCTAGATGTGTCACAGAGACAAAACGTTTTTTGGGAGCGTTCTACCCATTTCTGGCTGTCTGAATAAAAAAAAGTCATTAAAAATGCGACATATTATTGCTTATAGCAGCTTTAAAACAATTGTGAGTAACCACTGAGAGGCGTACTGATGACCCAGGTTCAAAGAGAATGTTTGACTTCAATTAGTCAAATATTGGATTATTGGCTTGGGAAATGTGACAACAAATAAATTGGGTAAAGTATACCTTTGAACAGCTCTATATTCCCATTGTAATAACTGCTATAGAGTTTGCTTAGTAACAGGGGTCTCCCCATTGTCATCCAATCAGGAGAGAGAACTCGTACAGCATAAATAAGTGGAATCTGAAGTGATGAAACAAATAAACAAGACAAAATTGGAACTGCATGGAACACAAGCTGGTAAATACTCTTCGTGGGGTTCTCTCTCCTGATTGGATGAAATTGGATGCACCTGGAAATGCATTTTCTGCTCGAGAGACCGGAAGACCCGTGTGACTGAACACACACACACACACACACACACACACACACACACACACACACACACACACACACACACACACACACACACACACACACTATAGCAGCGATTCCCAACTTGTGAGCTTGTAGATCAGCTATTTTCAAATGGCCAAAATTATATAGGGTTGAAGTGGTTAATGTAGGTATTAAAATACTTAAATAATTGAAAGCTTTAACCTTTCAACAGAAAATAAAATAAATAAATGTCCAAATCAAAACATTTACAGTACCAAGACTCAGGGCTGTGCAGTGTGCACTTAGTATCAGACCAGACGTAATCAGAGTCACTACATTTGGCAGAGTCGGAAAACAAACATTTTAGGGGAACCTTGCTTGCATGTTGTACTGCAGTTATACCAGCTATAGCCTACAGAGGGAGACATACACCCGTCTTTGGAGCCTGCCAGCTATACTGCTGAAGACAGACTGGGATTTCAGCATGTTACATCATGCTGCTTTTTACAGTGAATGACAATGAGTCCCCCCCCCACGCCCCAAGAAATACCAATGCTACCGTTTCTCCTTAACTGTCAGCTCACACTTCTGCAGTGCTTCCAACCATGGTTGCCAACTACCTGCAACAATTCAAATAAGGGACGCCCAGAGAAAGATCTCACTCTACACCGTTTTTTGTATACCTTATATTAACCACTTGGAACCCAAGTGTCTCCGCCCATATTCTGGGCGGAGACACATTAGCCAAAATTCAAAAATTGAGCGTGGATATTTTTTGTAAAGAATAAAAAGGTCCAGTCTATAGGTAAATTGTTAACAACCTGTACCGGTAGGCCTATGTAAATATTGCTGTCCGGTGGAAACCATCATCCTAACTCAATTTTTTTTCCCCCTCCATAAATCAGTGCTATTGAACACCCTTTACGTGTGTTGGTTAAAAGAATATTGAACCAATGGAAAGTAGTAAAAGGCGCTTCAGACAAATTAAACCTCTTAACTCCATTGTTTCCAAATTAGGGACAATTCCTTATTTTATATAACGGTTGGCAACCCTACTTAGCACAGAATGCTACTAAAAGCTTCCACACTCCTTTCATGCTCCTCCGAAGACACACGTTACTTTCAGGTGGAAACCTCTTATGTAAAAAATGCTTACATTTCAGGAAATGAAAAATGTATAAACAAAAAACAAATTAAAACAAATGGCAGATCAACAAGCTCTCCTTCAGGCAAAATCTTTAAAGCACGAGTAAAATACAAAAAAGGGATAATTTCAAACATTTGCAAAAGTATGAAATAGCTTATCTACAAGCTCGCTATGTGACGTGTTGTGGGCTTGACTTGCTACCCAGGTCTCCCACGTGGCAGGCCATGAGACTTCTACCGCTCGCTCTTCCAAGAAAGCGTTCATGCTATCCAGAGCAAATATTTTCTCTATGAGCTTCAGGCAGTACTACTTATCAACCAGTAGGTGTCCTACCTGACTGAGTTTAAATGTGTCAACGAGAGAGATGTGCCTTAACCGCTAACCAACACACCTGTTTATACGCTGTTTCAGGTCTGTTCTCTGCTTGCACCCAATTCTGATGCTCTTTCAGTGAAAAATATACAAACCAAATGAAACCGAAAGACACAACCACCTCCCATTTGATTAGGGCAAAGCAGGCGCTCGGTGATAGAGGGGGGAGATATGTTGCGATATCACAGAGAGAGGGGGGGGGGGGAAGAGATTGGGGGGGAGAAAGAGATTGAGAGAGAGAGAGAGAGAGAGAGAGAGAGAGAGAGGTGAGATGAATTTAGGAGCATTTATCAAGCAGTTGTGAGGAGAAATGAATTATGCAAATGAGATGTTGGCTCTGGCTGTCTGGAGAGACCATTAGAGGGGCACAACTCACATCTGCATTTAAAAACCCTGACGTGCACACTCACTCAAACACACACACACACACACACACACACACACACACACACACACACACACACACACACACACACACACACACACACACACACACACACACACACAGCTGGAGAAAGATAACACAGTTTGCTCTCTTTCTGTCTGTCTGTCTGTTTTTCCATCTTTAGTGCTTGCATAATTTGCTTACTCACTTCTGTCTGTCTGTCTGTTATAGCTTCACATATACATGCGCACACACACACACACACACACACACACACACACACACACACACACACACACACACACACACACACCGCTCGGAACACTAATGGCCCTTAGAATATTCAAACAGGCTCATGCCGCTGTTCTGAGCCTCATAACCGCCCACACATACACCCCGTTCCCTCTCCCCTCCTCATCATCTCTGCATATTTATCCTCATCTCCTCTCCTCTCCATCTTCCTCCTCCTCCCTGTAGACGAGATGAGGGTCGCCTTAAAGTCTGCGAGTGTAGAAACCAAACCAAGGTTGTGTTGCGATCATCCCTGAAGCAATACAGTAGTTCTGTCTGTAACACATTTACCTGGCAATCCCTATTTCTCAGAACAACACGTGAATATTGTAAAAAGATATACATAAAAAGATAGGTATATATAGTTCCTATTTATCCGTATAAGGATTATAATCTTTTTTTAATTAATTTTTATGCCACGATTTTGTAACCCATTTTTCACCCCGTGTAAATTATCTAATGTGATCCTGGGCTCCACACACCCTCCACCAACCTAGTCCCCATATATGGGGGACAAGGGGAGAGCAACGGACTTGAACTCATGCTTCCTTCACGCCTGAGTGTCCAAGTTGCTCCTTTACACCTGACATTTTTTATAACTTTAATTATCACATTTTATTTACACATTATTTTCAATATAAATTCATATATTATCATAATTATTTTTAAAGTGTTTTCCCAGTCGCGATATCCTCATGGCCCACAGGTTGGGAGCGGCTGGTGGAACACCCTGGCAGGGGCCCTGGCGTTTATCAAGCCGCCGTGTCACTCATCATCTGTCGGTGGCCATTAACGCGTGTGTTCCTCGCCATCACAGCGGCCATTAATGCCCAGGGTTTTATGGTGGTTTGATGGAGGATGCTGGCACAGCGCAGCGTGCATGCAGCTGTCTCTGATAGCTCTGACTCGGATGCGTTTTTTTTTTGCAGCGATGATGCTTGCCAAAGGGGTGTAGTGGTGTCTTGTGTCTTTACGTCGGTCACATCATAACCTATGGACAGTGTGCATAGCTTGTATCTTTTCATCTGGAAGACACAGACAGTGTGCATGGCTCGTATCTTTTCACCTGGAAGACACGGACAGTGTGCATGCCTTGTATCTTTTCCCAGATGCCAGCCCCCCATCTGCCGAATGTCCTGGTTGCTCGTCTAGTGGAGCTCCTCCATCTGGCGTTTTGGCGCCGGCTCCGCCATTTGCCTGCCAAAATGCCATGTTTGGATGCACGTTAAACATAGGAAAGCATGACGTGTAATGCCCCAAGCAAAGCATCCCGTGAGAGATCTTCTGGCTCTACTAGTTGTTAAGTCTGAAAGTAGCCAGGCTACAAGATCACAACGTGTTGCGATCTTGTAGATCAGCCATTATTGGCCGTGTGGGACAACAATGTAGGACTAATCATGAATTAGGCAGTACAGTTGGCGTAATAATAATAAAGCAGAAAACAATCAGTGACTTTGTGTTGTAGAAGCAACAGTCTGTTGGCATGTTTTGTCTCTGCAGTGATTATTATGAATATGATGTTATGGTGACTTCCATTGTTCCTCATTTTAAACTTAGGACTGAAGAAGATGATATTTTTTGTATTCAGAAATAAAACGCGGAAAAGAAATGTGCGCGGGTGGAGACAAACCCACAACCTAATCATGTAGATCATAGATGTTTAAGCACCACAAACACTAGAAGGAAAGGCTTTGTTTAAAAAAAAGGTGTATAATCACATTTATTATTCCCTATTGCTCATCAGGCCTCTCATCCTGTGATGAATTGTTTATTTATTTTAGTTTTTTGCTGAGTCAAGAGTCACTGACTAAACAGCAGACTTTCCAAGGACACTTTGCTGTTGCCTCGTCTCCTCCCCTACTGAGGAACCATAATGGGACCGTTCACAGTGGGAGGCAAACCAGCGCACGCTCAGCACAATTTGCAGAAAATCCATTTATTTGTATATTGTCAGGTGGAAACCTTGTATCCCAAACCGTTACTGTTCAGCTAAAAGAAAATAAGAATAAAAAAGAATAAAAACATGTCACATTGCAAAACGTTCTGAGCTTTTTGCTACCTTTTTGTGACACTGTAGTATGCCATCATAACTTATGTACACCATTAATTGACAGGGAAGAGAGGAGCATTTACAATGTTGGCAAATGGGGATACGTTTTCTGCCTGACGGGATGGGATGTTTCCCCCAGTCACTTGATTACACAAGGTATTGCAGTCGAGCAGAAGCCTTGATCTCCATATTCTAACTTTGTGTGTTTTTCTTTGTAAATTACTACAGCGTCACACAAAGATAATCTAAAGTAGCAGATCCACTAAGCTCAAAATGTGGCCCAAAGCTACATGTTTTGAGCATGTAGATCTGCTGCTATTAATATATATTTTTATTTGAATCTTGAAAACGAACACTTTTGGACCTATGAGTATGATTTACAACGTGGGCATTTAGCAGACGCTAAACAGGCACTTACAGCAAACAAGGTAAACATATACTGTACACAGAACGCAGAGAGTGCTGTGTAGTTCCTCTAGAAACTAGAATGCCAGGTAAACCAAAAACCTAGCAACCTAAACCTAAGCATTATACACGACACACCAATACTGTACACGCGCGCGCACTGAGGCAACACCCTCAAATAAATCCATGACAAATATTGAATACTGAAAATAAATATTGAATCACAAGACTTCTTTTCCACTCAGAGAGCAAATGCTGACATTGACTAAAGATTTAAGTGTCGATATCCTTAATAATATGGCTTCTCGTGCCAGGTAGCTTAGTCGCTAGAGAGACTTGCCTTTAAATCACAAGGTCATGGGTTCAGTCCTGGGAACTGCAGACTCAGCGTAATAATGCAACGGCTTGTGTAGCCGGTGGTTAGAAAGTTAAGTACATTTACTTGAGTACAATTCCAAGGTACTTGAGTATTTCCATGTCTTGATACTTAATGCTTCCACTTTACTACATTTTAGAGGCAAATATAACCTATTACTTTTTCCTAAACTGCAATTTGTTTTAAACTTTAGATTAGAAGGGGCGACTGTGGCTCAGGAGGTAGAGCAGGTCGTCCAATGATCCATGGGTCGGCAGTTCGAATCCCGGCTCCTCCTGTCTACATGTCAAAGTGTCCTTGGGCAAGACACTGAACCCCAAATTGCTCCCGATGTGCTGGTTGGTACATGGCTTCGGTGTATGGGTGTGAATGAGTGACTGTAATGCACAATCTATGTGAAGCGCCTTGGATAAAGGGGCTATATAAATGCACCATTTACCATTTAACTTTAGATACAGATTTTTTATATTAATACTATAACATACTCACCAAATTGATGAACTACTACAGTAGCTCGGAAGGAATTGAATGTTTGAAAAATATCGAAAAAAAATGTCAAATACATTTGCATTCTTTATATACATTTAAACCAAATAGGCCTAGATATCAATTTAGGGGTCCTTGACATAAAATGTTTGAGAACCACTGTTATAGAAGCTATTTTGTAAGGATATACAGATTTTGAATTGCCCTTTGCTTTGCTTTGCCTTGGGCACAAATAGTTTGAAAAGCACTGTTCTAGAGTGCTGTGTGAAGCTAGATAGACGCCGACAATAAGCCATTTAATTCCGTCTTACTTATACTTACCTCTCAGAGGATGTTCTGTCTCTGCTGACTGAATACACACTGTGAATGCTGTCTTCATTTACTGAAATTCTTTCTGCTTAGCAAAGAAATATGATTGTGATGTATGACCTTTCATATACAATAAAGTGTGGAACTTGTCTCATACGGTACAAATAGTTTTGATGACCATATATTGTGAAGCGAGCAGAGATAACCTTATACAGAAACAACATTATTTTTCGTGCAATCTTTTTATCAAGTGTGGAGTCTTCTTTTTTTTTTTTTTTTTAAGATATTTTTTTTGCGGCTTACGCCTTTTATTGATTTTTGAAGGGACAGACAGTAGGCTGACAGGAAACGGGAGAGAGATGGGGGGATGACATGCAGTAAAGGCCGTGTCGGGTCCGGGAGTCGAACCCGCGGCACACTGCGACTGGATTACCAGTCCGGTGCCCAGACCGTTACGCTACGGCCTGGGCCAAGTGTGGAGTCTTCTTGTGCTGTTCTTTCATCCGCTGGTTTCACAGCCTCACAGTTGAAGGCAGAAGCATGAACAGCGTTCTGCAGATCTGTTCTGAGATTATCACAGTGAAACAAAAGAGACTCCGGTTCTTTTCTGTAACTAAACAAGGCTGCAAGAACTTTGGTTTCTTCTAGACATGTTTTAGCCAATTAAGTGAAACGTCTTTGTTGCTATCAGGGCCTCGCTATGTTTTAAGGTTTAAGGTTGTGCTATAGTGTTACATCTTGACCTTGTGTACATACATAGAGTAAAACTTGTGTGTGTGTGTGTGTGTGTGTGTGTGTGTGTGTGTGTGTGTGTGTGTGTGTGTGTGTGTGTGTGTGTGTGTGTGTGTGTGTGTGTGTGTGTGTGTGTGTGTGTGTGTGTGTGTGTGTGTGTGTGTGTTTCAGGGCTGACCTGGGAGGATGAACGCACGCAGCAGGTTCTATCCAGAGAGCTGTCCAAACTCAGGAGGATTCCACACAGACCACTGGACCACCAACTCATCTACAACACTGACAGCAGGTACTTGTGTGTGTGTGTGTGTGTGTGTGTTCAAAGAACAGGGGGATATTTGAGAAGTGTGGTTGACTATTCATTAAGGTTTACCACAGCTAGGGTTCAGTTGTTGCGTGGAGAATTATGCCTCTAAAAGCAGGTGCAAATTAGTCCTGGCATATTAAATGACAGGTGTGTGTGTGCGTGCATGTGTGTAATTGTAGCAAGGAGGCCTTGATGTGACGCCGAGAGAATCTTTGAGTGCTCTCACGTGCAGCTTAATTCCTGCTTCCATGATAAGACACCACCGGTGACAATTTTGTACACCAGTATGTTCTGATTTTAAACCAAAATCGGTAAATCAAGAGGATATGTCAAAGACAATAAAGTTGTATCATATCGTATCCAACACATTTACAGAAGACATCTGTAGCCAATTTTGACAGAATTTCAATTTTATTTTAGTCTAGTCAAATGAAATCCTTTACTTTTAGTTTAGTTTTAGTTGACAAAAAACCCAACGAATTCAGTCAACTAAACATACAATATATTTAGAAAATAAACTGTACTGTAATACTAAAATGTATGTTGAAAGGCCTTGGTGGCATCATAATGCCGTGTACCAACAGCTTATCCTCAAGCTCCCAACATGTCACAGACCACTGAAATACGTGACTCTTTTTGATACAGAGACAGTCGGCAAAACTAGCTGTTTCAGGAGAGGGGAAATTAAGTAATTTAACTCTATAAGCCATATCTCCAAAAACTGGTCAAACTGAACAACCAATAAACCAAAAAAAATCCAATGACTCACTGTGTGTCAAGTTTGGTCACATATAGAGCTTTGAGCTTCTCTGCCCCTCTACCCTCCACCCGTCTCTCTCCTCCAGGCTGGTAGCAGAGGCGGTGGGCCCGGCTGACCAGAGGGTGAAGCCAGTGGAGGTGGAGCTGAACAGAAACCTCCAGATGTACCTCCAGCGTCTGGGTCTCCTCCCCAAAACAGCCCCCCCTGCCGTCCCCAAAACCCCCAGCAAGGTGAGACCATTCCTGAGGAGCTTTGGTGGGTCTTGTCGGAGTGTTGGTGGAGTGTACATACCCTAGTATATATTTTATTTTCATTTGCATTTAAAAAAAAGAAACTAAGTTGTAACAACAACATAATGTTGAGTTCTGCAGGTGAGATAACCACGTGGGGTTTATGAAGTTAATCTCACCTTAACAGCAAAAATGTAAAAGTAATTGTAAGTAATAGTAATAATATAATAATAGTAGTAATAATCAAGATGTGAGCACTCAAGTAGACTAGCATTATGTTATGCAAAAAACATTAAACAGTTGAAACATGGAGATATAAGGTTTCTGCCGAGGATGTAACTGTCTACTTTGTATAAATGAAGAGCAGGTGTCTGAATAAACAGCCTGCAGCCTGACGCACACACATACACACACATACACTCGCACACAGACACACGCACGCACGCACACACACACACACACACACACACACACACACACACACACACACACACACACACACACACACACACACACACACACACACACACACACACACACACACACACACACACACACACACACACAATTGTGTGTTTTCATGAACTGTGGTTGGTATAACATCCACTGTGTGTGTGTGTGTGTGTGTGTGTGTGACTGATGGTCTCTCCCAGCGGGGGTCTTATGACTCCAATTATACCAGCCCAGGGTTCAGGAGTTCACACCCCTAATTAATAACTCTGCCACCGATTGGCCGCCTGTCATGTCCGTCACGGAGGGGGGGGGGGGGGGGGGGGCTAGAGGGGACGGGCTGAATGCCCCCCCCCACTGATGTGGAAGGGGAGATGGAGAGGGTTAGAAGTACTCAGATCTTTTACTTTTTTTTACTTACATTAAAGTAGCAATACCACAATATAGTATTGGAATCAAAACAGGATCACAGGATCTACTGAATGTGAAGGAGGCCTACTAGGGGGAAGCCACACTGTGTCATAGGGTCAATGTGTCAGTTTGACACTTTCAGTAGATCCCGTGATCTTTTGTGGCCAGATTTCTTGGGGTCTAGTAGGTCTATACTAAATAATAAAAAAATAAATCGCTATAACATTTTGTAAATAAATACATATTTAGCCCTATGCTCGAATGTCCCCGCCCCCCTGTCAAAAACAGCTAAAATCCATAAAACGAAAGAAAGCAGCAAATAAAAAAATAAATACACTCACCTTTTACTTTCTCTAATAACAACCTAAAGCATGAACCTTGGTTGAAAAAAACTAAAGTTGGCCTTTAACAATTCCAAAGTAAAACTACTACTACTCACATTTTTAATTTTTTTTTTAATAGATCCAAAAACTCACAATGCGTCGTTTGATATGCGTTGTTGAATGCATGAGGTATACATTAGGCCTTAAATGGTTAATGCATGTTCTGTAACAATCTAAATCGTCAAAGTAACAAGTAGCTTAAAATATTTGCCTATAAGGTGTGGTGGAGTTGAACTATAACGTATTGGAAAATGGACATACTCAATTAAAGTAAAAGTACCTCATAATTTAAGTATTTATAGGTATACGGTTAGAGGGGTTGGGCTAAAAATGAGGGGCTGCCCACCCCCCCACCCCCCTATAGAGCGTTAGAGGTGGCAGAGGCTCATGGGACCAGCGGGGCGGGGGGGGGGGGGGGGGGGGGGGGGGGTGTGTATGTGTGTGTGGTGCGTGGTGCGTGTGTGTGCTCTGCGTGGGAGTCCTTTAGAGGTATGATTAACACTGAGGAAGATTAATGTGAAATCTGGGTGCTTTCTATCTGTATTGTTATGATAATGTTGGGCTTGTGTTGCCATTATTGCATGCTTAGTATAGTTAATACTTTGTATGCCAAGCTAGCATAGCATTTATGAATGTAAGCTGTGCCGCTATCCACTTTAAGAGGACGAGTTTGCCCGCCGCCCCACCCCACACACACAGTCAGCACGCACACACTGCTATCATCAGTGTAAGCACACACTGCTTAACTGTCGTCAGCAATGTTTACATGTAGGGAGTAACGAGGTAAAAGTCACAAATTAGATCCAAACTTTGAATGGCAGAAGATCCACCAAGGACAGTTCTCCTAGATTCCGATTTATGGAGCTTTGAAAATCCTCTCTGTAAACCAAGGTAGACGGGGGTCAGACTTTTACGTCCCATAGCGGAAGTGACGGGGCGTTGCCATAGCAACGGGATCAATGCCAAATGTATCATTGCAGCTCGAGCCAGCGCAGGTCTGTTGACTATCATTGCGCACGTTCATGTTATTGGGCCCATGACACGTGAACGTATGTTTCATACGTGAACGGGTGCAAAAATGCACAATGACGACCAACGCGTTCATGTTATTGGGGCAATCAATCCCAGAATGCACTCTGTTCCTACCCAGAAGGAGGAGTGAAATCGCCTCATGCGCATAACGTCCCATGTTGTACTCGCGTCTCGGAGGCGTCTGGTGAGACCATTGGGGCAAGACGGGCAGTGTCGGTAGGCCAAAGGCAGGCGGGGCGTTACCATGTCTATGCTCGGACGTAGAATAAATATACGCACAGTTCAGCAATGCCGTACTTCTGCTTGTACCGATTGGTATCCGCCCAAGGGCCAATAATGGCTTATCATCCTCCCTGCCCATTCAGCACTCCCATCACCCAGGGCAAATAAAGCCTGGGTACGTGGAGATTATTACTAGCATTATGCTTTAACATGGATTCACATCCATTTCATTTTACAGACTGAGCGCTTCCAATCAGGCGCTGGAGCAGACTACCACCCCTCCTGGTCCAAGGCCCCGGGTAGGGGTCAAAAGTCCTCATCCTCCCTCAGCTTCTCCCCCGGCATGTCCTCCTCCTTCCAACCCCAGTCTTCTCGCCAGGACAGACCTCGTCCTCTGGGGGCGGAGGCCGAGGGGGACCTGCTCGTGGCTGCCCTGAGACAGTACCTCTTGGGGCAGCTGGACCTCCAGCAGGGGGGTATGAAGACCCCGGAGATCCAGGACGCACCGGCCCCTCGCAGCAGACCGGTCTACGGTAGCAGCCCTGACGGTTCTGGGCCCGCCAAAGAGACACTAATGCTTCAGAATGTGCCAGCAAGTCGAGGTCCGACTGTCAAGCAGCCGCTCTCTTCTGTGGATGGTAGGTGTTTATATTCTGTGGATGGGAGGTGTTTATATTCTGTGGATGGGAGGTGTTTATATTCTGTGGATGGTAGGTGTTTATATTCTGTGGATGGGAGGTGTTTATATTCTGTGGATGGGAGGTGTTTATATTCTGTGGATGGTAGGTGTTTATATTCTGTGGATGGTAGGTGTTTATATTCTGTGGATGGGAGGTGTTTATATTCTGTGGATGGGAGGTGTTTATATTATGTGGATGGTAGGTGTTTATATTATGTGGATGGGAGGTGTTTATATTCTGTGGATGGGAGGTGTTTATATTCTGTGGATGGGAGGTGTTTATATTCTGTGGATGGGAGGTGTTTATATTCTGTGGATGGTAGGTGTTTATATTATGTGGATGGGAGGTGTTTATATTCTGTGGATGGGAGGTGTTTATATTCTGTGGATGGGAGGTGTTTATATTCTGTGGATGGGAGGTGTTTATATTATGTGGATGGGAGGTGTTTATATTCTGTGGATGGTAGGTGTTTATATTCTGTGGATGGTAGGTGTTTATATTCTGTGGATGGTAGGTGTTTATATTCTGTGGATGGTAGGTGTTTATATTCTGTGGATGGGAGGTGTTTATATTCTGTGGATGGTAGGTGTTTATATTCTGTGGATGGGAGGTGTTCATATTCTGTGGATGGTAGGTGTTTATTTTCTGTGGATGGTAGGTGTTTATATTCTCTGGATGGGAGGTGTTTATATTATGTGGATGGTAGATGTTTATATTCTGTGGATGGGAGGTGTTTATATTCTGTGGATGGGAGGTGTTTATATTATGTGGATGGTAGGTGTTTATATTATGTGGATGGGAGGTGTTTATATTCTGTGGATGGTAAGTGTTTATATGCTGTGGATGGGAGGTGTTTATATTCTGTGGATGGGAGGTGTTTATATTATGTGGATGGTAGGTGTTTATATTCTGTGGATGGGAGGTGTTTATATTCTGTGGATGGGAGGTGTTTATATTCTGTGGATGGGAGGTGTTTATATTCTGTGGATGGTAAGTGTTTATATTCTGTGGATGGGAGGTGTTTATATTCTGTGGATGGGAGGTGTTTATATTCTGTGGATGGGAGGTGTTTATATTCTGTGGATGGGAGGTGTTTATATTCTGTGGATGGGAGGTGTTTATATTCTGTGGATGGGAGGTGTTTATATTCTGTGGATGGGAGGTGTTTATATTCTGTGGATGGTAGGTGTTTATATTCTGTGGATGGTAGGTGTTTATATTCTGTGGATGGGAGGTGTTTATATTATGTGGATGGGAGGTGTTTATATTATGTGGATGGTAAGTGTTTATATTATGTGGATGGGAGGTGTTTATATTCTGTGGATGGGAGGTGTTTATATTATGTGGATGGGAGGTGTTTATATTCTGTGGATGGGAGGTGTTTATATTCTGTGGATGGTAGGTGTTTATATTCTGTGGATGGGAGGTGTTTATATTCTGTGGATGGGAGGTGTTTATATTATGTGGATGGTAGGTGTTTATATTATGTGGATGGTAAGTGTTTATATTATGTGGATGGGAGGTGTTTATATTCTGTGGATGGGAGGTGTTTATATTATGTGGATGGGAGGTGTTTATATTCTGTGGATGGGAGGTGTTTATATTATGTGGATGGTAAGTGTTTATATTCTGTGGATGGGAGGTGTTTATATTCTGTGGATGGTAGGTGTTTATATTCTGTGGATGGTAGGTGTTTATATTCTGTGGATGGTAGGTGTTTATATTATGTGGATGGGAGGTGTTTATATTCTGTGGATGGTAGGTGTTTATATTCTGTGGATGGGAGGTGTTTATATTCTGTGGATGGTAGGTGTTTATATTCTGTGGATGGGAGGTGTTTATATTATGTGGATGGTAAGTGTTTATATTCTGTGGATGGGAGGTGTTTATATTCTGTGGATGGTAGGTGTTTATATTATGTGGATGGGAGGTGTTTATATTCTGTGGATGGTAGGTGTTTATATTATGTGGATGGGAGGTGTTTATATTCTGTGGATGGGAGGTGTTTATATTCTGTGGATGGTAGGTGTTTATATTCTGTGGATGGGAGGTGTTTATATTCTGTGGATGGGAGGTGTTTATATTATGTGGATGGTAAGTGTTTATATTCTGTGGATGGGAGGTGTTTATATTCTGTGGATGGTAGGTGTTTATATTCTGTGGATGGGAGGTGTTTATATTCTGTGGATGGTAGGTGTTTATATTCTGTGGATGGGAGGTGTTTATATTCTGTGGATGGTAGGTGTTTATATTCTGTGGATGGGAGGTGTTTATATTATGTGGATGGTAAGTGTTTATATGCTGTGGATGGGAGGTGTTTATATTATGTGGATGGTAGGTGTTTATATTCTGTGGATGGGAGGTGTTTATATTATGTGGATGGGAGGTGTTTATATTCTGTGGATGGGAGGTGTTTATATTCTGTGGATGGGAGGTGTTTATATTCTGTGGATGGGAGGTGTTTATATTCTGTGGATGGGAGGTGTTTATATTCTGTGGATGGGAGGTGTTTATATTCTGTGGATGGGAGGTGTTTATATTCTGTGGATGGTAGGTGTTTATATTCTGTGGATGGTAGGTGTTTATATTATGTGGATGGTAGGTGTTTATATTCTGTGGATGGTAGGTGTTTATATTATGTGGATGGTAGGTGTTTATATTCTGTGGATGGGAGGTGTTTATATTCTGTGGATGGTAGGTGTTTATATTATGTGGATGGTAGGTGTTTATATTCTGTGGATGGTAGGTGTTTATATTATGTGGATGGTAGGTGTTTATATTCTGTGGATGGTAGGTGTTTATATTATGTGGATGGTAGGTGTTTATATTCTGTGGATGGGAGGTGTTTATATTCTGTGGATGGTAGGTGTTTATATTCTGTGGATGGGAGGTGTTTATATTCTGTGGATGGTAGGTGTTTATATTCTGTGGATGGGAGGTGTTTATATTCTGTGGATGGTAGGTGTTTATATTCTGTGGATGGGAGGTGTTTATATTATGTGGATGGTAGGTGTTTATATTCTGTGGATGGGAGGTGTTTATATTCTGTGGATGGGAGGTGTTTATATTCTGTGGATGGGAGGTGTTTATATTCTGTGGATGGTAGGTGTTTATATTCTGTGGATGGGAGGTGTTTATATTCTGTGGATGGTAGGTGTTTATATTCTGTGGATGGGAGGTGTTTATATTCTGTGGATGGGAGGTGTTTATATTCTGTGGATGGTAGGTGTTTATATTCTGTGGATGGGAGGTGTTTATATTCTGTGGATGGGAGGTGTTTATATTCTGTGGATGGTAGGTGTTTATATTCTGTGGATGGGAGGTGTTTATATTCTGTGGATGGTAGGTGTTTATATTCTGTGGATGGGAGGTGTTTATATTCTGTGGATGGTAGGTGTTTATATTCTGTGGATGGGAGGTGTTTATATTCTGTGGATGGTAGGTGTTTATATTCTGTGGATGGGAGGTGTTTATATTCTGTGGATGGGAGGTGTTTATATTATGTGGATGGGAGGTGTTTATATTCTGTGGATGGGAGGTGTTTATATTCTGTGGATGGGAGGTGTTTATATTATGTGGATGGTAGGTGTTTATATTCTGTGGATGGGAGGTGTTTATATTCTGTGGATGGTAGGTGTTTATATTCTGTGGATGGGAGGTGTTTATATTCTGTGGATGGTAGGTGTTTATATTCTGTGGATGGGAGGTGTTTATATTCTGTGGATGGGAGGTGTTTATATTATGTGGATGGGAGGTGTTTATATTCTGTGGATGGGAGGTGTTTATATTCTGTGGATGGTACAGTAGGTGTTTATATTCTGTGGATGGTAGGTGTTTATATTATGTGGATGGGAGGTGTTTATATTATGTGGATGGGAGGTGTTTATATTCTGTGGATTATTGTTTGATTATTTGGCTTAATCTGGATGGTGTCAAATTAAGCTTTGGTAGATGTTTGTGTTGTGTATCATTCATGATGCCACTATCTGTAAGTAACTTATATATTGGTGATATATCTTCAATTGGCTTCAATTCGGGCTGGGACTCGAAAAATGATGTAATTAATTAGGGGCTTTGTAATGAATTAATAAAACATAATCACATGCTTAATCGCATATCAATATGAAACAGCTTTGTTTGCGTTCATTTATGTGCTAAAAGGACTTTTAGAGCTGTTTCACTGTGCAATATCTGTGGAATATATCTATCCATCAACTATCAACAGAAAAACTATTGACGACATCTCAACGATAATTGGAGGTACTTCATGGCAAAGTGACTACAGCCCAAACCTCTATCAAAATGTAATTTTACTTTAAGTGAAATCAATTCCTAGGATGCTGGTAATTTGTAGATGGACTGCATTTCTATAGGACACAACTGCTTTAGAATGCATTTTACATTCACTGTCACACACTCTCTCTCATATTCATACACACACACGTGCGCACATACACACGGGTGGCCATGCACTCGCCCGCGCGAGCACAGGAACTACCCATAGATCCGAAGACCCGTTAGTCCGAACATGCACTGCTCCCGTGCTTGCCGTTAGGTTTAGATTAGGGTTAGAGATAGGGATAGTAATTTCGGAACAATGAACCTTCTGACTAATGACATGTTACTGCGAGCACACACACACACACACACACACACACACACACACACACACACACACACACACACACACACACACACACACACACACAGTGAGGGTGGAGTGAACCATGCAAGGCACCAACTGCAGTTAAGTATCTTTCTCAAGGACATTTTGGTAGGAAGAAAGCCCTACTGTAACTATCTGACTGACAGATACTTCTAACAGGACAGGAGACAGACTTTGAAGTTTGAAGTGATTTTTCTATGTTTCGGTACAGCATTGTAGACAGCATGAACATCTGTCTTACACATGTTAATTTGGGGAATACACTTTCAGCTCTGCTACACCAGCCATTATCTTGAAATGTGCTAGAAAAAATGATTTGTTGATCATTTAGCTTCCCTGGAGCTAAATGAGTTGATCATTTTAACTGACAAATTGGAGCACTCATGGTTAGAAATTACTTGTTAGGTTTGATATGCTTTTATCATGTTGTATTTGTGCTTGTTAAAATGGTGCACAGACACAGA
The DNA here is from genome assembly GCF_964188405.1 of Protomyctophum parallelum. NCBI lineage: Eukaryota > Metazoa > Chordata > Actinopteri > Myctophiformes > Myctophidae > Protomyctophum > Protomyctophum parallelum. The sequence goes on along the minus strand of NC_139709.1, from coordinate 35,430,930 downwards.
CTGACCCTCGGATAGCCTCCTGCAGAGCCACGGCACAATAAACAAGACAGCTACAGTATGGGCTAATAACAGTGTGGCTACTTGCATGGATATGTTTCATTTGATTGGACTTTTCGTATAGGTAGATAGGAAAACAGACTGACTGTTCTATACAGCTCAACCCTTTGGCACAGATGTACAGTACTCTTCTATTTAGAGACTGTGCTGTCTTCATTGTATCTTTAGTTCCATTAAAAACTAACTCAAAGTAGACACAGTAGAGGGATAATTACCTGGGTGAATAATTCAAGTGTACCCTTCCTCCTCCTCCTCCCTGCAGAGAGGTTCATCCAGACCGTGGTGCAGAATGTGGGCAGAAAGCATGTGAACATGGAGGACCTGACGACCCACGACCTGGACCAGCTGTCCAGCCTCATCGCTGATGCCCTGCAGGTATACAGTAGGATGGGTGGGTGAGTGGATGGATGGATGGATGGGTGGATGGATGGGTGTTTTTTTTATTTAATTAATCAACAACCCGCCCGCCCCGCGGTCCCCAAAAAAACAAAAACGCTATTAGGCATGTAACGATTCACTCAACTCACGATACGATTCGTATCACGATATGAGGTTCACGATAAGATTTTTCACACAGCATGCAGTGTAGCTCTCCACTTGAAATGAATGAATCTCTGCATGTTCTCATTTTAGTTTCGATTGTGCCTATACTTCGACTTTGTTGCGCGGCGGTGGTACCGCACACCCAAAATAGCCGCTCTACAAGCTCACAACGTGTCGCCTGCGACGCATTGTGAGCTTGGAGATCCTATAATTGTGTGTGTGCGCACTGTGCACGCCTGCACGGTCACGTGCTCAATTAAGAAAGATTTAATTCAGATGCGCTGATGACGCCGGCCAGGTTCAGACTTAAGAGCCTCAGAGAGGCGAGAGCCGAGAGTGGAATTGTTTTAACATGCAGTTCAGGATGGAGAGGACACTTTTCTCCGACTGTCAAATAGGCAGGGGCTAAGCCCCCTTTCATACGCACAAGATGAGCAACAGCACAAGCTGATGATTTCAGCAGTAGGAGAGCAGAGGAGCAGAGGAGTAGGAGAGCAGGTATACCGGAATGCTTTTTTTTCTCCTTTTTTGGGGAAAGGGGGGGTGACCCGCCCCGCCCGCTGTGCGATAATTGCGCTGAAAATCACCACTAATATACACACACACACACACACACACACACAATCCCCATTACACCCCTCCCTGCAGGTGGTGGAAAAGGAGCAGGCCAGACCCCGAGCCAGAAACCTGGAAGAGGAGGAGGAGGAGGAGGGGAAGGAGGAGGGGAAGGAGGACGTGGTGAGAGATGAGGAGCAGCAGCAGCAGGAGGAGGAGGAGGAGGTGAAGACAACCAACACAGAGGAGCCACAGATTGAAGGTATATGACGTGGTTTTAGGTTTTAGGCAAAGCACAATGATAGTAAGGATGATATAACATTTGCATTCAGATATTTCATTGCATTCAAAAAAGAAAAAAAATGTAACCACTTGAATGCCTGCATCCATATTCTGGGGCCGGACCAATCTAGTGAGTGCAATCAATTCCTAGGAGGTAGCCGACCTACAAAATCCAATCTACAGTGTTAATAGACCTGTGAAATGCTCCTTACAATAGACAGTGGCGAGATAAAAACATGTTTATTGCGATATCAGATTATACTGTACCCAATATATGGAAATGTAACTGAATTGTTCTTTGTCTGTCTGTCTGTCTGTCTGTCTGTCAACAGAGCGCCACACAGACACCGAACAACTGAACTCTAAGGATAAGGTAAGACCTCCATCGTCAGACTCTTGACCTCCATGTGGATAAGCGGTTCAAAGACGTGTCAAAGCCCGCTTGAACCCACCAACGTAAATATACTGTGTGGAGGATAAACTGCACTCCAGAAAAACAAATTTCAAAAGAATTGCGGGGTGTTTTATGTCACCCCATCGAGCTGCCGAGCCGGAAGATCCAGGCACGTTTCATGTATGCTCTCCAGCCCGTCATAAGAGAGGGCTACTGACTCCCAGGACAAAGATGTTGAGATATTTCATCATATTGCAGCATAGACATGCTGCAATGATTTTTATACTGTTGTTTATACCAAAAGGTTCTCAATGTGGGGTCCAGGCACTCCCAAGGGTCCTAAAGGAGTGTTCCAGGGGTCCACAATCATCTACCTCGATGATTGGTAGTCAGGAATCAAAGGGACCCTCATGGGTGTCTACTGTAACTCTGAGAGTCCACAAATGGAATTGATTCCATTCAATGATGTGTTTTTTGAGTGGTGCAACCACTCAAAGGAACAGCAATGTCCGTGTGTTCACCTATGTGTTCACCTATGTGTTGGTTAATGAGCACCAGTATAATGAGTACCAGTAGGGGCGCTGTTGTGCCAGAAACAGAGAGAGGGATAGTGCTGCACTGTTGCCTGCTAATGAGAGAGAGAGAGAGAGAGTGAGAGGTGGGTGGGGTGGGGGGGGAGGGGGGGGGAGTTGCACCACTCAGTTCACACGGTGACACAGGTGTGATTTTCACTAACCTTTGAAGAATCACCCAATTCCACGCACGGGTGCCTTAGAATAGCATGCATGAGTGTCCTAATGCCGGAAAATAATCCATGATAGATCCGTGAAGAAAAGTTAGAAAAACAGATCGTATTGCACTGCGTCGTCGCATAGGATTCCATTGTGTTGGGGTTTTCCACTGGCCCACACAGGCAGGGGAAGACTTATTTTCAGTCACGTGATTCACATGTGTGACGTGTCACAAAGAACCTGCGGAAAACGCATGATGTCTCATAAGTTATCAAAGCGCCCTCCAGTCTCAATGAAACAAAATGCATGATGAAGAAACAAACGCATGATGTCTCATAAGTTATCAAAGCGCCCTCCACGCTCAATGAAACAAAACGCATGATGAAGAAACAAACGCATGATGTCTCATAAGTTATCAAAGCGCCCTCCAGTCTCAATGAAACAAAACTTGGGCTTCTCGTGTTTAGGAGGGAATAACTCAATCAATCATCTCTGGAAACTAGTGTTTAGTGTTAACCAACACACAGACGTGTTCAATAGCACTGATTTATGCAAAAAGAAAAAAGATCAAAAACCTAAAAAAAGGAGTTGGGTGGTTTCCTCCCGACAGAAATGATATGTGTACTATTAATACAGCACATGAATTACTTATTATTACCTACTAGACCTGTACGTGCCCGTCGGCCACCGGCCTACTTGAGAACGATGCAACTTGGGAACCTGGCGCATTTATAGTTAGATACTGCATTGAAAAGTAGCTATAGTATCGAAAAAGCTATAGTATAAAAATTGTCAAACATTCGCCAAATTGTCAAATATTACCTAAGCAAGAGGCAATTTTTTTTTTAAATAGCCAATCTACTGTACATGCTTGCATGCTTTTTTCACCATAATTATCTGTGTAACCGAGTCGAACAAAAAGGAATGTCTCAACTCCTACAATACCAAGTGATTGCCAGGGTGGGTGGGTCCCCAGGTCAAATTGATAATTGTTGTGGGGGGGTCACATCCTGAAAGGTTTGAATCACTATAGACCATGGACCCATATTTGATACTTTTTTCTTTTCATCTCTATGGAAACCCAATCTAAGCTGTACAAATACAACCATATGGATCCGTAAGGGTTACGGTTCCATTTGTACACTGCGGGAGTTACAGACCCATTTGATTGAACAAAACTATTATTTGATTGAACTATCCCCCCAGAGCCCCTAACCTAAAGGGACATCTGACGGCTATAGAACCACTGTCCTATAGCCTAGATGTTTATTACATGAAATGTTATAAGCCACTTTAAAAATAGATCTTTATTATATGGAAGGTTAGCCATTTTAAAAATAGATCTTTATTATATAGGTTAGCCATTTTAAATACATGCTGCATTGTTACTACATCGATACTCTGACAAGACTAGCAATTATCTGTGTGGCCAGTAGCACTAGAACAATGAGCCACATCATTATATTTAGGTGCACTATTGTTCAACTCTATCATTATTTCCGGGTGCACTTACTTATATTGCAACACTTTGATGCTGCAGTTAATATGATATTGATGGAAAAAGGAAAGAGATGATAACATAATTATTACATCCATATAGCTTATAAATTGTTTTTATTAAAAGTATGGATGTACCCAAAAGACAATGGAAATAATAATTTGAGTGATGATTGTCCGGTCCGAAATCGAAGTCAAAAGAATGTGCCACGCTGTGAGCGTGTAAAATAGTAGTGTTCATAATGTAGGCTGCTTTTTCACTTCCTAGAAATGTAGTGTAGTTGTCAAATGTGCAATATGTCTCTTTGAAATGTAGTGAACTGAAAAGTATTAAGCTTAAATGGCTTCTATTACAGCATTCTAACTTTCCATAGAGAAAGGTAGCCAGCTTTCTGAATTGTCCATAGTCCACCAATGAGACTCAGAGTGAGTAGACAGAAATGGTGGTGCCATCTTATAATGAGCATTTGTGTGGACCATTATGAAGATAGGTTGAAAATGGCTAAAGTGGTCTTTTAAGTACAGTCCCCAAGCAAATTCACTTCATTACTGTCCACCACTGTAAATAGGCTCCATACATCAGCTCCATACAGCAGCCTTACTGGAAAGGAATTGGTCCTTACTTCTTTCATAATGTAGGTGCATCAATAATTCTAATGAAGGCTCTAGTCCCTTTACTGTTATACTCTAGTTCTGTGGTTCTCAAACATTTCAACCCTTAAGGTTCCAATTGTCTTTATACACTCTTAGAGTTACACACCGGTGGGCCATGTGGAACCCCCTCAAGGAACGAACCATGAGCAGAGTGTTTCCATTATGAGCCAACATGCACAATACCAGCCTTAATTAGCATCATTGGTAACACAGTAAGGAGGATGCCCAATTTCTGTCCGATATGGCTGCTGTGCTTGGAGCCTATTACCTATTCTTCAAACCACACATCAAAAACCTATTTGTTTCCCCCCTTTGTTTCAGGCCCAGAACAACAACAACCTGTTCAGCAAGCTCCTGGCGTACCTGGACAAAACCGCACTGACTGCCGACCCCAGAAACCAGGAAGCGGCGGCGGCGGTTGAAACCCCCACCGCCAGAGGACACACAGTCGGCCTGGAGAACGTGCAGAGTCGAACCAGCGAGGCGGAGGTGACGGTGCAGAAGAAGGACACCACCCAGACGGTGGAGGAGGTGTCTGAGGTGGAGGGCTGGATTAAAGAGGTGGCGCCCCCTCCTGCCGCGGTGGTGTACGAGCAGCCCCACGAGAAGACCATGCACGTCCCCGAGCTGCAGCTGGACGTTCAAAGCGACGACGATGTCTTTGGTTACGTCATCACTGACACAGAGTAAGTGTCGTTGTTCAGTGTTAAATGTGTAACTTTTTCACGGATTAAAACTAAAGAAAAACTAAAGAAAAACTATGCTATAATGATTAAAACTATGACTAAATATGTTGACACTTTTGTCAACAAATAAAAACTATACTAAAATGGGAGGGACTAGTGGAGAAGAGATCCAGAGGTAGAACTAAGATGAGCCATGTTTCGTCTTTGCTGGGAAAGTGTGTGCATAGATGTAATGTGTTGATCAAAACCGAATCTATTCAAGTCCGTTGCTCTCCCCAGGTTGGCGGAGGGTGTGTAGAGCCCAGGATCACATTAGATAATTGACACAGGGGTGAAAAATGGGTTACAAAATCATGGGATAAAAAAAAATACCTGTTCTACTGTTTTACCATGAATGAAGACTAGGTTCAGTCCTACTATGTGTTGTGCTAGTGACCAATTATTTAGTTTTGTCCACCCACATTCAACTCTACTGTAGGTAGTTGTCATGTCACTGAGCCACTGTGTGAAATTCTGGTAGTCCGTAACAGAGTTATTGTCAGGAAACAGTCCGAGAATGGCAGTGACATCATAGCCTGGCATGGCCAGACTAATATCACCGCGTAGATATTAGTCTGGAACTTCGGTGTGGAAGATTCATTTCCGAGAGGCGGTTACAAAACAGATTCCAATTTCACAGCAAAAAAAAATTTTGTTTCCTGACATGTTTTGAGCTTGCAGATGCAGTATGATCTGATCACGTAGGACATTCATTTACGGATAAAAAAATATATAGGCCTATGGAGATACCAGTACTTTGCTCAAGGACACAGGAGTATGTATTGGTGTGGAAGGAAACAGGAGTCTACCCGGAGGAAAGTTGCGAACTGTTACTCCACACATAAAAGGTTCAAACCAAGGACCTTAGTGCTAACCACTGTTGGATAAACCATCCCGTCACAGTCTGCTAAATGACACACAGTGGTACCAGGGTAAACCACTGTGCCACCAATATGCTTTGTCTCCACTGGTTTATGGGCTAAAATGTTTGAGACTTGGTATGCAATGAATGAAAGTGAATGGTATTGTTACTTTTGGTTTCCTGACCTCAGTGCACAGAAGAACAACAATGTCATGCCCTGCAGCTGCAACGGCCGTCTAAAACCCATTTATAACTGGTCTAAAAGTGAACGTTTTTTCAACGGCTAGACTAAGCCTAGACGTTGAAACAACGTAATTTAACAGCTATATATAGACACTCTATAGACACTCTAAAAACAGCTAAGATATAGACCGTGGATATAGACGATTAAAAACAGCTAATCAACGTCTAGGCAAAGCTTAGCCGTTAAAAGAACTTTCACTTTTAGACCAGTTATAACCCAATTTTAGACGGACATCTAAAAGCAGACTATGGCTCACAGAGAACCCCAAGGCTCTAACACAACTTAAACTTGTCATCAAAAGCAACACAGTCGCACCGAGTAGGATTACTGGAGTGCGTGAAATAAGTTTTGAGCATTGTGTATAGACAGACATTTTTGTCCTGAGGCTGACATGGCAAAAAGGGAAGAGGAGAAAAAAAAGGGAAAGATTGCTGGCAAGTGTAATGTCTTCACAGCGCACCGGTGCAGGTCTATGCTTTGCGAAAAAGATTTGTCTCGCTTTCAAAGCTGTTTGGGTATAGAACCCACGGTGGGCCTGAGGTTTGTATCATCATTCAAATTGGAGGTGGAAACCTTATATCTCCATATTTCAACTTTTGTATTTCCGTAAATGAACGCCCTACTTCATCATACAAGAGCGTCGCACAAAAGTATTGAAAATATCAAATACCCCATACCCTCGGTGGGGTTGGTGAAAGGGCCTTTCTGTGTGGAGTTTGCATGTTCTCCCCGTGTCCCCTACGGTAGGTACCCTCACAAAAAAACATGCAGTAATCCTGGTCTCTATACTGCCTCCCCCTGGTCAGCCTGATGGAGGGGAAAGGATCTGGTTGAAGCGTGTTAAACTTCCTGTGTTAAGAAGTGGCCTGCTCACTCCTCATGCAGCATGAGCTCAGTCCCCAGGCTGGCAGAGGGAGAGTAGCACCTATGATTACACCTTAGGCAATTGGCACTGGGTGAAAAAGGGGTGTCGTTAGAACCATTTGAAAGGTAATACTGCGAGGGGGGGGGGGGGGGGGGAGGATATATAGGCCTATTTAGACATAAATTATAAAACTATTATAATTTATTACATCCCCACATCCTTTAAAAATTTGTCTAATAAAAGTATGGCTATGCCCAAAAGAAGAGTTATGATGGTGAAATGATCATTTAAATAATGACATAAATACAGTAGCAAATATACAAGCTCACAACATGTCAAATCGCGACGTGTTCTGCAGCTTGTGCATTGGCTCTTTTCACTATTAATTATTTTTTATTATAATACAAAATTGAACGGTTTTGGATATACCAGTTTTCCACTGGACAGCGACAAAATGGAAATAGGAGGACGTATCTCCCCTCTCTTCAGACTTTTATATTCTCTCCCCTCTCATGTCTCTCTGTTGTCTCTCTGCCATCAGGGGATACAGAGAGATGCAATTTGTCATCGCTCACATAACAGTCGGAACGGTATATTGACGCTCAGCCATCTTGTGTCTGAAAATACCCTGCAGGCCCCGCGCTGCAAATAAGACGCCAACGCACGCTCATTGTTCCTCCTCCTCGTTGTTTTTTTCTTCCCTGCGAAGGTTTCCGAGAGCTTTTGACGTGGATTTTTGCATTTACTTTCAATGCCATTGGTTACGCTTATATTGTGACACAGGGAGAGAAGGTCAGCATAACATCACACTGAGATGGTAGTAAAAGGTAAATGGTGCATTTATATAGTGCTTTTATCCAAGGCGCTTTACATAGATTGTGCATTACATTCACCCATTCAAACACTGATGGTGGAGGAAACCATGCAAGGCACTAAGCTGCACATTGGGAGAAGTTAGAGGTTCAGAGTCTTGCTCAAGGCACTTCGACACTAACTCTGGGGGAACCCATAGGTTTGAACCCATCCGGCCACTCTACCCCTGAGCCACCGCCGTAGTGTTTGCCCTCACTGTAATGGATCAAGACAACATGTGTTCCAGACAGTTATTATTTAGTCACAAGTTCTTGTTAATACTTTTCATTGGTTCAATATTTATATAAACCCACAGTCAGACAAAAAAATGCTTTCATTTTCTTTTTTCTTTTTTATAGTGAAAGTAGCCCATCTACAAGGCCATCTCACAATGTGTCACATCACAACACAGGTGTTAGATTTTAGAATCTACTAGGGCAGTGCTTCTTTTTCTTGAAAATTGCAAGAAAAACTACAAGCGTACAACGTGGCTATTTTCACTACGTATTCATTATTTGTATTTATTATTTATAGAATTTCTTTGATTAGATTTGTTAGTTTTAAAATATATTTATTTTTTCCAGTGTACTAGGCTAGGGCATTCATTTACGAATAATACAGAGTTAAAATAGAGATACAATGTTTTGGACCAACAGCAACAAATTCTCCTCTCCTCTCCTCTCCTCTCCTCTCCTCTCCTCTCCTCTCCTCTCCTCTCCTCTCCTCTCCTCTCCTCTCCTCTCCTCTCCTCTCCTCTCCTCTCCTCTCCTCTCCTCTCCTCTCCTCTCCTCTCCTGTCCTCTCCTGTCCTCTCCTCTCCTCTCCTCTCCTCTCCTCTCCTCTCCTCTCCTCTCCTCCACAGTGGTCTGCAGACAGATGAGGGGGTGCACCTGATGGAGATCTTGGCTCGTAGAGCAGGCATCCCGATGACCGACGTGGCAGAGCTCTCGTACGTACACAGAAGAGTACAGTAGGACCGCCGTCATGTCATCACGTTAAACTCACCGCTCACAGAGTGCCTTGTGTAAACCGTCTGCCAGGATGGTCATATTTTAACTGTACGGTAGATTTATGGCGGTTGTATTCTAAACAAACTATAAAACTACATAATAATAATAATAATAACATACTGTATGTATATAAAATGCAAGATATGAATTGATATAAATTACATCAACATTTTCCGTCCCAGCAAATACAAATTATAAAATGCAATACTTTAAAACACATATTTCAAATACCTGTATTTGAAATACTGGCCATCATTATGCATGGACACACGCACACGCAAAAACACGGACATGACTCTGTCTGTCTGTCTGTCTGTCTGTCTGTCTGTCTGTCTGTCTGTCTGTCTGTCTGTCTGTCTGTCTGTCTGTCTGTCTGTCTGTCTGTCTGTCTGTCTGTCTGTCTGTCTGTCTGTCTGTCTGTCTGTCTGTCTTCATGCAGTATTGATGTATGTGTGTAGTGTAAATTTGCCATGACTAAGTCTAATCGCAGAAAGTTTGTATTGTAGTCGGGTCGGATCCTGGGTATTTTCGGATCTCGGGTTTACCCAAAGATCTCACACAGTGACACACGCACATGTGCGCACGCACGCACACACGCGTGCACACACACTGCAATCACTCAGTCTTTCATGCACACGCTACCTCTCAACCTCTGTGGGTTGTTACTGCTCTCTCTCTCTCTCTCTCTCTCTCTCTCTCTCTCACACAATGCACCTTTTGTCTTTCTGCTGTCTGAAAATGAAAGGAGAGCCAAACATTTGCACTGAATGATAGATCAGAGAGAGAGAGATGGGCATAAAGATAAATATATATATATTCCATGGTTTCATTAAACAAATCCCTTACTATAGATTAGAAAGATGTGAGGCCCTAATAAAACAAGACCACTGGTAATCGAAACCAATTGCAGAACACCTGGAATTTTGCTAATTGAAAGTCGACTAATGACATATTTTAAGCTCTTAAACTTCATTCTTCATTAATCATGGTCTCCCAAGGATCTATGGTCTCCTCCATTCTTCCCTCCACACCAAATCAAGACATGTAGGAAAGCTGAGAGGGAGACAGTGAAAAAGATAGACGCTGAGAGAGAGACAGTGTAGAAGATAGACAGTAAAGCTGAGAGGGAGACAGTGTAGAAGATAGACAGTAAAGCTGAGAGGGAGACAGTGTAGAGACAGACAGTAAACTGAGAGACAGACAGTGTAGAAGAGACAGACAGCAAACTCAGAGGGAGACGAGAAAACGTAGGAGAGATAGACATTACTAAAGCTGAGGTAGAGCGAGTAGGAGAGATGGGAGAGGAGAGGAGCATCTCAATAATGATTATGTAATATCACCCAAGAGCACCATGTGTGAACAGAGAGAGAGTCAACTCTTTTTAGCACTTTTTTAGTCCCAGTTTAGTTGTTATGTCACTCAATTCCTCCACACGCGTGACATTGCCACTGCTGTTGTACCCTATACTGGCTCACCTGCCCATGAGGAGCCCCCACCAGGAGAACGGTCAGTTGACAGTTGCCGGTTTCCGCCTACCAGCCTGTAGGAGTCACTAGTGCAATGACAACCTCCCCACCTGGCTTCCCTCTCCTGACCATGGACAGTGGTTCATATAGTCCTATACTGCAGATGTTCAGCCAGATGTATAAAAAACTCTCAATAGGCAGTGAATCGGGACTGTTTAATTTCTACGATTATGTCACAGTGGTAAAGTGCCCGGTTGTGGGTTTTAATCCACCGTGTTGCATCTGGCTATGTCAAATGTCCACAAATCCCCATGTTCGGGTGGCGGTGAGGGTGATAATTCACCCTTTGTCAAGTCCCACCCGTGGTTGTGCCCCTCTTCGCCCCCATTGGTTGCCGTTTCGTGGTTGGACAAAAATCCTCTCTCTCCATCCACTACCATTGAGTTGCTTCATATTGATATTCTATGCACTCGATTCTTATTTTAAACTTGGTGTCAGTCAAAAAGGAACATCACAGGCGCAGCATGGTGACTGGGCATATAATGTTTGTTTTTAGTTTTCTCCGAAAAAGATGTTTTAGCAAATTCAACATAAACAAGGTGGAACATAGCCTCGGTCCCAGGCTTACTTATAAGGCAGAAAGAGCCTGCTGGTTAGTCAGTCAGGGACCAATCAGAAGGCTGACAAAGGGTGAATTGTAAGTGAGCGTATTGCGGTCTGGGGGAAGGCACCTGTCAGGCTGTCAGCAGGGAGGAGTGGGACGAAGGCTCTATGTCCTCCCGGTGGGGGTTCCGCACTGGCAGGTGAGTCAGTAGGATACAGCATCAGTGACAGAAATGTGTGCGGGGGAGGAATCAATTTCATGGCATAACGGCTAAATTTAAAAAAGGATAAACAAAGTCTGTGCAATGAATCAATCATTCATTAATTTGAACTGATGTTTGTGCCATGAGTACATCCACGCAGGAAGTGAATATTGCACAGTGATATTGTGACGCAATTTATTTTCTAAGCGAGGTAAATGTTTCTCAACCTGTAGGAACAGGAAGCTTCCCCCAGGCTATAAGACTGCTGGTGTATTATGGCCATGTATGATGATCTGGGGTTTGAACTAGTTTTGACCTTATTTCATTCGTTATTAACAATTATGGACCATTCAGTTTGTGCATACATGCACTCGTACAATGCATGTAGTCGTACATCTACCATACCTGAAAATACGTCCCCTGAAACCAGGCATCACCAAAATAATAGTTTGATGTTATATATTTGACGCATTTTGATAAAATTAGTCAAGCTTCCCGATGTGTATGGACTAGGGAGCTTAAGTCCCCCAGCCTAGAGTGACAGTTGCCCGGGGGATAGTAGTTGTATAAGCCTTGGTGTGTTCGTCTTCATGGCTGATTTTGTACCTTGTCGTACAATGGTGTCGCATGGCGAGAATTATCCGGAAGTAGGTGGAAGTATAGTATAGCCAAAACATTGCAGATCTACAAGCTCGCTGTAGCACAAATATTAAAGAGAGGGTCTTTAGAGATTATAATCTCGGTTCGGTACATAGGCTAGATTACCTATTTTCCGACATTTTGAAAATGTTTGACCTACAGTAAAATGGCATGCTCACAACCGAGATAAACATACAGTAATCACCCAAGATTATGACTCCAGCTCAGCGTGATTTGAGGTGAAGTGCCAAGCTGAATGCATAGTTGAATATAATTTACTCCCTCCATACCTTCTCTTGAGTCTCTACATGATTTGTGTTGATCAAGGTGACGTAATGTCTGTCTGAGCCGTCCTATCACACACTCACCACTAGAGGGGGACAGTGGTCCTGAGCTAGGAGTGGGCGATATTATAGACCATTATAGTCTGACAGGTTGAACAAAGCACAGTCATTAATAAATGTGAATTATGACTCCTTGTTCTCATTATGTTACATGTCTAACCCTTACGGCACACTATGTCTATTAGCCAATGACATAATGGTTTGACATGAACTCTCTTTAGACAGGGATGGATGGATGGATGGATGGATGGATCCATCAAGATCATGCACACGGTTTACATTTGAGAAAACATAGTTTTGTTCAGTGTCCTTCAGACCATGTATAGCTGCATACTAAATTAGTATAGGGAATAGAAGAGACGGAAAAACGATAACAGAAAAAAATCATCAGTACTTTTGTACTAACAGTATATTAAAATATAGACCAGCGTATGCAACATAATGTATAATTAATAATTTATTGGCATATTATATACCATATACCATCAGCATTTATCAGTAGCCTACAGTAGCTGCCACAGTGTCTAATGCTGTATAGGCCTATATACATCAGTTTAGGTAGGAATGGATAGACAGACAGACGGACGGACAGACATTGTAGAAGGTTGTTGTAAATAATGGAGGACTGCAGTACCAGGGGGCCCCAGACCCCCAGTACAATGATTGATAGTTGGAACCGTACGGTCAATTTGGCTCCATACACACTCAAAGTTAAATAAACACTGATGATCCTACTGTGTAAGTACTATGGGGTCCAAATGATTAAACGTATATTAATGAAATGTGGACTTATTATCAACAGGTATTAAGCAATCTATTGTTTTGAAATGCTCAATATGTCAGGGGTACATATAAGAATAGCATTTGATTTTTTTTCAATCACACCCGTGTGAAGTGAGGGGCGGGCGCTCTTATTATCTTAAGATGATTTGGTGATGTAATGATGATATAAAACAAACGGTGACAAAACAAACCTTAAATTCTCTTTATTGCCAATGGCATTTTTAAAACAAACATTGAACTAAAAAAACAAACATTAAACCTGTATATCGGAGGGGCTAGCGCCCCTCAAAAACAGAAGAGGGCATGTTAGTGTGTGCATGTGTGTATATAGCAGTAAGATGCCCATAGGGCGAGAATCATGCATCCGCCTGGGTGACGGCAGACTGCTGGGTGAGCACTGGCGCTTTTGCATGGGGGGTCAACATATGGAATGATTTCTGTACTGGCCATATATGGAGTGTGTCTTGAGTGTACAGGGTTTGATGAGGTAATGGAATGTTAGAACAGGTCAGCTCCATATATATGGAGATCTAAGGGTGGCAGCAGGGGTAGTGTCTTGAGTGTACAGGGTTTGACGAGGGCCCAGCCAGGGCCGGGCCTTAATTTTCTGTCCTGTTGAGGACTCTAGTTTTCGCCGGCTGCCGGGTGCGGCTGCACTAATAACTTTGGGGCGTTTGAATGGACAGGTATCCGTCAAAAGGGAGACATCAAAGAGGAAGGATGGATGGGGAAGGATCAACATATGGAATGTCAGAACAGGTCAGCTCTATACGATCTAATGGTTTGAGATCAGATGTAGAGTTGCTGGCCGGCTATGCAGATCTAGGTGATGATCCAGTCTTCTTCGTGTATGGCTGGCTATCCAGGGTTTGATGAAGTCAGTTTCGTTATCCTCATATATGGACACTGCCATATATGGAGCGTCAACCATATATGGTGGCGTGACGTGTTACGAGGTGGAACAGACATATATGGTGGCGTGATGGACGGAGGACAGGTTTTGCAGGTTTTCTTAGTAATCTGCGACCTACTGTCGCAACAACAATATAGTAACTGCATCAAAAAATCCAAATCCATCCAAATGGCAACTCAACATATTGTATCGTTTTACCTTATATCGTATACGTATCGTATCGTTTTGAAATGCAAATAATCGGTATTGAATCGTTTTGAAATGCACCTAATCTATTGCATCAATACTAAGTACTTGTGTGTTGTATTTAGCAATTTTAGGAAGAAAAAAGAAAAAGAGGGGTTTAATTACTTTTCCATTCAATATCGCTACATTTGGTCTATCAATAAATGTGTGAATTCTCTGTATGTGTTCATGTCAAGGCACGGGTTTGTCCATAATGTGTTCAAATATAATGTCTATGTATTTTACAGAGTAATCACTGTAATAATAAATGTTTCCCTTAAACATCAGCTCTTCGAAAATAGCTGATGTCAGCGATTTTTGCAATGTTCCTTTTTAATAAAACAATATTAATTTAAAGTTCTGATTCCGCTTTAAAGATGTTTGAATGGAAATGAAATGGAAAACATAACGGAATAGCCTAAAAATGAAATATAATAACCTTGCTTCAAAGTCAACATGGCTATCATTCCTTTTTCTTTCCCATTTATTTTCTTTCCACCATCCTCCCTCCCTCCCTCCCTCCCCAAGGCCTTGGGTGGCAGGCAGGGACAGATGGATGTGTGATCAAGTCAAGAGGAGTGATTTATTCCATCAAACAGAAGGACCCCCTCTTCCCTCTGTGTGTCACTCTGTTGATGCAGGTGACAAATAATGTTCTACTGTGTACCTCGGAGCCACGCAGCCCTGGTGACAGCATGAGAGATTATGGCGTCCTCCTAACACACACACACACACACACACACACACACACACACACACACACACACACACACACACACACACACACACACACACACACACATATATATAGTTTTATTTGTAACAGGGAGATCCTCGTTACTGAACAAACGCACATATAGATTACATATCAGCAGTGTTGGGCAATATAGGAGAGTAATATGTTACTTATTACTCCTTAGAAAAAGTAATAATATATTTCTTATTACTTGGAACCAAGACTAATTAGCCTACATATTGATATTAGGCCTATATAATATTATTACACTATTGCGCGCCCCCCACCCGCAAAAAAAGGATGTACAACAACACAATCTGTGTCCGCTTCTTTTAGAACTGAATCCAATTGTTTTGAATAATAATTAAGAAGAAGAGTCACCAATCAGCCAAAAAGGCTATCAAATAAAGCAGCAATCTCTCTCAAAACAAAAACAAAAAAGGTATGTGCTATTTTTTAGTAAGTAAATGGGTATAATATTACTGTAATACCTTGGCTTACTGTATACTACTTGTCACTGGGGAAAGTAATAATATTACAGTAATATATTACTAGTAATTAGTTACTGCCTAACCCTGCATATCAGAATATAGAACAAAAAAAAAGAGAGAAAAGAAATCCTACTTTTAAATAAAGCACACAAAGCCACCTATTTCCAGTGTCTCATATGGGCATCATTTCCGATTGTCATTCATTCAGATAATTTGGCTGATGTGTCAATTGGTAATATTATGGGAACACAACCTTGACAGAAATCAAAAGGAGCTACGGCAGTAATGAAACACAGGAGTTATAGGCTACAGCTAAGAGCAGCTGTCAAGAGTCGGAACAAGTTAACTAAGAATAATAATGAATAAATCATAAAATGGGCTATTAGAGATGGGATCACCTCGATGCCAAATTATTGAGCGCACACAGGGCACGCAACCAACTCTAATGTTTACAGAGCATGGTGCGGAACAGAGAAAATATTCAGAGACCGGCAGTTGTGTGGCCAGAAATGCATTGTTGGCAGAGAGAGAAAAAAGGAGACAATGGTCAGTAAAAATGCCTATATCTGTTCTTCTACGATTAATATATGGATAAAGTGGACACCCTCACCCCCCCCCCCCCCCCCCCCAGCACCATGTTGAGAGCCACTGGTGCCGTAGACCACCTCCACCACCACCCCCCCAGCACCATGTTGAGAGACACTGCTGCCGTAGACCACCTCCACCACCACCCCTCCAACGGTTTCCCAGCGTGCTTCTCAGTGCTGGCGGCCATGTAATGTAATGTAACATTTGGATTGAAGAGGTTATAGCTGGCGTCGGCACTGAGGATTGTGAGGGGCTCTGGGGAGTGCCATGCACGGTTAAAGCCCTTTTCAACAGCTACACACAGCCCCCATTTAATGAGCTACACTATAGTCTCTCTCTCTTTATGTCTGTCTGTCTGCCTGTCTGTCTGTCACACGTGTGTGTGTGTGTGTGTGTGTGTCACTGTTGCCAAACCACAATATAGTATGATTGCGACCGTAGGTCCGTCCGTCCGTCCGTCAACCCACCCATGCCTCCATATATGGTCCTCCTTGTGACATCACATCTCCATATGTGGTCATGCCTCGTGACATCACGTAACATCATATAGGCCCTTAGATCTCCATATATGGTGCCTCGTGACACGTCACACCACCATATATGGCCATCTAAAGCTCCAATACTGCAATACGACATGCATGTCCTACCCAGGATTAAAACTTTTAGTGTGAGAGGCCAAACATATTTACAGCACACATTTACAGAAAAACAGTGGGAGGTAATCCCTTCCAGCAAGCTAGAAGACTTATTTATACTTTATAAAGGAGAGATAAAGGTTTTAAAGGAGGGTAGTCTCACACTTTGATGGCTGGTGGTAGGGCATTCCACATTTTGTTGGTATAATAGTAGTATTAATGTATCCCTGTGTTTGTGCCGATTCTTTGAGGAATGAGAAGTGGGCTTTTATGTTGTATTTATGTAGTTCAAATGATTATGACCATTTTGGTTGGGTGGAGAATTTAAAGGTTTTATGACATTCATTTTCATTTATTTTTCTTTTTCTTTTTTCTTTTAGGTTTTATGACCTCAATTACACCCAAAAAACCTGAACTTTGAACATTCAGTGGATCTTCTGTGGTCTGAAGTTTTCTTTGGGGTTTGGAAGCCTTTTGAGCTACAATGAAAACAGGCAACACAGTGAAAACAGTGACATCTGCTGGCAAATCCCATTGACATATATGGGATTTGCAGGGTCTTACATCACTTACTGCCGGCAAATCAGAGCACCTGTTTGAGCCAGAAAACCCCAGATCACAGAAAATCTACTGAATGTTAAAGGTTCATGTTTTTTGGGTGCAATTGAGATCAGAAAACCTAAAAAAAATAAGAACAATTCCAAAACCTTTTTTTTAATGTCACAATCCCTTTAAGCACTGTCCTGCCTGACACTAGGCTCAAGGGGCTCTATTTCCATCCATGCTAAACCCCTTATCCCTAAACTTCTTTGCCTTTTTTTTTTTACTATTTTGAAAAACATTTTTGGATAGTTCAGATCTACATCGACACATTGTGAGCTTGTAGATTGGCTATTTTAACTATTCAGAAATGTTTTTCAAAAAGTAGTTTAGGGATAATTGGTTTATACTATAGCATTGACAAATGGAACCCTAAATGTATCCATACAAGAGGAAGAACCACTGTACATGCTTGCAGTACATTGTTTTGAAATTAGTTCCAGATATCAGTTTTATGCTTTAGAGACCGTTGGACTTTCATCCATTTTTCATCCAAACTTGAAACTTCACATCATCTACCGGTATAATGCAAATTGGATACTATGACATTTCTCTGAATTCTGTCTGTCTGTCTGTCTGTCTGTCTGTCTGTCTGTCTGTCTGTCTGTCTGTCTGTCTGTCTGTCTGTCTGTCTGTCTGTCTGTCTGTCTGTCTGTCTGTCTGTCTGTCTGTCTGTCTGTCTGTCTGTCTGTCTGTCTGTCTGTCTGTCTGTCTGTCTGTCTGTCTGTCTGTCTGTCTGTCTGTCTGTCTGTCTGTCTGTCTGTCTGTCTGTCTGTCTGTCTGTCTGTCTGTCTGTCTGTCTGTCTGTCTGTCTGTCTGTCTGTCTGTCTGTCTGTCTGTCTGTCTGTCTGTCTGTCTGTCTGTCTGTCTGTCTGTCTGTCTGTCTGTCTGTCTGTCTGTCTGTCTGTCTGTCTGTCTGTCTGTCTGTCTGTCTGTCTGTCTGTCTGTCTGTCTGTCTGTCTGTCTGTCTGTCTGTCTGTCTGTCTGTCTGTCTGTCTGTCTGTGTCCATCCGTCCGTCCGTCCGTCCTATAAAATACATTATTTTTGTGTGTAACAGGGTGGTGGGTCCAGCTGTGACCTTCAAGGTGCAGCGCAACTCTCAGAACGTCACCACAGCAGATGTGGCCAACGTGGCCGGTAGGTCCTTCAATCAAACATGCACGCACGTGCGCGCACACACACACACACACACACACACACACACACACACACACACACACACACACACACACACACACACACACACACACACACACACACACACACACACACACACACACACACACACTCTCTATCTCTCTCTCTATCTCTCTCTCTCTCTCTCTTTTTTCAATGACTGCAACCCTTCATAGTCACAGAGAACACCATTATCTGTCGCTGTGTTCTGCACCTGTGGCCTGCCATGGCTGTTTATCAAAATGGCTGCCAACAGCATTGTGTCTACTGAGTAACTATATTATTGTGTTGATATGGTTATAGAAACATTAAAATGGCTGCCAACAGCATTGTGTCTAATGAGTAAAAGCTCCATAGAGGGGGTCATCTATTGTAGTAGAAAATATATGGTTATAGAGAGACATTTTGTCTATTTTGACTATTGTGTTGATATTTTTGACTGAGTAGCCTAGCGCATTTGGCTTAGAAACATTTAACTGAAGTACACGACTAACGAGCATATCGTACGTTGTTGTTGTTAAATGCATCTTGTATCTCCATATTTCAACTTTTTGTTTTTTCGTAAATTAATGTTCTACTTTATCATACTACAGTGTCACACAAAAGCCAAATCGCAATGAGTTTTGAGCAAAACCTTAAAAAAACATTCAAACACTTGAATTGGCTATGAATAGAAAATAGCAGATATACAGTACACTTTGTGCCATGCTGCAAGCTTGTACATCTGCTATTTTGTCAACTAAAATTGTTTTAGTGGGTTTTTGTGCAACAATGTATACAACAACCACAAAAGTGATGAGTTAATGCTTGAGTAGCATGAGGAAAAGGTCTTACTGCTAATAAAGCAAGTTAAAAAGTACAGTACAAGTTCACGTATGTCATGATAAGTTTAATACGTATACTGATTCTCAAAGTTTGGTCCAGGGACCCTTTAGGGGGTTCCCTCTCTGTCTCTGTCGGGTGGAAACCTCATACAGTATGTCCAAAACCTTTCAGGATTCAAATAAAAAATAGCAAAAGTAACAGATCTACAAGCCCAAAACACGGCATGAAACATATCTATCTTTGATGCTTTTGCTTGCTGTAGTATGATCAAGGCCATTGATTTACAAAAAAACACAGCACATTAGACTAGGGAGATGAGGAGGTTTTGCAACAAAATGTAACATGCGTGTATACTCTCAGAATGAAGGGCCACTCACACTGAGCACGATAACTATAATGGTAATTATGTAAGCTTCACTGATGTACTGTACGTTCTGTGTGTACAGAGCCCACTCTGAGAGGGAGAGAGACGACGGACAGAGATATTTGTTGTAATGCTTAAGACTATACTGTAGCACACGGTCAACTGTGTGTGTGTGTGTGTGTGTGTGTGTGTGTGTGTGTGTGTGTGTGTGTGTGTGTGTGTGTGTGTGTGTGTGTGTGTGTGTGTGTGTGTGTGTGTGTGTGTGTGTGTGTGCGTGCGTGCACGTGGACTGGTAATGAGGCGAGGGTGTTGATGAAGTGAGGAATAAAGACATAGAAAACGATTGCCATTAGACACTGCACTGTCACTGCTTGGCGAGAGAGAGAGATGATGGAGGACATTGGAGGTAGATAGTCACTCTTTTCCCAATGCACAATGGATCCATTTTCACACATACACACACACACACACACACACACACACCAACACAGCATCTCACGAACAAACACACACCAAATTACCTACAGGGGATATTGTCTCCGTCAAAATAACGTGTGAATGGCCTTGTTTTTATTTTCCCCTGATCTTATGGTGTTGGTGGGGGGTTAATTGCACAGAATGCACACCCATGTGCGCACGCATGCACGCACGCACGCACGCGCACGCACACACACACACACACACACACACACACAGACACACACACACACACACACACATGCGGCATCTCTTAGACAAACGCAGATATGCAAACACGCCCTTTCTGTCTCTCTGTCACCCACACACTTGCATATGCACCCGCCCGCACGCATGCACGCACGCACACACGCACACACGCATGCCCCCCACCCCACCCCCAACACACACACGCACACAGAGCCCAGTCTGACTATGCAATGCCTTGCAATGGGTCGTTCTGTCTGTCTGTGCTTTTTCTTTTTAAGTGCTATTGTTGCCATTCTCATTTCCACCCCGCTCCCCGCTGAAGGGGGGGGGGGGGGGGGGTCTGAGCGTAGAGGGGCCTGGCAGGTTATTAATGCACATATTTGACGGAGGCTGCTCCAAATAGCTGCTGTCGGGCAGGAACCTTGTATCTCCATATTTCAACGTTTATTTTTATTTTTATTATTATATATATTGTTTTGCAAATGAAAGCCCAGCTTCATCAGAACAAAATGTGTTTTGCTCGTTGCTGTCGGGAAGGAACCTGTCATCTCCATATTTAAAGAATATAAATGTTTCATAAATAATAGCCCTACTTCTACATGAATCAGGAGTGTCACACAAACGTGGTGAAAATAGCAAATCTACAAGCTCAATTTAGGTATTTAGCAGACGCTCTTAATCCAGAGCGATTTACATTAAGCAAGAATAAAAACATTGCAATACATCATATACATAAAAAATAGATCTATTATACTGTACTGTATAGGCCTACATAAAAAGCTCATCACAGCTCATCTAGAGCTTGTACTGTAGGTCTGCTTTTTCACTATTTCTTTAATATTTTTTTCAATAATAAAAAGCAACAAAATGACATGCAGTTAATGATCAAATGAAAGTGGTCTTTGGGTTTATCGAACCAGTGAAGAGTAGTGACAAAAAATAGCTACTTGAGATCCATTTGATTCTCATTTTGTCATTTCCTTTAAAAGTAACGGTTTTGGACATACAAGGATTCCACGCCCGAGAGGGATGAAATCAAACACGCTGTCCTCTCTCTCCGTGCTGAAGTGCAACAGTGTGGGCGGGGCGGTCCTTAAAGAGCTGTTTGTCAAACTCAACTAGAATCTATCCATCCCTCTGCATGTCCTAGACCAGTGCTTCCCAAACTGTGTCATGTCAACGACCCCCAATTGACACACACAGCCCCATTTGAAAAGATATGCCAGGGACCCCTCCATAAGAGAAGATTCTTTACGGCTATAGCAGTGATTTTCAACCATTTTCATTTGAAGGACCTGAATTAGGCTACGACCCCCATGTAATGGCATTTCTATCTCTGGGACCCTATTGTAAAATCTAAGTTAATTTAACTCTCCAGTCCATTTGGTTCCATTTCTACACTCTGAGTTACAGACCCATAAGGGTCCATTTGGTTCCTAATTATCATTCAGCTGGGGACCCCGTGGAACTCTCTCAACGAGACGCTTCTCAAAGTGGCGTCAACATGTGTTAGTTCAGCATCACAATAATTTTACCCATACTTTACCACAACATTTTGAAAGACACTTTTTATGATTTTGAATTCTTAAACATAAATCTGGTGGTCCCTGGCACAAAACATTGTTCAGATAGGTCGCTGACATGAGAAGGTTTGCGAACCCCTGTCCTAGACGGCCTTCATAGAGCTGTTCACACACATTAAGTTGTACACCTCCAAACGATTTGGATTCTCAATTCCTGCATCCTTAGGACATCATTTCAACTAATGGCAATAGAGATGGTAGCTAAATTAGAAACCAACCCGTCTATCATCTTAGGACGTTGCGGAGCAGCGGTCACAGCTTTGTTTATTTATTATTCTTTTTTTGTCTCTCCTTCTCAGAATGCTATCAGATCGATCGTGACCTTCCCTGACCTTTGGGAGTGGCAGGTGAGGGGGGTGTCACGGATTGAACACACCCAAACCACCACCCCCCCACCCAATACCCCCACCCAACCCCCATGCACTGCCCAATCCCCCCACCCAATCCCCCCATGCACTGCCCAATCTCCCCATGCACTGCCCAATCCCCCCATGCACTGCCCAATCCCCCCACCCAATCCCCCCATGCACTGCCCAATCCCCCCACCCAATCCCCCCACTGCAATGGATTTAAGTAGCTGCGGTAGCTCTTCTGTCACGCACGCCTAAGCCATTGTCCAGAGACCTCGGAGTCTAGAGACTACTACAGTCTTTGTGAAAGAGGGAGAGTGTGTGTGTGTGTGTGTGTGTGTGTGTGTGTGTGTGTGTGTGTGTGTGTGTGTGTGTGTGTGTGTGTGTGTGTGTGTGTGTGTGTGTGTGTGTGTGTGTGTGTGTGTGTGTGTGTGTGTGTGTGTGTGTGTGTGTGTGTGTGTGTGTGTGTGTGTGTGCGTGTGTGCGTGCGTAAGCAGTAGCATTTGAGAAATAGACATTGTGAGGACCATTCTCCTGGTCCCCAAAACTGATTTTTAGAATTAGCCTTACAATTGGGAAAAGATTGAGCTGAAGGATAGGATTAGTATAGGCATTCAGAGGTTGGGTTTAGGGGTTACAGGGGTTATGCTGATATATACTGTAGCTGTGTGTCATGGTGTCGTGCACCGGAAATAGTCGATCTCCAAGCTTATAATAAACAACTGAGCTCGTTTTTCTGTAAATTAAATTCTCAAATATTTGTGTCCGTGCACATACAGTATGGCCTAATCGCTTCTTTTGGGGTCGTTCATAGACCTGACCGCTTATTTCTCTTGCAAGATCTGAACTGGTTGCCCCTCAAAGTTGCAGATGTGACGATTTGCCCCACCTCTGGGGTGTGGGGGTGGGGGTGTATAGGGGACCCACCCAGGGGCCAGCTCTACTTTGAGCGGCGTGAGCGGCCGTGAGAACGCGACCCTCTGAATGGTAGCGGGAGGTCAGGGTCAGAGCGGAGGGTCAGGGTCAGGCCAGCGGCCAGCGCAATTAGCACTTTAAGCAGCTGAGGAGCACGACTCCCCTCTTCCACCCGCCGCTCCGCTGAGCCTTGTTCTCCTCCTCGGACCGTCTGTTGGCTTTGCACTCCTCTGACTGGCAGAGAGATGGAGAACCGTATGCGTGCATGCTAATGAAGCTGTAGCATGCATGCTAATGAAGCTAGCCTGTATGCTAATGAAGCTAGCGCGCATGCTAATGAAGCTAGCGCACTGGTTATCAAATGTGGGTCTGTGGACTCCCAGGGGTCCTTGAGGAGGGGGTGGGGGGGTGGGGGGCCTAGCAAAATGTGTTAATATGGTCTGAGCTCCAAAAGCGTTGAGAGCCACTGTTGTGCTGTCAGTTGTGGAAGAAGTACTCAGTTGTGAGGTTGTAGATCTGCCATTTTCCAAATAGCAAGTATAGCCTATAGGGCTTGAGTGGTAAATATGTTATAATCTAAATCAAAACTTTTGATTATTGAGATACAAGTTTTAGTGTGTAATCAAAGCAAAATAATTCAGTATTTTTAATGGCACCTGTCTTTTTAACACGTATCTGAAATCTCAAAGCCTACGTAGCATAAAAAACTGTGACTTTTCAGGATTCAAAATTAGCAAAAGTAGCAGATCTCCTACTTTTAGTGCTTGTGTGTGATGCTGTAGTTAGCATAGCGTGATCAAGTAGGACGTTAATTTGCGACAAAACGCAAAAAGTTAGAATTCAGTATTTAAGTCCGACGTCATTTTGTAGTGCTACGTTACGTCCGGGTCCAAGTGGCACCAGCTCCCGTCCGCATCCCATTGTAAATAGAATATCTAAACGCGTGAATCTTTTTAAATTGACGTTATATTTCAGAAAGGAAGCCATAGAGGGTTAAAATGGGTCTTAATGCTTCCAACTCGAGTAGAATTATTAATGTTTTGTACAAGTGTCCATGACAACAAAAATATATGATGTGGAGACAATAAAGACTATTATTATCATTATTATTGAAGGTCCATTTGCTCGGTAAAATATTTCGGGGGATATTTACAATGTGTGCAGGCTTGAGTATGTTGAATCTAGTTTGCATTAATGAGGATTTAGTTGACACAATCAAATAAAATGGCGATAGTATTCCATGTGGGGTAGACGGCCTGTCACAGCCAGATTTTGGAGAGCAGCGCAGCTTTGTTGTTGCGAGGAAAGCGGTAAAATGAGACTTTCGTGGTTGTTTTCGTCTCAGATTTAGTCCGACGGAGCGTCACAGTATAACTCCATGGGGACACAAAAGCGACACAAAAGTAGGACCCGGAAGTATCTCAGGAGGGGGCGCTCACGTCACAGCTAAAATACTGAATATGCATGGTGATAAGAGGTTTTCTTCCCGGAAGAGACTGGGATACGAGAGGGCTCGCTATATTCAAGCATTATTACTATACGTGGAGAAAAATAAACTATATGCCCTCTCGCAACAATATCTTTACTATTGTTGTCAGACAATAGCGCGCCGGATGACTTGGTGCGTGGGGGGAGTAGTTGACGTTTTGGTTTGTGCAGTGACATGGAAGTAAAGCAAATGTCCTCACTCGTTCAGTCCGTGTAAAATACGCGTTCCGTGGCCGTGTGTCGCGCGTGGAACGCTTCCCATCTCCTGCTAATTGAAGCAACAGGCTTCAAAGGAGGCAACTATCTTTTGGTTCACATATCAACCAAACCAGGTTTTAAAGGCACTGCAAGTTATATCAAAAGGTTAAAACTCTACTGTATATGATGGTTATTATTATTATAGAGCAGTGGTTCTCAAAGTGCGGCCCGGGAACCGCCCAGGGGTCCTAGAGGGAGTTCTAGGGGGTCCCCAGGAAAATGTGTAAATTTAGTATAAAAATCACTTTAAACTTGTATACATATTATTTTGAAAATAGTAGACGTACAAGCACACATCGCCATCTAACGCAACGCTGTAATGATACTCAACATGTTGCGATGCAACATGTTGAGCTTATCTTTTTTTTTTAATCTCAATGTAAAAGTGTTTGCATAGTTTTGAAAAAATATAAATATAATAACACACATCCGTGGCCATGGGGTCCTTCTTTGACATTAATATCATTGCTTTGGTGTCTGCAGTAACAGGGCTCTCCCCGTCTCAGCTCTTTAGTAAATAAACATTATATAGATTTTCAGGTGGGTTGCCAATTACCACCTTCCATTTTATAGCCCCAGTTCCAATGTTGTCTGTTCAATATGTGTTTTGATTTATCACTTCCAATTTCACACTTCCAACTTCAAACTTCAAAATCAATTACACCCCTTTTAATGTTGGGATTCAGTGATTATTGCACAAAATCACATTTTGTTTTACGCAGCAATCAAATGGACAATACTTAATTGAGTAGGGTGTACGGTTCGATCCTGGGCTCTCTCAATTTGGGGGTCCTAGACATGTTTGAGAACCTTTTTGTGTAGGCAAGGAGAACCATACAAACTTGGAACCCGCCGCCATGCGTTTATTCTGTTCCCCAGATCTTCTCCGTTTTCTTTTTCTGTCTTTCTGTCTGAGTGGATTAGCATAGATCTCATTCTCTGACAGAGCTGACCTCCACTGCCGCTGAAGACTTGTCAAAATGCCAGATGTAATTACCCTGCACTTCAGGTCAGAATCATCTGCTTTATCTGCCTTTTGCGCTGCCCTCTCAGACCTGCAGAGTACTGTCTAGTTCTCCCGACCTTCCTCTGCAGTCCGAGAGACAGACGGTATATTTACTCAAATACTGTACAGTACTTCCTTAAAACACCCTGGGCAATGTTCCACACGTCCTAAACTCTTCCCCCTCCTGGATAGGGTAGAGTAGAGTAGTGTAGACTAGAGTAGAATAGAGTAGAGATACTAAAAAACTGTGGAACAAACTCGCCATTGCAGTCAAAAGTGCAACTCACTCTCAAACTTGCCTTGCCACCCCCTTAGCACGTCTCTCTCCTTGTATGCCTTCTTGATGCTAGTTTACTACAGATAATGGTTCTCTTGTTTTGCTTCTTAGATTAGATCTTTTTTCACCACACATGTACAGAATGTTTGATGTTTATTATTATTATTTTTTTAATGTAAGAGTGTCTACATTGTGCTTGTTAACCACTTAACACATTTTGGGCGGGAACCCCTTTTTGTGTTAGCATTATGTTATGATTTAGCTATTGAAAAATAGCAGATCTACAAGTTCATAGCGCGCCACTGCGCTACGAGCTTGTAGGTCTGCTATTTTTTTTAACCCATTCTGAACGGGAACCCATTTTGGTGTCAGCATCATGTCGTGCTTTAGCTATTGAAAAATAGCAGATCTACAAGCTCATAGCGCACCACTCGGTGGCGCGCTATGAGCTTGTAGATCTGCTATTTTTGAGCTTGTAGGTCTGCTATTTTTGAAAAATCGAAGAACGACTGACATTTTTAGAATCTGATCTCAGGTCAGAATGGGTTCATCAGACCAGTGTGTGTCCAGTGGGAAACCTCGTATGAATCTGATCTCAGGTCAGAATGGGTTAACCACTTAACCCATTTTGGGCGGGAACCCCTTTTTGTGTTAGCATGTCTGCTATTTTTTTTAAATACGGGCCCCCATGAGGATGATGAAAACTATGCATCCCTGAGTGACACCATCGACATTGACGGAATCATGTCCAGAGCACAGGGCACATACTCTCCTTTTCATCATAAGCGCTGGAAACGCGAGGTCACGATGATTTTTTCTTGACCTCCAAAAACATGGATGTTTTGTATGATCACCTCAATCTGAACTCAATTCCAATACAAAGATAGAGATTTTGGATATGCGCTAGCCGGGGGGACCAGTGGATGGAAAATAAACGATGATGTTGCCAACGCGGAATCGATCCGTTGCCTGGTGACGATGACGCCATGAGAGCCGGTAAAAATCATTATTGAACACTATAAACCCTTATCTCTCCCGCTCTCGGCTCTAGGCGATCTGTGATCATAAATTAATCTCGTCCAATCTTGTCCTAGGCAGAAAAGGAGTTAAAGTCCTGCATCCGTATCATGGGGAAACCTTTCACAGAAAATAGCAGATCAACAAACTCACAACGTGTTGTGTTCTTGTCAATCGGCTATTTTCAACGAATGCTCGCCCCACAATAACAGAAAATACACTTGTATAGAGCCCTGAGGGACTCCAATCTACCATATGGGGTTTAAGAGGTTAATGCAATCTGTGTCTGGGTGCTCAGAAAACAAAGACAAAATAAGATTCCAAAGCACAAGTGATTTATTTAGCACTGCAGTTGTATACAGACTTTCTTGTGATGCAGGAGACAACCCTGTCTGACTCAGAGCATAGCTAGTCTCATCGCACCATTATTATTATGACATGATGTTGATCTTGAAGTAAAAAAGTAGTGGGGTCGGATCTGAGTGCTTCTTCCACCACTGGAGACAGAGAAGGTGTTGGTAATTGCTACTGTCGTGCAGAACACTCATATCTCCACATTTTCACTTGTTTGTGTTTTTTCGTAAATTAACTCTGCTTAGCGTCCCTTGAAAGCTAACGCCTGCACCCTGTGGTCTCCGAGGCTACACGAAAGCATATGTTTCGAGCTTGCCGATCTGCTACTTTTGCTGTACTTTTTTTATTTGAATCCTGAGCAGTAACAATTCTGGACATACACGGTTTCCACCCAACAGAGACGTAATGCTAAGAGAAGTGTGTGTAGTGTTGATGACTGTGTGTGTGACCTCCATGTCACCGTCAGTGACATCAGCTACATAATACTGGGTGGTCTGGGTCAGACGTCTATTTTCGCTTCCCTGTGATTATTGGACAATTTAAAGCTCTCCGCTGTGCTTCTCCGTGGGGTAGAAGTGCTTCTATGGCAGGACGTTTCAAAGGTCACTCGCCATCATCATCGCCTTTTTGAGTGGTGCAACCACTCCAAGGAACAGCAATGTCCGTGTCCGCCTATGTGTCGTCCGTCTATGTATGTGACGTTAATGAGCACGAGTATGACTATTAGTACCAGTAGGGGCGCTGTTGTGCCAGAAATAGAGAGAGAGTGATAGTGCTGTACTGTTGCCTGCTAATGAGAGAGAGGAGGAGGGGGGGAGGGGAGTTGCACCATTCAGTTCACACGGGTGTGATTTTTATAGCCGTTTGGAAAAATGCCCTGACTGAAAATTATCATGTCTGAAGCCCGACACCCACCGTCTGCGACCGCCGCGGCACAGTATTGCCGCGCGCCATAGCCGCACGGCAACACCAACAGGACGCGGCGCGCTACCACACGGCTGGGGAGTATTGTTGACTATTCCATATTCCAAGCCCACGGATAGCCGGGTGGAGGCCGCGCGGCAACGCCTGGAAAATAGAACAGCGGTGCATCGGCGCGGCAGGCGAGGCGTGACCGCGCGTCGGACGCAGCCGGTGTGCGATAGGTTCATTGAAAATAATGGAGGCGGCTGTGTCGCAGCCGGTGTGTGGTGGGCTTGATAGTGGTTGTCGTGCCGTCAGCTTGTGTCATGGGGGACACTTTGACCGTGGTGGTGTTTGCGCAAGACACATGGATGGATAGATAGATATATATATAGATAGATAGATAGATAGATAGATAGATAGATAGATAGATAGTGTCCTGATATCTCAGTCAGTACAGCCTTTGGACCACACGGTCATGGGTTCGATCCCGGACACCGTCATCTCAGCGTAAGCGTAAATCATGGCTTGGGTGTGTTGTATACCGGGAGTGGATGGTAGGTGTGGATGGTAGTGTGGCACTGCACCTCAATCCATCTTCCAGGGGTCTAGCACATTGAAACAGGGTGGATGGATGGATGGAGAGATTGTTGCTGTCAGGCAGAAATCTACCCGTTGCTCGATGAAAAGTCGTGTTTGTAATCATGCGCCTCGAACAAATATTTTATCTTGCGGCCGGAACGCCCCTTTTACGGGATTTTTACAGTGTAGATTGGGTCCCAGGGAAAAAAGGTATGCACACAATGGGGGACTGCAGTCTAATGCACATCGAGCTGGGGGTCCTTGAAATAAATCAAAAAGTTTGAGAACCACAGGTCTATTTGTCTGACTTTTCTGACTTTTCTCGTCTTGTTTTTCATCTTGAGTTTGTGGAACGAGGCGTTTGCCAGAGGCATTTTGGGTGAAATGAAAGATGTCTCATTCCTGGTTTAAAGAAAAGGCCTGGATCTCTCTCTGTTTAGTCACCTGTGGTTCTGTTGGTCCAACTTCAAACGAGAGGGAGACGAGAGGAGGAGACGAGAGGCGAGGAGAGGAGAGGAGGCATCCTCTAGAGCCTTACAGACATCTGTGACTCATGCTGAGAGGGAGGGGGAGGAGGGGAGGGTACCTATCCACCCTCCCTCTCAGCTCAGTACTCAGATGTTGTACTGCAGTATAAAAGTATAATACAGCAAATGCTCACTAAGAAAGGCCTATATTCAACATTTTACCTGAGCAAAAGTACCGTAATTTCCGGACTATAAGGTGCACCTGAATTTAGGGAAAATCCCGTATACAAGCCGCACCGGACTATAAGCTGCAGGTGGCCCCCTAGTGGCCGTTACGTTAGCTCAGAGCCTTAGATGGCTCTGCGTCAGCTGTAAAAATCCATAGATTAGCCGCACCGTTGTATAAGCCGCAGGGTTCAAATCATGGGTAAAAAGCCGCGGCTTATAGTCCGGAAATTACGGTACATAAGTAACCTATTACAATTAAAATATACCTTTACAGTGCCAAAGTAAGTCAGAATTTGATAAAGTTGATTGAAAATAGCAGATGTAAATGGTGAGCTTGTAAATCAACTCTTTTCAAATACCTGTATAGTAAAATAAGGCGTATAAAGTGTTTGTATTTGTTTCATTATCAATCTACTAATCTAAGCCTGCAAAGTGACTACGTTGTCAAATAATTGTAGCAGTAGAAAAAGCTCAAAATATCGCAAAATGGAAATACTCAATGCTAGGGTAAAAGTGCCTCAACATTGCACTGAAGTTAAGTACTTGAGTAGTCGTACTTTCCGCCACTGAGGAGAGGAAATTCATTGGAGTCAATCATGGGACCAGTGTTGTAGTGCTACTTTTAGAAGTGGGGGGACGCCCATAAGATACGCGCACGCGCATTTGCATGCACGTGTGCAACGCGCACAGACATGCACTATAAAATACGCAGACGTGTATAGCCTATTTAGAAACGGGGTTTACAATGCTGAATTGTATCCATAAAAGTCAAACATAACATATATTTTACCCAAAACATATTTTAGGTGTGAGAGAAGTGGGGGGATGGTGCTCCCCACGTCCCGTCCCCCACTACACCCCTGCAGGTGCTCTGCATAGCTGTAAGTTTGCACAGCAGTGCAGTGTGATGGCGTGCCAACCCCACAGCCAGCCTGCCAACCAATCAACCTGTACCAGCCTGTGCCAACCGGCAACCACACAGCCTGCAGTGTTGCCATATCCGCTTGTTATAAGCCACTTTGGGCTTCTCTCTTCTTCTTTTTTCTGTCTTTATATCTGTAAAGTCTCTTGTAAATTTAGTTGTGAGTTGCGTTCTTTGGGGGCTTGTTAAAGTGTAAGTTATCAGTAGAGGCTATGAGTGTGACATCATTGTACCCGGATGTTATGCAGGAACACCTACTGAGTGTCAAAAAAACTACTTTCTGGCCTTGACAGCCCGATACATCCGAAAATAAAAGTCCTATCTGATTGTATTAAACAACGTTAAACTCATTGCAGCTGTACGGAAAGCTTGAATTATCCTCTTTCTATTTGCAAAGTTTTTGTTTCATAAAAATCCACCATAGACATCATGTTATGATCTACTTTCTGTCAAAGAGCACTTGTTTTCAATAACACAACATCCCGCACGGTTTTGCCCCACATTCTAGATGAGGGGGGGCGTGTCCCAGTGGAAAAGTGTTGCATGTGCATCCTCTCTATTTGGGCTTGTTTTTTAGTGGTGTTTAAACCAGGTGAAGGACAGGGAGCCCATTACAAGATGTATGTAGTTAAAATGTTCCAAAATGTTTCACTTAAAAAAAAAAGCTAATCTGCAAGCTCACAACACTTTGTGATGTGACATCAGATCTTGGGGAGGAAAAAAGGAAATCTTTTGGAATTTGTTTGAAACATTTTAACTACACAATTTGTCAAATAGGCGAAATATAGGCTATGCACCAGTAAGACGCCCTGAGAGTGAGAAGTGACCTCGGACAGGTATCAGTCAAAGAGACATCAAAGAGGAAGGACGGGTGGGGGAAAGGATCAGATCTAAGGGTTTGAGGTTTGAGGTCAGATGTAGAGTTGCTGGCACACTCCATATGCAGATCTAGTTGATGATCCAGTCTTCTCCACGTCTGGCTATCCAGGGTTTGATGAGGTCAGTGTCGCAATCTTCAAATTTGGAGACGGCCATATATGGAGCGTGTCACAAGGCGTGAGTGGTCATGCATCCTATAGTCGTTCCTCTGGGCTTGTTTGCGTAGACATGTCTGCTTGTTTCTCTCACAAAATCTGGCCACACTGACAGCCAGCGTGCCAGTCAAGCAGACAGGCTGCCTGCCAAGCACACAACAGGCCTGTATGTATACCACCTAGTGCACCATGGACGTTCAATTTGACCACTTTCAACCTGGTGTCCCTATGTGTGGGCATGTCATCACATGCACAACATGTCTTAAACCTACTGTTGTTGAGCCTCTCAGGACGCTACACTAGTGTTTTCTTTGTGTTTCTTTGTGCTCTGCATTAAATATCGTCGCTGGAATATAGCCGATCCATTTTGATGCTGCAGTTTGAGGGGTTTAAATGACCATGCATACTGTAGCTTATGTGGTTCTAGTACTAGTGTTTTAGTCGGTTGCGAATTAGTTGCAGGTGTTTGTGCCACTGACAGACAAACGCACACATCCGTCTATAGGCGCTGTTTAAAAACAGTCATCGCAACCTGTTGTACATCAACCTCTTTTCACTTATCATCGCATGTCGTGTTAATTGATGGTGAAAGTGCAGAAATCTGTTTGTTGCTGTGAAAGCCACACCCATCCCCTGATGGAACTGGCACTCCCATAGTGGCACTGCCACTCCCATAGTGGCACTGCCACTCCCATAGTGGCACTGCCACTCCCATAGTGGCACTGCCACTCCCATAGTGGCACTGCCACTCCCATAGTGGCACTGGCCCACCGATGGTGGCACTGCCACTCCCATAGTGGCACTGCCACTCCCATAGTGGCACTGGCCCACCGATGGTGGCACTGCCACTCCCATAGTGGCACTGCCACTCCCATAGTGGCACTGGCCCACCGATGGTGGGTCTGCAACTTCTTGATGGCACTGCCACTTCCATATGGCGGGATGCTGCCAACCCCAGCTTCAGCTTCAGCTGATTGGAGACTGCTAACCCCCAACCTGCATGTGATTGGGTGATGGCAGACCCCCCTCTCCTCACACTTTCTACAGTGGTTCCTTGTTGCAGATCTGGCTCCATAGTTGCATCATGTGTGTGTGTGTGTGTGTGTGTGTGTGTGTGTGTGTGTGTGTGTGTGTGTGTGTGTGTGTGTGTGTGTGTGTGTGTGTGTGTGTGTGTGTGTGTGTGTGTGTGTGTGATATACTGTACCATTTGTCTGCTTCTGTATATTGTGTGCGTGTGTGTGTTGTCAACTGTCATACAATCGTTAATAGTATTGTTAAGC
Organism: Protomyctophum parallelum; assembly: GCF_964188405.1. NCBI lineage: Eukaryota > Metazoa > Chordata > Actinopteri > Myctophiformes > Myctophidae > Protomyctophum > Protomyctophum parallelum. Next base: position 35,397,738 of record NC_139709.1, on the reverse strand, counting down.
TAGACCCACGCACACACACACACACACACACACACACACACACACACACACACACACACACACACACACACACACACACACACACACACACACACACACACACACACACACGCAGAGTCAAAAGCACATTGCTTTGTCCTCCCTGTCTTTAACATTGAAATTGAAAAGTAAATTAATTAATTAAAAGAGTCATTCAAGTAAATTAATTAATTAACCTCCTACAGTGTCATCATTTATCCTTCACTAACACCAAGTGAATGGATAAAAAAACTCCTTGCTTTTTTTAAGCTTGTAAGTTTAATAATTTAAGACCATATATCTTTGCTGTCGGACAGAAACCTTATGCCTCCATATTTCCATATATTTTGTAAATTAATGCTGTCACTTCGTGAGTCACTCAGAAGCTACGAAAATAGCTGGTCTACAATCTCACTCCACGTTGCGAGCTTGTAGATATGCTATTTTCTGAACATTTTTACAAAAAGGTTTTATAAATTGTCGGGTAGAAACCTCATCATCTCCAAAACTGCTACTTTTCAGGATTAACATTGTAAATAGCAACAGTAGCATGTGATGCTGTAATGTAGTATAATCAAGTAAGCATTAATTTACAAAAACATAATACTGTATGTGTATATATACTGAGAGAGAGAGAGAGAGAGAGCACAAATCATATCGGGGAAAAACTATGACCAAGAAATCCATGGGAACTCTAACTCTTATATATATATATATATATATATATACACACGCACACACACACCGTGACCGACAAGAGGTTTCTTCCCAACAAAATATTGAATCGGACCCAAAATCCTGTCACCGGTTGGGCTGTAGTGGTATTAGCCACAGAGAAAAAATAGACAGGAACTTTACAAGAGATGGGAGACAGAGACCTAACAGCAATGACAAGAGACCGCAAGATACTGTAGGAGGAAGAGAAAAGATTCTGAGGGTCTTCAATACTTACATACTTAAAACGTACTTTAACCAGTTTACCCCTATTACATTTTATGTCTATATATAAATACCTAGCCGACCTATACAAGCAAAGATACACTTTTTTTTTTTTTTTTTTTTTAACTTTTGACTACTTGATACTGTGAGTAGGCCTACATTTTACACCAACATCGGTGTTGTACTGTATATTGACAATTGTCGATCTTTTCACATACTGTAGTGTCACATGCTTGTTGACAGACAGAGAGACAGACGGGGAGAGAGAGAGAGGTGGTCTGGAACTGTGGAGAGCCTGGTAATCAAGGCCCCCAGTGCGCTCAAGAGGGGGGCCCAATCAATTCAGCTGCCTGTACAACTCATCAGAGCCACTCAATGGTGAGCTGACAGTGGGCAGAAGAAGGCAGCAAGGGCAGAATCCATTTGTACCGGCCGGCCCGTTGGCCGTGGGTGGGTCGGCAAGATATAGGACCCAGGAAGTAGTCTCACCATCATTTAGCTGATTTTGCCATTTGATACAATTCAAAGTGCTTTACACAAAACATGACACATCAAGCTAAAATACATTAAGAACATTAAGACAGCAAAAAATGGTAATGATCTAATTCTGCAAAGTAATTTGTAAGTAATTCTGTCAAATAAATAGGAGAGCAACATTAACTATTAATGTGTAGTGGAGTACACGTAATAGAAATTCTCCACAACGCCTCAACTGTGTTGTTGTCAACTGTGTGTGTGTGTGTGTGTGTGTGTGTGTGTGTGTGTGTGTGTGTGTGTGTGTGTGTGTGTGTGTGCGCACGTGCGCGTGCGCATGCGCGTGTGCGTGCGCGTGTGCCTGCCTCCAACATGGAATGTCCCTCACTGCTCCCCTTACTGTCATCTCTAAAGCAGTGGCTGACGCATGTATGCAGATGAGACTGCCATGCTTCTCTGTGTGCCAGGAGTAGTATTAGAGTTCAGTGTCAAGCCAGTCTGCAGCTGTCTGCTGCTCTCTAAGCATGTTTCCTAGCGACCCCTCTCACCTGCCGACAAGTGAGACAGGTAGCACATGTCTCACCTGCCGACAGGTGAGACAGCTAGCACATGTCAAACCCACGTTCCCACTGTGAGGACCTGCTGTGGAACACAAACAAGCACACAGTTCCTTTATGTCGTTCGCTGTCGGGCAGAAACCTCTTGTCTCTGAATTCTAACTTATTGTTTGTTTTTTGGAAATGAACCCCCTAACTTGATTATACTAGCAGTGTCACACAAAAGCATCAGAAGTAGCAGATCCACAAGCCAGGTGTGGGACCTGCATGTACTCGCCTGGCAGGTATAATTTCTTTGAAAACCAATAGTGTTTCTGATTGTGCAACCACAACAGTTAGTACAGCCCGACAACGCTTTGTTCCCTCTCAATTTAAGCACAGTGTCATTGCTTCTTCCCTGGGAAAGCAAACAAGAGTCAATTGTGACAATGATTTAAGCATCATGTTAAACCAGATAGTAGACTAACAACCTCTCACCTAAATGGTCTGTGGCTCCTAGCGTTAGAGAGAGACTTAACTTAAGGTCTGAAAGTTTCAGTTTGAGATAATTTCAAGTGCAACCCCCGTCCTGACATGGTTTGAGAAATCACTACACACAGCTTGAACGTGATTTTGCTGTTAATGTTGCTGTTGTAATCTCAATGTTGAAATGAGGACACTAATTTGTGCAGGACGTCATGTTAGCCTTATCTGTAATACTGCATAACTGTGCTTTTTTGAGGGGTGCTAGCCCCTCCTATGCCCAGCTTAGTGTGTTTGTGTGTACCCCATAGCAATGATTTGATTGGCTGAGCACCCCATAGCGATGATTTGATTGGCTGAGCCATCGATAAAAAGAGGACAGAAAGGGTGTGATTTTATTTTTATTTTAAATAAAAGCATATACATTGATTATACTTGCATATTCTCTTTATTAACGTTTTTCATTTTGGGCTTTATATTACAAAAGAAAACAAGAACATTTTGAAAACGTGAGCAAACCTGCAGCACAACACAAAACAGTTAGAATATGGAGATAAGAGATTTGTTTCAGACAGCAACGATACAAAGGAGGCACACGGCTCAGGCATCTTCCATTCCATTGGAACAAGCTGTCTTTGGTTTTGACACGTTCTACGGTCGTATACATATAAACATTTTCAGATGGGGAGGTCCGCGGCCATATACAGTATAAATTTGGGGCCCTTGGCACGAAGTTTGAGAACTACTGATTTGGATGCTGTAACACTGCTGTAACACCACCCCGTATGGATGCAATGTATGTTTTTTGGTGTGATTATTGCCATATCTCTTTGGAGTTTGGCTTGGCAGATAGTTTGACGATCCAATGGAGTTAGGATGTTTCCCCTATTCCATATGTTCAATATTGCAACCCCCAATACCAACACACAGACGTAATGGGTGTTCAATAGCATTGATTTTTGAAAGCAACAGCAACAATATGCTACTTTTGATGCTTTCGTGTGACACTGTAGTTACTGTAGTATGATCAAAATGTACTGCTAAAAAACACTGCATGGCTGTGTGTGTACGTGCGTGCGTGCGTGCCCTCAGTGTGAAATGTCCCTCAGTGCTTGCCGTCCTGGCTGTGGGTCGTACACCGTTTCATGTAGTGAGAAGCAGCACAGAGACAAAGGGCTTGAGCTTCAAAGGCTGCCGGTGACATTTCGGGCCTCTCTATCTTCAAACAGGAGAGCCACACGTTTGTAGTTTGGATGTGTGTGTGTGATATGTGTGCATGTGTGTATAATTAATGCACCTCTTGGTTGGCTGTCCTATCGTTGCTGTACGGGAGAAACCTCATATCTCCATGTATTCAACTTTGTATGCTATTATTTGCATGTAAATGAATGTCCTATGCTGTATGTGGTATGATACGACGCAACGCATTGTGAGCTTGATCGTCTAGTTTTTAAACCACCAAAGGAATACTATGAGTTTTTTTCCTGACAATTCCTCACCCCATGAAGCCATGAATGGATGGACTTTTTTATTTTCTTTATTCATGTTGCATTTCTGAAAACACCTCCATGAATTCAAGACTTGATATGAACAAAATCCTTTTTAGGTTGAAGTGCATGATCTGTGTTTACGCTAGACCCACTGGAACACAGACAATTTTTTGGTCCATTTACTAACAGTTGTGGACATAAAAGTTTTCCGTCTGCTAGCGACTCTCTGCTGGTTAGTGGTGGAGTGCTGTTGGATTAGAACTGGGGCAGGAGAGATTAAGGGTTTAGCAGCTCCTTAATTTTCACTTTGCAAAAGCAACAGATTTCAAACCACGTTCAGACTATACCTCAGCTGGGTGTGTCGTGGCATGGTTTGTTGTCGAACTGTGTGTGCGTGTGTACGTGCGTGCCAGGCCCACAAGTATTTACTCTAGTATCTTCCTGGTCCTCTCAAGATAAATTGTCATTTCATGGTTAAAAAGATTAAGGATAGGATTAGTCATTTAGAGGTTAGGGATTTGGGGTTTGATAGTTATGGCTGATTTATGCTAAATGTAGCTATCTATAAATGCACTTAATCTCTGTGTTGCACAACTTGCACCCACATTTTCAAGATACTACATCGATGCGTGCCAATTTTGTGCGTGGGGCTGCTCACATTGATTCATTGCAATCCTATGAAATAAAGGGTACGTTTGCCACGTGTTAGACAAGCGGTAATGGAAAGAAACGGAGCGCCTTATTTACAGTGGTTTCTAGGGGTCTAACGATAGTAATTGCATAAACAAATCGTTTGATTTGTATCGTTTTGCAATGCAAAAATATATCAATACCAAGTACTGTACAGTACTTGTGGGGTTTAATTACTTTTCCATTCAATATCGCTACACTGGCAGCCAAATCTAGCCTAAATCTAGCCTGAATCAGATATGTGCCACATCAAGATTGAAATCAGATTAGTTTTTTACAAGTCACATGGAATCTGATTTTTTCCAATGTGACTTGAGCCACATGCATTCAGAAGTGGTTTCAATCTCATTCACATCTGATTTGAGGCAATCCGTCTCAGTCTGAATGCAACAACCTGATCTAAATCAGATTCCATGTGACTTGTATGTGACCTGTCTGTATTTAGACTTAGGCTCCATTTACACTGGCAGCCAAATCCAGTCTGAATCAGATCTGAGCCACATCCAGATTGGAATCTGATTTGTTTAAATTAGTCATTTGGCCATTTAAAAAAGGTAGAGTAATCTCAGCTTTTTACCAAGGTCTGATGGCAAAAGAAACATCTACTCTATAGGCCTACTTGAGGAGAAGTGGGAAATTGGATTTGGGGTACAGATCACGGTTGAGGACTGGTTATATGTAAAACACAGTGTACAAGCTCTAGAACATGGAGAGACTTCTGATGGAAGAATATTACCAGATATTTCATAACTCCAAAGAAGGATGCTGTCTGAGCAACAACCATCCTGAAGGTTATGTGGATGTATAAATGTTTACCATGAACACATACAGTATTTTGGAATTGTCTAAAACATTTTAAAAATATTGGGATAATGTATGGTCAGAGATAAAGAGGATATTAAGCTATGAGTACCTATGGGTGATTTGACACAGGATAATACACAGAGAGAAGATATGTATCTGGTCAAAGTATTAATTGGTAAAATAGCAATTACAAGGCTATGGTACAAATTAGAACCCCCAGTTTGTGAGCAATGGCTGAGCATTGTGGAAGATATATCTGTAATTGAGAAACTGACTCATACATTTTACAACTGAGATTACAACCGAGAAATTGACTGAATATAGAACAGGACTGGAATATGTTGCTTGATATTGTTGTATAATGGACCCTTGCACTGTGACTGATTGTGTAAATCTGCATTAAAAAGAAAGAAGAAAAAAAGATAAAATCTGTACTATCCACCTTTACTGTATCGATTTTAAAATCATTTAATTGTATCGTATCGGTATTATGAACCTACATTGTCCATGTATCGTATCGTCACCGCGATAAATGTGAATATCTGATCTACAAGATCAGATATTGTGCATGTAGATCAGATATTTTTGGTGTACCATGCGTGCCATGTGCCATGGCCCAAAGTCCCGCTATAGGGCCCTTACAGTCTCCTGACTGCTGGGCTGCTTCCACGAACCAATCCAGGAGGGACCCTGACATGCGCAGCTCATGTTAAGTCCCATTCTAAAACAGCCAAATGCCCTGCATGCCCTACAAGCTCACAACGCACCTTGTTGTGAGCTTGTAGGTCTGCTGTTTTCGACACGTGACGCCACCGTGCGACGTCCGGAGCATAAATGAGCCTTAAATACAGTATGTGCAATATTTCCCAGTAGAGAGTCTGAGCGTATATAGATCTGTCTGAAAAAGGTGAAGGATTTGCTCCTGGCTGTCAGACTGAGGTCGCGCTGAGGGCGAGGTCCTACTGAAACTACAGGTCTGGGAATATATGGACCTTTTTTTATTTCTGTTTTAGGGCCGGGTAGGGCGAAAAATGTGTGCTAATTAGTAAGGCCAGGTGGGGCCTCGGGCCAGCCCACTTATGGCCCAGTTAGGGCCTCGGGCCAGCCCACTTATGGCCCAGTTAGGGCCAGGCGGGGCCTCGGGCCAGCCCACTTATGGCCCAGTTAGGGCCTGGCGGGGCCTCGGGCCAGCCCACTTATGGCCCAGTTAGGGCCAGGCGGGGCCTCGGGCCAGCCCACTTATGGCCCAGTTAGGGCCCAGGTAGGATCGGGCCTCCATTTTCGGTCCTGTTGAAAACTCTAGTTTTCTCCGGCTGCCGGCACAGCTGCGCTAATAACTTTGGGGCGGGCCCGTCTAGAGTTTGAATGGACATTACCTTATTATTGCGACTGTAGTTCGCAATAATAATAGATTATTTGATGGAACACATCTCAATCTTTTATGAGTTTGCTTAGTTGGTAACTTTGTTCATACAGTGTTAACCCCAGCTATAGGGTTCAATCAGTGTTTAGGTCCCTAGTTCAGAATCTGTTTGTTTATCACGCCACAGTTTTGCAGCCAATTTTTTGGCCACGTCACTAGTCGCAGACTGGCGGATGCAAGGTTTTTCTTCTATTTCCTGAAACTGTTATGGACAAGGTTTCCAGCAGACAGCTGTACAGTACCCTTCTGAAAATGTCACATCCACCATTTGAAAAACTGGAGGAGGTTTGAATTATGGATCTAAGATGGTTCTTCACCTCCTATACACAGTTTTTTTTTTTAAACATATGTTTATTGATTTTCTTTACAGTACAAAGAAGTATTTTCAAAACCAGTACCACACAGTTACACTTTAGCAGTAATATTGTCTGCTGCTAGCAGTAAAGTACATTTACTCAAGTCCTGTACAATTTTCAGGAACTTTTGCTTTACTTGAGTATTTAAAATGTTCAATACTTTATTATTATTCTACTCCAATACTACGACAAGTGAAAACTAGATTTTGTTGCTTTATCAATACTAAACAGAACGGCCAGAACTTGAACTAGTGCTTAAAGGAGCCACCATTGGCTCCTTTAACCCTATCAGTCTGAAGTGAGTTCTTTAGTACTGTACTGTACTGTACTGTACTGTACTGTACTGTACTGTACTGTACTGTACTGTACTGTACTGTACTGTACTGTACTGTACTGTACTGTACTGTACTGTACTGTACTGTACTGTACTGTACTGTACTGTACTGTACTGTACTGTACTGTACTGTACTGTACTGTACTGTACATGTAGCCCTCCTCCCTGGCGTGTGTGTGTGTGTGTGTGTGTGTGTGTGTGTGTGTGTGTGTGTGTGTGTGTGTGTGTGTGTGTGTGTGTGTGTGTGTGTGTGTGTGTGTGTGTGTGTGTGTGTGTGTGTGTGTGTGTGTGTGTGTGTGTGTGTGTGTGTGTGTGTGTGTGTGTGTGTGTGACGCTGCTCAACAGTGTCATCCAGTGGTATTAGTGAGGTGTTTCAGCTGTTCGTGCTTGGACAGACACAGCGTCATGCATACAGTACACAGGGACACACATAGCTGCATATAGGAGTGGCTAGCACAACTCAAAAAGTCTAATCTTCAAGCTCACAGCACGTTGCAGTGTGACGCTGTGTTAGAAAATGCACCTAGGGTGGAAGTAACCGTGGGATCTCATGGGATGTAAACATTGTCCCCTGACCCTTACCATCACATGTTTTACATCTCTAAAGGTGTTTTCAGGCCGAATGTCGGAGCGAATATTTTGTCCATATACAGTTGGTGTTTTTTTGATACAGGGTTTATTTGATCCGTTTTCCGTAGCTGTCTTTCGCCCGTTTTTTTGTTTTGTTTCCGCTGTTGTGTCATTTTCCCACTCCCCTCAGAATCTACTGTACCTCCCCACCGGTGCTCACATTGAAGAGAGACCGCCGTGGACAGTGATCGGTAGACGGGAACAGTGAGAGGAGAGGCGTTTAGTATACTGTGGCCACTGGCGGAACAACTTGGTACTGGGCCAGGGGGGTGACCGCACGATCGGACATCCCCATGATACCATATATCGACGGCGACTCTTGACGTCACGTAACATCACTTTAAAACAAACATATCCCAGCAACTGCAGATTAGTTGCTCTCTCAACTTGATTAAGGTGTCAGACAAGCTAATACAAATCGTAGTTCACTTCTGATACCCACGGAGCTCGCAGGTAAAAGTCCCTGCACTACAGTGCACGGTGGACCCACTTCTGAACTAAAATGTTTTATGGCACAGCGGCCAACAGTTCCAAGTACATCCTTGCAGGCAGTGACAGTGCCTGCCTGCCTACCTGTTAATGTTTTGGGCAGCTGCTGCTGCTGATTTTACCAGCGTGATACTTTTACAATTAATTAATTACTCGCCTAATGCTGGCTGCCACCGCCGTGGAGGATCCACTTCCACCATGTTTAACGTATATTCCATACATTGTTTACGTCAAAGATGCGCAGCATGGCTTTCATATGGTAAATATATTAACTTAGGCTAAAAGCATGTGTTTAATCCACCATCGAGAAAGGGAATAGGAGATCCGCACACAGTTTTAAAAGCTCCCAAAACAATTTATTGACAACAGAGAGGAAAGCAATACAACGTTTGGGCCTCAGGGGCCTGCATCAGGTATACTGAAACAGCTGGCATAGGGCAACGTCAAGTGGTGTTGATCACGTCAGTTTCGCTCCGCCCCTAATTTAGGGTTGAAATTGACGATTAATGATCTCCTGTTATGTCAGAATCTGTCAAATATTCAAAAAATATTCAAGGGACTCATAAATATACGCACCGAATAGAACCACATGACATGCCTATCCAGAAATAGTCCATATACAAAGCTACAATTTACAATTTAGGCATTTAGCAGACGCTCTTGATCCAGAGCGACTTACATTTAAGTAAAAACAAAGCATGTCATACATCACATATATAAAAAGTAGTTATCATGATCGTGTATAAGCTAAGAACATAACAGTGGAGTATCTATGTCAACTATACATACTATATTATATATTATACAATATACATGTGTACTATAAAGTGCTTAAAATGCAATTATGGTGCTGATGGGTATTTTTCCACCATATACTGGATAAGCCTAAGGACTGTATAAATTAATAACTATATAATAGGATCGATAGCTTGAGAGCTAGAGCTTGAGAGAGCTCCGAAACACCGGAACTGTATAAATACTTTAGAAAGTAATCTAAGTACCATAAAATACTCTTTACCAGAATAGAAGCAGAGTGCTTGTAACTTTACAGAAATGGTTATAAAAACCTTTTAGGCTATAATGAGTAAAAGTCAGAGTATAACAGAGTTAACCAAAATACCTTAGAATGAATTGACGGACACAATAAGAGAACTCAGACAAGCAGACCTTAGAGGGAGGTTCAATCAGACATATTCACCATTGTTTCGGGAGAGAAGAAGACATGCCATCCGGACAGCGTTTCACAACGATCTCTCGCCATGTTCAAATCGAACATGGTTAATATAGCATACCGTAATCAATACACCGGAAAATGTGTTGAACAACAAGGTCAAAAAACATATTTGTTTACAAATGGACAGATAATGCAAGACGTCACGAATATTGCACACAGGAACTATCTTACGGGGCAGAGATAGTCCGGACATGCAATATCATTTAGTGGAACCGGGCGACAGGGCATAAAGTCATTGAGTGCAGTTTACCAGTCTGTTAGAGCGAATACTAACTTCAAGGGCAAAACACAGAGGCTGGGTGTTATGGCAAACGGAAAACAAAACCATTCATATCAAGACACTGGCTAGGGGAGAGGTGTTACTATTTTAAAGTCAGAGGGACAGAGTGACATCAAATGTCAGTCACAGGGCAATTCATAATCCATAATTCGGCAAGACCATAGGGGACACTGAGTCATAGATCACATGAAAACCGTCATCCACCAAAATCACAGATCTACAAAAGAAAAATACATATCAAGTGCTGTCTACGTAACGAGCTAAAAGTCTGTCTAAAATACTATCTAAGTCGACATAAAATGCTATCTAAGGGGCTAGGGCAAGTGTTAGTCACATAATAGACACAAGCATATACAGTATGTAAAATAAAAATTGAATAAAATACCATTAAAATACAAGTCATATGTTACAAGAAAGGTTTCAGGTTGAATTATTCGTTTAAACCATGCGGATTAGTGTTGAGATAATGAATATGCAACATTTCTCTGCGTTTCAGATTCCCTCCTCTAGGGGGCTTCGTATCTCAGAGCCCTGATGCTGTGGCCAGCCTGTTTGAAGTGCTTGGCTACGGGATTTCTTCCGTCCCCGCATCTGATATTAGACCAGTGCTCGCTGATCCGAGTGCGCATGAGGGCTCTATTGGTTTTGCCCACATACCCAAGTTCACAAGGCCATTTGATAATATACAACATAGTGGTGCTACAGGTGATACAGGTTTTAATCCACCACCACCGTCACGTTTCAACATGATCTGAAACACAACTGTCTGTCATGGAAGTAGGCTACAACCGAAACAGACTTCCTCTTCAAAATAAAAGCTATACGTGTAATGATTAGTTGACACTATAGTTTTATTTATTAAGTGAACTTACAGAATGTGTAGATAGATTTGTAGTGCCCTGAGAGATAAAGCTTTGAATGGGTATCTGTCGTGAGTGACTGTGTAACGATGTGTGGTCGTCGATCGATCATCTGACAGCCCCGGGCCCCTGGAGTCACCCCCCCCCCCCCCCCCCCCCGGTACTTCCGCCCCTGACTGTGGCTTGAAAATCTGATTTCGGCTTGTAGACTGTTGTGCGTGCGTGTGTGCGTACGTACGTGTGGTGGTGGGTGTGCGTGTGGGGGGGCTAATGGAACACATTGAAAGAGGTGTTGCATTAACACCTGACACTCTCTCTCTCTCTCTCTCTCTCTCTGTCTATCCTATCTGTCTCTCTCTTATCCTATGATCTACTCGATATCTCCCCGTCCTCTCCTGTAATACCCCCTAGCTCTCCCTCTGTATCTATCTACTCAATCCAATTCAATTCAAAGGGGTTTTCTTGGCATTAGAAAACATTTACATTGCCAAAGCAAAAGGGGAACAATACAAGTATGTGGGAATACAGAAATGTGTAAACAGAGCTATGTTGCATTGCAACATAGAGCAAACTATCTTACACGAACCATAAGAATTGTTCATTCACTAAGTATGCTATAAAGCCTGTGGGGAAAATACGTAGCAGCACATTATTCAAATATATCTAAAGGTATAGTTGTTCTGTTTGGATACAGGTGTTTCTCCCGAGGCCAGTTGGCGAACAGGTGCCGAAATACACACAATGATGTGTAATCCATTCTCTCTCCCTTTTTCTCTCTCTCTCTCTCTCTCTCTCTCTCTCTCTTTCTCCCTCTCTCTCGTAGCATATAGTAAACACGTGTCCTCGTCAGTGATGCATTGTGGGTGTTGTGCGGGTAGATCTCTTCCTGACAACAGCAGACAGCACTGCACCACACTGCTTTGTTTGATCAACTGTCCTTTCCTTTTTTTCCTGTCTCTCTTTGTTTTTGTTCTGTCATTTTCTCCCCGATTTACTCACTTCCTCCTCCCCCATTGTGTGTAGTCAGTGACAACCACTACTAGTTTGTCTGAATACATGTCTCCTCTGAATATTGGTCAAAGAAATACTATTTTTCTATGTACCACAATGTAGAAATATATGTAGAAAATTAGTTCCCAGGCAGAATTAAAGGGGAATTGCACACTAGCTGTTTTCTTATACCGTATATGAAGACACATATCCATTCGTCACTGAAATAAACCCCCCAAAAAACATGCTGAGCGGCGAGCGTTCCATACCGAATTAGTGGATTTACCGTCCATGCGGGTCAAACGCTAGAACTCTTATTCAATCATGCAATTTGTTCTTTTTTGTTTACATCTGTTCTAGATGATATGAAAGGTTAGTCCATCGAGTGTTGTTGCTGTAACTCTTCCGGTGAGCTGACGTTAGACTACCCTTTTCTTAAAGGACCAGCGCCCTATATATTCCTTTTTATTTATTTATTTTGGTCAATATACATATTATCAACATAATTTTGTAAAAAAACGGCTAGGAAGAAATTCCCCTTAAAATAGTTATATGCACTGCCTTTATGGAGACACTGTCCGCTATCTTCACATATTCAAAATGTAATAATTTGATCGTTGAATTAGGCATCCCTATTTGATTGCCTAAGCAAGTTCCTTTAAAAAAAATAGGGGAATTACTAATTAGTTGATCTACAAGCATGTGTGTGTGTGTGTGTGTGTGTGTGTGTGTGTGTGTGTGTGTGTGTGTGTGTGTGTGCGCGTGCGTGTGCGTGCGTGCGAGCGACAGAGAGAGTGACTTGGATCAGCTGTCGTAGCCACATGCCTGCAGAAGTGTGCTCATGTCACCGCTCTCCCCAGTGACCACCTGCTCCTCAGAGGGTGCACACACGCGCGCGCACACACACACACACAAGCTCTCTGTCTCATTCTCTCTGTGGTTGGCATGGCACTGTGTGTGTGCGTGCGTACCAGCACAGATATGTTCGCCAACTAACAGGCAGCACACTCCTTTGCTAGGCCCCTCTGACAGCGTGCCAGCCATGTCATCACAACACGTGCACACCATGTTGCCACCACCAGACGTGTACGCCTGCATGCCACATTGCTACCACATGCGCCAACCCCTGCCACCACCAACACCACACACACACGCACAGACGCACACAGGCACGCATGCACGCACACACACAGAGAGAGAGAGAGAGCTGTGTACCAGCTTACTTTAATTGACTGATTGAATACTTTATTAGTCAGAAATGTAAACGGCATTTACCAATAACCCAGTAGTGCTAAACACTTTAAAGATTTGGTACGAGTTCCGTCGTTCACATCTGCTTCCATATACAGGGCCCCATCCAGAACAATCATGCATTTCCCCCTTCTTTATTAGACCAGGCATTCTCCATAATTATGGAAGCGTAAGGGTATTTAGACCTTCCGGGACTTATACGCTGAGGGCACTTTTTCCAGTTTCACCTCCCTGAGCTCTAGATACACCCCACTCACAACTTTTCAGATATTTGCTAAATAGACACTACATGTCTTTTGCAAGTTTACTGGCTTTCCTGTGCTACCTTCCACTCAGCCCTGGGAGGACTTATTAACTCCGTTACTTCCACAGAAGCTAATTGTTTCCCAAGAATTGGGTATTGTACTAACTCAGAAATGGTGGGATGGGGCAATCGACAGGTTTAGTTCCACCACCTCCTGTGCTCGTCTCGGCCTATAATCCAATTTAATGTTTTACACAGAGACCATTATTCTAAAGCGAGGCTGTCCACTATATATCCAAATGTTACAGACGAGTGTGATCGATGCCATGTCTCCTCATGCGACCTTGTTCACACATGTTCTTTTGCTGCCCCAAACTGCGCTTATACTGGGAATCAATCTTTAAGGCTCTTTCTGACACTGCACAAAAAACATGGAATACTAATAGTGTATATTACAGGAAACAGTGCACATAATGGCTTTCACATCCTTATTAGCCAAACGCAGGATTCTCCTACACTGGAAGGCTGCCCAGCCACCACATTTTTGGGTGAAAAATATACACAGTAGTCTATGACATTAATTATACCGCCATTGCGGAAGTCCTTTGTCAATTGAAGCCTAATTTTGATACTAACGCTTACCGCCATTGCCGAAGACCTTTGTCAATTGCGCTTTTATAGTGCATTCGATCGTCCGAGCCATAATGCTACTTACGTTAGCCGGTTAGCTAGCAATGTTGTTAGCGCAGCACTGGATCGTTCATCTTAGATCGTCGTCGCCATAATAATCCATTCTATCCGTTTCTTTCAATCGCCTGTATCTCCTATTCCTTGTCCCAGATGGCATTTTGGTCAAAACAGCGTAGGCCTACAGCTCTCCAGTGCACCGGCATAGATCGATCATGTAAACAAAGGCTGTCTCGGCTCCGTCGAGCTTGCTGGGACACTTCCGGTCGGCTGAAAATGTGATTTTTCAAAAAATGCTGGCGTGAATTAGGTCCTAATTTTTCAATAAATGATAGCGCTAAATGGGTTAACCTCTTTCAACATGGGGTTCTAGGCATGCGATTATAGACAAACTGTCAGCATTGCCAGAAACAGTGAATAGAAAAAGTGCATACTGTGTATATCGCCTAATATGGACCTACTTAAAAAAAAAAATCTTAACAGGTTTAAAGTCTGTTATCAACTATTTTCTGATGCAGCAGCTTATCTCTGATACAGTCCGCCAAACATTCTGTGAGGTCAATGGGTCCACACACACACACACACACACAAACACAGGCAGTATGGTTCAGAGCTGCTGTTAATGGGATCACCCTGGTGTCCAGACATACACACAGGTGACCCCCAGGGTCTCGTTCCATGCTCTGCTGAGGGGGAGGAGGAGGAGGAGGGGTGTGTGTGCATGCAAGAGCGTGCATGTGTGTGCCAGTTGTCATGGCGATGCATCTTCTGTCCGCGTTGGTTTTGACGGGCGTGGCGTGTGATGCTCAACGACAGGCGTTAAACACTGTCCTAATGAGGTCACCTTGATGGACACACACGTGTGTGATTGTGTGTGTATATGTGTGGACATTCTACACACATCTGATCATTTGTGTGTGTGTGTGTGTGGGGGGGGGGGGATGAACGATGAGGAAGATGAAGAGAGAGAGAGTATTGTGGATGAGAGATATTTTGCTACATATTGCTGATGTCTGTCTGTCTGCTTGTCTGCCTGCCTGTGAGGAATCCATGCACAGAACACACAATCACAATGTTTCAGAGAGCCGTTGCCATTGGTTACCAGAGGAGGAGAGAGATGGCAAATAAGTGATAACAGAACAGACAATAAAGTGTGATGTCATTCTGCAGGCTGGAGGCTTCTCCGTGTTCCACACATACATCATGGGCAAAGGGAGCCGGGATTTTGAATTGCCAAAGTATAAAACATGGATAAAGTGGTTAGAATGATTGTGCCACTATATTAAGTAATTCAGCTGGGGACCTCGTACCCCCCAAGGACCCCTAGGGGTCTCCAGACCTCAGTTTGGAGCACTATAGAGAAGTAATAAAACCAATGTAAAGTCGTGTCAAGTCACCATATTGACTCCAATGGAATATACCTTATTTTGCCAACATAGTATTGTCACTCTCAACTAGTACTATAGTGACTGCACAGCTACATAATATACTAATTCCTACATGAGTTGTGCTTATAACCACGCCCGCGGGCTAGTTAAGTTGAATGAGGTTAAAGTTAGGGTTAGGTATAGTTTTACTGAGGTTAAGGTTAGGTTTAGGTTTAGGGCAGGCTGTCAATCACAGCGGCTGGCCAATCACAGCGACTGGCCTATCACAGCGCGTCGACTGCACAACCCGTGTAGGCTTTATGTCGCGACTGCACAGGACAGGATGTAACCAAAGCGGAACATGTTTGCCGTGCATGACCGCCGTGGTCTTGAGAGTGAGAATGTGTTGCTTTTGCAGCCGTAGTGAGGGGGAGGGAGGGGGGAGGGGGGAGGGGGAAGGAGGGAGGGCGGGAAACGACGACACCTTATAGGCCATTATTGAGAAGTGCAGCATTAGTGAATTCCGTATTGGCTTCATATCCAAAAGCAAATGTTTTCCGCCTGGGTGCAGAAAACGGCTTCTCAACGTTGGGTTCAGAGGCAGTGCACAAAATGGTGCTCAGAAAGTACTGTATACAAATGAAATCCATTTTATTTGTACACTGTCAGAGTATATGTTTTTACAGTGTACGTGTAGAGTGAGGTTCCTTGTCAGAGTATATGTTTTTACAGTGTAGAGTGAGGTTCCATGTCAGAGTATATGTTTTTACAGTGTAGAGTGAGGTTCCTTGTCAGAGTATATGTTTTTACAGTGTAGAGTGAGCTTCCACTCATTTGGACTGCGGGCTGTCCTCTGCCCAGACGTTGGGAAACGGTGGACTATAGCCAAGTGTGATGTAATATCTGCTGGTTGAAAGCATCTCTCTCGCCAAATACAGAATTCATATTTAATATTATTTAATTGGTTTTAATTTTGTTTTGTGTCAGTGTAGCTTATTTGGCCTTGCTTCCTTTTTGTCTGTCTACTTTATGATTGGTTATTCATTTCGAGGGGTTTTTTTTTCGATCAATGACAAAGGTTCTAGGAACATCTTTGAATGCAGATTGTTTTACTCATCACTGGCTGTCTGAATATCAAAAGAACATTAACATTTTGCCATATTATTGCTTATAGCAGCTTTAATGTTGTTCAAAGCTGTGGTTCTCAAACATTTCCAGGTCATGGACCGCCTAGCCTCGATACCCAGGCTTTCATTTCGTCTGCGCGAAAGATGAAAGCCTGGAAAAAGCCGTGGGCTGAACCAGTCTAAAAGTGGGAGTCAACCCTTCCGGGTGGGCGTCGCTCTAAATGATGTGACGTAGCGCTGCACTAGGGGGGAGAGGAGGGGCCGGGGGTGACGGACAGATCGATGAGATCCAATCAGGGTGCGCGCATTTCTGAGGCGCGACCCTCCCATCTAGGCCAGAAATGTCTCTGCTTAGGTCAGGCTATGGACCGCCCAAATGAATACGTCTGCGGAGCCACCATCTGAAAACATCTTTGTCGTTAAAATGCCTATAAAGTGGAGCTGTGTGTGTGTGTGTGTGTGTGTGTGTGTGTGTGTGTGTGTGTGTGTGTGTGTGTGTGTGTGTGTGTGTGTGTGTGTGTGTGTGTGTGTGTGTGTGTGCGCGTGTGTGCGCGTGCATGTGCGTGCGGCAGAGGTGTTTATGCCAACACTGATCCTGGTACAGCTGGCATGATGGAGAACCCTCAACTTTTCTCTGTATGGCCCTGGGCTTCCTGCACTCGCTACAAAACATCCACCATCGATAGGGATTTGTGTGTGTGTGTGTGTGTGTGCGTGCGTGTTCTGGGTCCATACATGCACACAAAACATACACGCCACGTTGTTGAGAGAACAATCTTTTATCTCTGCGTTTATTCATTTCATTTTTTTTCTGTGCATGTGTTTAGTATTACATTATATGTGTTAACATGTTTGTTATGGATTACATCTCTGCAGGAGAGAAAGTTTTTCTTATCCGCCCACTGTACTCTCCGATTAACACTCTGACCGCCCGGGGGTATTTGGAACCATTAAATCGGGCGCCCAGCGATTTGCAGCTTCGGAGCCTATTTCAAGGTTGCTCCGCGCCATCTTGGCATAGCTAGAAGTAGATGTAGCCAAAACACCCCAGAGGGGATCGACAACAACGTTAGGTTTGATTACTTCTAACACAACAAGCGACGGGACTGCGATATGGGCCGTCAAAAACATAATCTTTGGTTAGGATTTGAAGCATTGATTTAGATCAAGAGTTATTCACGTTTTAAGATGTTTCATCCCATCTATTAAAATGGACGGGGACCACTTGTATAGTCTTATCGCCGCCACGATAATTCTATAGTTATGGGCAATTGGATGTGGCTTGTTTTCGCCCCAAACCACCAATAACCAGAGAAATATTTTGGCATTATCCTAAACAAGCTGAAAAAAATTCTGATCACTTGATTTCTGGGTGTACACTTCTTTGTTGATCCTGGGATCATCCACAGACTGCGGTAGAGCACCCTCTATACCGTAAACCACTGGTGCCGTGTCATTAGTCAGAAGGTTCATTGTTCCGAAATTACTATCCCTATCTCTAACCCTAACCTAAACCTAACCGCAAGCACGGGAGCAAACCTAAACCTAACCGCAAGCACGGGAGCAGTGCATGTTCGGACTAACGGGACTTCGGATCTATGGGCAGTTGCCAAACCGGTGAAAGCGTATCTCGTCATTGGCCAGCAATGTGTTGTCTTGCAACTCAATCAGGCTGCATGGCAGTTCAGATCACCGTGACCTTTCTCTGCAACATTCTGAAAGTGTTTCGTTGTGTTGTGATTGTGAAGCGCAGCGCTCTGAAGTAGGCTTCAGACTGGAGCACTATAGAGAATCCAAACAATTTCAATTCAACATGTAAAATGAAAGAAATGAAAGAAAGCATGTACGCTATTTAGAAGTGTGGCTTTTTGGAGTGAGTATAGTGTGTACTGCAGTGTATAGCAGTGTTTCTCAACCTATGTACCGCAGCACTTTACTGTGCCTTTGATTTGTCCAGGTGTGCCTCGAGATTTTGACCGAAAGTAACACTAGCCCTCCCCCGAAAGCGATAGCTAGGCGTCCTATTGTTGCGTCGTTGTTGTTGTCACACGTCTAAATAGACGTGCGAAAACAACATGACGTTATGACATAACGACCATCGGCCATAGAAATGTTAATCGCCTGGCAACTTTACTGTATAAATGGGGCACAGCACAGACATGGCATTCACATTGTACAGCTACTACAAGATGGAACCAGCAGCAAAGAAGAGATGCATCCAGAAGACGCTACATTTCGTTCCCTCCAGAAAGACACCACCAGAACCCGACAGCACAGACAGCGGCGCCGTGTCACCTGCATCTGA